>NW_024347788.1:7363230-7792713 GCF_902729225.1 Pteropus medius | reverse complement strand
TACTAACACCACCACTATTACGACGCCAACACTGTAAAGACAGACCGGCTCCGCTAGGGGAGGCTTTCTGAAGTCACAGGACGGACCCCTGCACTGCCAAGTCAGAGCCTGTGTGACAGACCTGGGGGCCTTTCCCTTGTGCATGTATTTTATTTACTTGAAGCGAGGTCCTCGGGTGATTGCTGAGACCAGCAGGTTTGGGAAGACTGGTCCAGGGCACACCCTTCCCTAGTCCCACGGGCTGTCCTCCCCCGAGGATGAGCCACCCCTGGTGGACACTCCAGTCCACCTTCCAGCGCCCTCCTCTCCAGCGGAGGACCCTCGGTTTTGTTCACTTCTGGAATCTTAGCCCCAAATTCCATGCCACGTAGTCAGAGTTAGGGGCTCCTCTCTCAGGCAGGTCCTTCCTCATCTCTGCTTCTTTCAAACTGTCAATCCAGAATATCTCTTCTTGCACCATGGACTGCTTCCGGCATGGAGGTAAGTCCACCTCTGAGGACCCCACTCCCTGATTATTTCTCTCTTGCAAACCATCTCCCGTTTCCCCTGAATCTTCCCTGAGACTGAACACATCACAGCCAGGAGCCCGTTGTTGGGCAGAAAGCAGGAGATGGCCTCAGTGCTGTAGGAAAATTCTGCGGGTCTTACTTCAGCTTTCCCATAAAGACAGCTTTTATAAATGCTAGATATGATTGGGGTTGATTGAATTGCAGTTCCCAAAACTGTTATGGCAAACAGAGAAGGAATCCCATTGGAAAACCACTACATGACTAACATCTTGATTTGGGAACATCAATGCCCCAAACCCCAAGTTTCCTTGTGGGTTTACAAGAAACTTTCTTGGGATGCATACTCTTAGAGACCAAGGCAAAGAGAGAATGAATGAAGCTTCATTTCTTCCCCTGTTTTCAGTGTGTGTGTGTGTGTGTGTGTGTGTGTGTGTGTGTGTGTGTGTTCACGTGCACATACATCTTTCACTAGAAAGCAAATGAAAAAAATGGTTATACACCAACTCCAGTGATAATAATTTCATTAAGAGTTAGCATTTACTCAAATTTTAATTGATTTCTTACGTATTTTAGTTTTAAAAATGAAAATAGCCTTCTTGTAATAGTTCACATTGGAATTCTAAGGGATCAGCTTTACATATACAAAAAACAACCGCTTTATCTGATGAACTTTCTGGTTTTAAATTAATGTTCCTAAATCCGCAAAAGCTACTAAAAACTGTTCAGGTGACCGTCAAGGTTCAAAGGTCACAGAGTCACATGCCTAAGCAGGCTTTTGAAAGTTCCTCAAAAAGATGCATGCTATTAAATCTACTCTTAAATTTCTCTCTCCCCTGCAATCTAAATAATTCTGAAGAATTTTAACCTTTAGAAAACAAATCTTTACCATTCAAATTTTTCACAGACTTATGTGTTTGCAGTTAACCCTTGCTCATGCAATGAGCCCACTTTCCGGCTGGAATAGGGTTTAGTGGCTATCAGAGACCGCTCACTGTCCCCTAGGATCCAATCACTCTTTTTTCCCATCAGTTATAGGCGAGCCCCTTCGATGGCAAATGGTGAGCAAATGGCCACTTAGCTAGAAGATACTGTGCAGCCTCCCTTGCAGCAAATATGGCCTCATGAGTTAAGTTCCGCCAATAGGATGCTACCAGAAGTGAGGATATCTCAGCTCCCAAGTACTGCCCTCAGTTTTTCTTTCCCCCAAGATTATTGCATGGAAGAGAAAAAACTTCTGCCTTACATAGTTCGCTGAATGATGAGTCTTTATGTTACAGCAGTGGAGACCAGATAACAGTGAGTATTTCATTGTGGATCAAAGTGTTGTGAATATTCGGGTACCCTGCTCCTAATATCAGGAGTATTTTGCATTTACATTGTGAATCCTGCAGAAGATGAGATTAAATACGTGCTGATCTCATGGAAATTAAAAGAAAAAAAAGAATTTCAAGTAAGAATTGTTCAATGATGATAGCTCTCTGGTCTTACTCCCAATTTTCCAGTGTTTGGAGGCTCACAAGCTACTGACTCCAACAAATACAGGTGACCTTTGAACAATGTGAGTATGGGGAGCTGCCCACCCCATGCAGTTGAGAATTCCCGTATAACTTTTGACTCCCCAAGAACTTAACTACTAACAGCCCACAGTTGACCAGAAGCTTTACTGATAACAAAAGCCGTCAATTAACACATTTTGTACTGTTATATGTATTATGTACTGTATTCTTACAGAAAAATAAGATAAAGGAAAAACATAATTAAGAAAATCATAAGGAAGATATATTTATAGTATCTATAGGAAAAAAAAGTCCATGTCTAAGTGACCTGTGTAATTAGAACTTATGCTGGTCAAGGATTAACTGTAGCTAGTCAAGAAAATGCCAAAAGAGAACTCATTGCTGGTTGTTATCATATTCTGGAGTGAAATTGGAATTTTATAAAATTGTACTCATAAAAGAAGCCGGAGCCATGTTTTTAGTTCACATTGCAGGCCTGACTCCGCATAGTTTACAGGCTAAGAGACCTGAGAAAAATGTAACTAAAGGAAGTGATCAGGATGAAGATGATTTTCAAAACAATTTAACCTGTAGTATTGCCTCAGGCTATAATATTAATAATTCTCAATTGTAACATTGGAAAGACATCAGATCATTGAAAACCAGGTTTATAATAATTCTGAATGGCTTTATGAGTTGGCCGATGCCCATTTTTACTTAAAAACATTAATTTACAGAGTTCAATCAGTCATCAAACATCCATTTCTTCTTTTCCTTCATTCTTGAGGCTACATTAGGTTCGACATATTCAAATATGAACACAATGGCTGCATTTCTGGTCCTGACAGAGCTTGCAATTCATTCCATGGTCTCCAAATACTTCTGACTGTGCAGCTCTTACAGGAAAAAAAAATAATTTAATGCTCTCGAACATACGTATTTATTTATTTAAATATTAAATAAAAACACTCCAGGTACATTATAAAATATTATAATTCACAAAAACATAGCTTTTAAAAGCTAATATTTGAAAAATACGTATACATGTACGTCCCCATGCGTCCTTTCCATGTCCTTGGGGGTCAGCTTGAATATACTGAACATCTCACTTTGGAGAGCAAAATGATCGTGTAATTAGGATATTGACGTCTCTCCTGCATACTGTTCCCTCAGATACCTCCGAAAGTAAGTTTCAGGAAGTTTTTCGCAGACAGGTACCCAATGTGAAATCAACCACCGAAAATCAGCCAGAGTCACAGCCCCAAGTCCTCAGAATGTATATTTAGTGCAGAAGCAGATGGCTTTCCGCTAGGACTGGCCGGGAGGTCGGAGGGCCATGTGCCCTCCCCGCCATGTAGGGCAGTCCCGCGCTCAGGCCTGAGCTCACCGCTCTGCAGCTCAGGCTAGCAGAAGCCACAGAGGCCACTGGAGCTGGAAATAAGACTGGCTTTATAAATCGGACGCTGTATTTGGACTAGTGTTTTCTTTATTGTCCTAGACTGCTATGAGAGACTTTGCAAATTGTGGTTGGTAGGGCTGGATCACTGAGAGGCTTTTTGGAGTTCTGTGCTAAAGGGGAAAAAAAGCCAAGAAAACCCAGCCACAAACAAAAAAACGGGGAAAAACAGCATTACTTGTCTGACCAAAGACGAGTTGGGTAAACACCACTCTTTGCACACATATAATGTGATATTGTGCTTGTGTCTAGCATTTGTTACCACTGGGTGGATTGATCTCTCAATAATAATTACAGTCACACATGTAATTTTGTTTCACGGGATCACTCACTATCCATATGAGAACTGAAACTGAGATACAAACCTCCTTATGAACGCCTGATACATACAACCTATTTTCAGCATTGGCGAGAGAAATGAATAATCTGATTATTTTGGCAAGATATGTAGATGTCGTGTTAACCAGTAATGCTTATCAAAGGATAACACATTTGGCAAGTCATTATTTGGCAAGAATAAAAGAGAAGTAAATCATTAGGCACAGGAGAAGTTATGGCAAAGTGCCTAGCACAGTATGTGCACTTAATAAACATTGGTTGACCCTAATGATAAGGCATGGATAAATCTCGTCTCCTTCCTACAGATCCTCTTGTCTGGAATCTTCTAGCTCCAAACACACATCGGCATATCATGACAGTTCTTTAAAAATTAGATTACCTGTGTGTGATATTACTACCCATGCATAATACGTAAAGTCCTATAGCACGACAGAAACAGATATGAAGTTAATAAAATAAAGTTCTACTCCTTTTGTGAGTCATTCTAACCTATTAGTTTAGTTAAGACTGTGTGCTTCTAACAAGACTTCGTGTCTGCCCACAAATCTCTCTCCCCTGGCTTGCTAGTACTGAATCTCTCATAATTAAGGTTATTCTTTTGGAATGAGGTACCATGTCTCCAAAAGGCTCCTAAAATAGTAAAAATTCTGCTATTATTGCTCATCAACATCTTCAAGTACAAATGGGTCTATCATCTAGGCAGTCACTTAGAAAGCTCAAAGGAAATAGGACAATGAACAGGTAAGTTCGGATGAGGCTGGTCAGGGCAGAGAAGCTCGCTGAAGCTACAGAAGGTGTAGCAGACCTGCCAAGGAGCAGTGACTGGCCCCCGAGGACTCTCTCCATCCGGGATGTTTGCCCTTGAGACATGAGATAAGGTTACTGCTTTCTAAAAATAGGAAACAAATTCTCCCAGCGCCAGTTTTGAAGAATGCAAACTATGCCCACCTCTTTAAAATAATTTTATATGACATGAAATCATGTACACACATACAGTCACACACATGCGATAGGTTCTGCTCTGAGGTCTTCGCTATCTTTCACAGATTGTGATTTGCATACTTATGTTTTTACGTCATCCAGTCCAACTTCAAAAGTTTCCGTAGAGTTTCCCGGTTTTATTTCCATAAGCTTCGTACATCTCTTGCTAAGTTTATTTTTAGGGCTCTTTAAAAAATTATGAATGTAAACTTTCATTTATGTTTTCTAATTATTGTTTGAGATGGGGGCAGCTAGTGATTATCACTTATTAATTTCTACAAATGGACTTATTTTATTTTGCCTGTCGCCTTTCAGTTTCTTTAGAATTTTCCCCAAAATACGATCTTATCACATTTAAACTCTGCCTTCTCCTCATTTTCATATATTTTATTACTTCACTCTCTTGTTAATTACACGAGCTAGTACATTTCAAGCAATGGCAAATAACATGGGCCACTGGGCATCTTCGCTGTGTTGCTGTAAGAGAAATGTCCGTTTTCCATCATTAGCGAACTTTTAAATATGAGCGATTTGGGGTAACATCAAGAATCTATCTAGTTCTATTTTCTAATAGATTTTAAACATCAGAAATAAAAGAAAAATCTTGTCGAGCACTTCTCAGTAGTGATGAGATGATAATGTCCTTCTCCTTTGACTTGTTAAGATGAACCATTCTTGCCTTCTTAGACAAATGCTAACGATATCTGTTCTTAATAATATTTATTTTTTTTAATTATCTTGGCTAATCTTGCATACTTATTCTTTCAGAATGAACACAAAGATAATTTTTAAGACCAGGAAGCCAATAAAATTAAGAATTTATTTCTCTTCATTGTAAGGAGATAAACTTACAATGAAGAGATCTAAATAGAAAATTAGAAAACACTCTTTTACCTAATCAGAATTACCTTAATTAGGAGTTCAGTTTTGAATGAATAATTACTTCCAGTACATGTAAATTGTTTATAGAAGGATTATTTAGTATTTGGGAGATGAAATTAAAAACAGACAAATGAAAATGAAACATAAAACAAAACAATAAAAACGAATAGATTAGCAGAACTGCTGTTGCTATAGCTCAAAAATTATAATATACGAAACAAAGATCGAATTTAATCCCATATTTTAAAGTATATATATATCTACTGCATAAAACTAAGCACCTACATGATAGTTATAATGAAAATGTAATATTATAAGCAATATGCTCTCTTACGTACATAAGAGCAATATGTACTTTATCGATTCTATGATGTCCTTTTTTTACATTTTAGTATCTCTGAAATTAAGATGCAACTAAAATCTAGGATAATCATGTCTAAAATTTTAGCCAACATTTTTTCTTTGTGATGCACAAAATAATGCATCACCGTTGAAAATTGGTGGTATCTAGATTTGATAAAATACAGCAAATATCAACTTTTAAGGTTCTACAAAACAGACCTATCTCTATGTTCAACACATTTCCTTCTTTTTTAAATGCTAATACTATGTGTGGCATTGTAAAAAGTAAACTAACTTAACATTGAATTTAGACGCGAGGAATCTGAGAACTTTGGGATTCACTCTAAGATGATCAGAGGTAGCACAGGGAGTTGCAAACTAGAGGCTGAGATGTCTGGGTGGATACAGGAGTCCACGCAGATGTGCGTGCAAGCATGCAGTGCATGCCAGTGCGCAGGCTCTGGAGTCACTGGTTTCTAGCCAGTTTTTGGTGGAGTCAGTAAGTATAATGATGCCAAGGCTGACGAATTCTCAAGTGACTTTATCCAGGAAAGTAAAACAGGCGATTATTATAGTGTTTCCCAATTGGCACTGTCAGCACGAGAAGTCACTGGTCCTCTCTCTGTCTGCATCTCTTCTCTTCCCTTCCGCTCTCCGAGAAAATGAGATAATGTCACGGGATGTCCGTCCCGCCCATCTCATCGTCGCCTGCTCTGCTTGCTTACCTCCTCACCACAGATAACAGCAATGGACCAGTTACGACTATTCTCAGCAGAGCCCCGGATCAACAGGGCGTACATCAGGGATCCCCCCCATCACAGAAACAAACACAAAGGAAACGCTGTGAATGGGAATGGTTCTATGCAGGGAATTCGACCCAGCGAAACCGACCCACTACCACAAACCACCTTTGTCCTCCTTCCAAGTGTGAGAAAAAGAAAAGAAAAGAAAAAGATATTTGCATAAACGTGAACATCCCTGGTCACCACAATCGATCGCCACCAATTTCAAAAGGATTCTGCTAATCCTTTAAAAAATTCTCTCCGGCTCTTTTACAAATTCTTAAAATGAAAAAAGAACAGAGTCCACAGCACTTAGCCAGTTTTAATCTCATTATCAGGAGAGTCGGTGAGGGCCCTTGACTTATAATGTCAGTGTGCACTCACCTTTTGCACAGCTGCTTGAAAGGCCTGTTTAATTCTCTTGCACGAATCAGGTATCAATTTTGTGTCTTGAGTCTCCAGACTTGTGTCTTGCAAATCTGCGTTCTCATGGAGTTTGAAAATTCTGTTAATGCAGTGAGTGTCATCTTCGGATATTCTATTAGGATCCATCTGAGGGGGAAAAAAGTGTTAGGATATTAGAATGTTTAACATTAATCATTCTGCTATTTAATAAAGTGTGACTCAAGAGCAAAAAAACCTCATTTTTGCAAGTCTTTATGTCCCCAATGATTAATAGTTAATACAATCATCCTCAAATTGGAGAAAACGTTGACTTCGAATTCATTTTTATAAGTAGCTGATCATCATCTGCAACAGAAGCGTACACATGTGATTCATGGGGAAATTGTCACAATCATCTGACTAGGTGAAGTCCTCATGGAGGATGGGGTGGCAAGGAAGTCACACGTGGTGGAGGCAGGCAGAGAAAGCTTTTTGCCTTTACCATGCAGCATGCTAGATGGGAAGCCCTCTTAGATCTTCAAAGCATGAAGCCTACCGACATAAACCCAGTGAAATTAACATCATCTTTAATTAATTAATTAATGTGCATTTGAATCAGCCAAAAAAAAAGGGGGACAGAAATCCATTTCCTAGTCCCAAAGAAAACCTGAAGCCAGAGCATGATTTTCCTTTTTGTGGATCCTCTCATCAGGATTTCTCAACCTGGCGTGGTCCATCCGTCACGGGGGTGCCTGGGAATGTGTGTGTGTGTGAGATAGGATGTCACAGGAATGAGGAGGGCAGTGTGGGGTGAGCCGGCTATGCGGATATGTGTTGAGGGGATGCTAAACTTCCTGTCCCATCCAGAATGTCCCCATCAAGTTATTAGCCGGTCATCTAATTAAACATGTGCCAACCTAAGTACTTCCTTTAGTATTACTGTTTTCTTGAGATTCTCTGCCCACTGCACCCCGGTCTCTCACAAGCCTTTGTAGTGGTTTCAACTGCCAAGTAAAGAGTAGAGATAATTAGCTGACGATTGTTTTAATAGTAAGTTTTATCTGTTGTCCTTTACTTTCAAAAAATTCACGGTACTTCGTGTACATTTACTTATTAGTAGATACAGATTAGATGAAAAACCGGGGGAAAACAGGAAAAATTACAAAAGTTTCCAGCCAATACCAAGTCCCTATTCCATGGTGTAACTATCTTTTTTTTTTCACGTTCAGAATTTTCATTTAATTTTTTTAGCAATTTATAATCCTTCCCGCCCTTTCTTTGAAGTCAGTGTGGAAATTTTCCATAATATAATTACCTTTTTTAAAGTAATCAGAAAGATGTTTGAGTTTATTTAAGATCCATCATAAATAACCTGAAAAGTACCCTATCCATATCCGAAATTCTCAAGATAAAATGACAGCCTTTCGACAAATGTGCATCCACTTCTATGGATGTTATTATTCCCATCTTGTAAAAGATAAGGCTTATCTACCTATAATCTTGGAAAGGTATCGCTCATGAAGCAAAACTCTTTGCAATCCAGATTTACTTTTCATATTTTCTTTAAAATAATTAGTAAGAATCAGAATATGTGAGTTTTTATATAAGGAAAGCTTTCAATCACATACTTCAAAAAAAAAAAAGCTCACTTATGCCAATGAGTTTCCACAAAACCAGAGAAGCCTGGGCCACGGATGTGAAGGGTCGTTGAGTTCAGACCTCAAGAAAGAAGGAGCATGCAAGGGCCTCAGCTGGCTCCCCACCAGGAAACTGCTGAGCTAAAGGAACAGTGTGTGTCAGAGGGGAAGTGCCTGGGGACCCTAAAATTGGTTCAGCCCAAGTCCTACCGACAAGCCAAGCATCACCTGTCAGAAACAGCAGTCTTGAACACTCTCATTACTGGAAGTGAGGCCCAAACACCTGCAGCATCTCAGGCTCACCGGGAACTGATTAGGAATGCAGAAGTCAGTCACCCCCCTCACAACCCCGCCCTCCTCCACCCTGCACCCGGCCTGGGAATCTGCATTCTAAAGAGATCCCAGGTGATCTGGATGCACATTAGCGTTTGACAAGTAACACTTTCAAATCTCAAATGAATACAGATTTTCTACTATTAAATGACTCCGGATTTCCTTGGACACCAATTTTAAAGTGTCTTCACAAGTAACACCAGTTAGTACCAGAGTACAGCAACACTTATCAATGGTTAATGACCTCACGCAAAGAAATATGATGCAAAGTTTCCTCCCCCCATAAAAAATGTCCATCTCCAGATCCCACTCCCATTTAATCAGCATCCCGAAGGGCAGGGGCCACTGGACTCTCTCTCACGCGTCTCAATGCGCCACTGAGAACCACGGCTTCAGAAGACAACATCGGAGCTAAAACATATAAAACATCACAAACTATTGTCCCAGAAGACATCATGACAGCATAGCCTAACTAATTTTGATATACTCATTTATTTACTTTTTTTTACTTAAGAGAAATTTATTTTTAATCTACAAATAAATGTCTTTCCCACTTCAGGCCTCTGGCAGCTCTCGTTTCTGAGAATGGAGACCAGGAATGGAGGCCAGTAGGGAAGGGGGGCGTGGAGGTGCGGGGCGGCACATGCACATCCACCAGGGCCCCTGCTGTGTGATCTCCCTGCCAAGGAGCAGCGGGGCTGGGCGTGGGGCTGGAGCTGGACACCCCGCAGTGCTCATCCACTGACTGACAGGCTGTACCTCCTACCCCACAACCCGCCTCCTGACACAGCAGTCTGAATCATTTACATATTAGTTCATTTACATAGTGCAAATGAGAAATGGATCTATTTCTAGCGTCGAAAAGCTTTCTCGGTGAACTAAACATGCCAAAGACTGGGCTAGATGCTACGAAGAAGGTAGTGAGCAAAACAGTCTTTACCTTCTTGGAATTTCTACTCCACAGAGAAACACAGAAATTTATTTAAAAAAAAAAAAAAAAAACACTGTAAACTGAGTTACAAATGGGTTCGCTGTGCCTAGAAATGTCTGACAAAGTTAAATAAATCTTGACTATCTGACTTAAAACAGATTTGTAAAATGCATTTATCAGATGATATAGTTCATATGAAATGAACTCAGTCTTTTAAAAAAGTTTAAAAAAAAAACTTCCTTGAAACTTAATCGTGTGTAGGTTTAAATGAGGCAGGATGCTTGACATTTGTGCTACTTCGTTATCTGTCTTTTCAAACCAGCAGCCCGCACACCTCTGCATCAGATTTTCAGTAGTGACTGCTGCCCTGTTTGGGTAGCAAAAAGCCAGGGAGGTCGATGTGCATCATGGGGGATCAGTGTGCACAAAAGAGCAGCAGAGACTGAGCTTTCTGAAAAGCTTATCTCTAAATTTTGAATATGGTTATAGAGATGTTAAAAAAAGTACATACAAATTTTAATAAATCAACCTTTTCAAAGTTTTTTTTTTCTTCCTTTTTTTTTTTTTTTTTTTTTTTTTTTTTTTGTAAACCAAAGTATGAATACTATGTGGTAAATATATAGCACAAGCCACATGGTATTTTTTCTTTGGCAAGGTTGGTGGGGAAAAAGCCAATCTACACTGGATCTAGTATTTTTTTTTTAATCTAGGCAACAGCAATCTACAAACATTCAGAAGGCTGATTCACTTTTAACTATTCAAACATGAGTTGAGAAGGAAAAAAGAAATTTTTTTTAATGTCACTGTAATTTTTATTTATTCTGGGCATTCTTCTAAATGCATTTAAAACGAAACCGAACTGTTTTTTCTTAAGGATTTGTATGCCCTTTCTCCTTAAATAAAAACAATAAAACTGGTCCCTTACTCTCATTTTTTTCCTGTAAACTGCAAACAAGTTACCTGATGCTAGAGGATTTAATTCCAGTTCAAATGCATTCAGAAACAACTTTAGGAGGAGTCAAAAAAATGATATCTTATTTGGTGCCCAGTTCTAATCAAAGGAGTTGACATAAGTGAAAATGTTAAGTCGGTGACAGGTCCCATAGAGTCTCTTCTCTTCTCTAGAACTTTGAAAGAAAGCCTCCAGCACATATAAAAGTGGAAAAAATATTGCAGCGCAAACTCCCACGTACCCATCATGAGCTTCAACCATTGTCAAGGCCAATCTTGCTTCATCTCTGAGCAACCACTTCCCCTCCCCCACCTTCCCCACCAATTATTCTGAAACAATCTCCAGACATCACAGCATTTCATTTGTAACTACTTCAGTATGTATCTCTAAATGATTAAGCTTCCTCTAGGTATCAAACTGAGATACCATAGTCAATAATATGCAGCCGGATCTGGTGGTGTATTCTTATGAATACATTGCTCTTTATCTTACTTCTTTCCTAGAGATGACCTTTTAAAAATGCAGCACAAAATTGGGTTCAGAGGAATGGCTAACATATTTTGCATAAGTCTTAGAGAAACTCAATCTTCATGCCATTTAGGAAAATTGTACCCAGAAATCTGATGGCATTACATTCTCCAAATGAAAATGTTCTAGCTAGGCTTACTAACCTACATGTTTACTTTGGAAAAAGTTTCGAGAGTTTCACTATTATCTATGGACATCAAGACCCCTAAGTTATGATGAGTGATCCTCAGCCCGCCAGACTATTGATATTGAGAATTCCTATCAAGAAGCCAAACAACCATAATAAGAGCCCAGCAGGTTACTCTCTTACCTGGCCATGTCGATTTCCATGGTTCTAGCCGATCTAAGCTGCTCATGGTCCCTAGAACTCATTCATTCCCTATGGCTCTTTCAATGCCAAACACTCACTTCGCTATTACCACTATGAAAATGCCAAATCCCTAAGGCGTTAGGAAAGATAAAGGATAGAGAACTAGAGCATCTTCTAGTCCTTTTCTGAATGCTGCTCTCTGGTTTGACTAAGAATGTTAAGCCTTTTGTGGTAAGCGTCTCAATTACCTGGCCCACAGCATGCACAGTCAGTAGACATTGTATTTGGAATAAATGATTCTTAGCCCATATCCCATAGCAATTAATAGTGTCCTGTGCAATGCAGGCACTCAACACAGAAGCATTGGGGGGGTGGGAGCAACATGGATGGGAAAATGAATAAACCACTCATTCTTTACTGCAACATGTTGCAGTGAAAGAAAAAACATTTCATCGCTTTCATGCAGATTTGTTTAATCTGTGTTGCAAGTAAACCACTCAAAAGTTATTTTATAGGGGGGAAAAAACTTCTCGATAGGTAAAGATTATTTTTATTACTATACAGTCAAACTAGTTCTATAAAACGCAAACTAGTGGACAATGAATATTTAACAAAAAGCCTATGATTACAAGTAATGGAGTTCAGACTCTTGGCACATGTCAAAAACCCATCCGACCCGAGCAATGCCATGTTTTTACGCGTCCAGTTTGGTTTAGTAATCACCTTTGAATCTGAAAACCAATGAAGTCCAAACCCAACTCTCTTTTCCCATAAAAAAATGCACAGTCAGCCCTCCACTTCCTCTGAGAAAGAGTTCACAGCAACAAACGAGAATATTTGAATGAATCCAACCAACTGCACTGCAATTTCCAAGAAAATACAAGAGCATAAACCACCAGAAAGCATAATATGACACATTTACCCCTTCCTTTCTAGCTCTCGCTAGTTCCAAGCTGTCTTCCTCGCCTTTTAAAAGGCTGGTTATTTGTTAGACTGCAGCGAGACTTGTCAGGGACGAGAACGTCCCCACCTTCCCACACACCTTGCTTCCTTCCTCCGCCCACCTCGGTGGAGAGACCCAGGGTCCTTCCCTTCTCTTTCACCCAGCGCAAGCTGCCCCCGGGGTCGCGCTGGTCATTAGGCGCATCTGAGGGCTTGGGACATCACCACCCGAGGCTCCAGCCGCCGCCCCCGCCCCGAGCCTACCTGTAAAGCAGCCAGCCCAACCCCTCCAGGTGGTGGGCAGGAAGGGGCAGGAAGGTTCGGTGCCTGAGGAAAGGCGTTCATTTTTTTCCCAAAGGGACATAAGTTAATTCTTAGCTCCCAGCGAGACATGGAAGGGGAGGAAAGTGCGTGATCACTTCCAGAAGAGGTGAGCGGCCAATGCTGTGTCGCCGGGGGAAATTCAAACCACTAGGACGCGCCCCGCTCTGCGGCGCCGGGTGCGTGCGCGGGGACCAGAGGCCAGGGCGCCGGGCCCCGCGCCCTGCGCCAGGCTGTCCCCGCGCCGGACGCCCTCTCATTAGAGTCACTTTCCTCTCCTGAATATGCAAGAGCTGGGGGGGCCGAGCCGGGCGGCCAGACTCAGTGTCCCTCCAGTGCGGGAGGGACAGGACGGGTGCGCCCCGCGCGCGCGCGCGCGCCCCGGGAGAGCGAGCACTCACCTGCGCTCGGAAGTAGAGGAACAGGGCGACACTGCAGACGACCTGGCCCAGCCCCAGCCCCAGGAGAGCCACGAACATGGAGCGGGAGGCGGCGGCGGGCTGGTGCGGCGCGGGCGGCGGCGGGGCGTGCGGGGGGCCCTCGTGCGGGGCGCCGGGCCCGCCGCCGTCCATGTCCTCCGAGCCGCGCAGGTACTTGGTGTAGTCTCGGCTGGCGCGGCGCATGGCGCTCGCCACCGTCTCACTCGCTCGCCTGCGGCTCTGCCCGCCGCCCAGGGCAGCGCGGAGCCAGCGCGGGGCCAGGCGGGCCGGGACGTGGGGCGCTCAGGGCCGGGCGCTGCTCCTGGCGCGCGGGTGAGCGGGCAGGGCGCCCGGCCGCCCCAACTCTTATAAACCCCTCGGAGAGGGCCGGCCCCGCGAGCCAATCAGCCCCGGCGAGGCCGCCGCTTCCACTCCCACCTCGGGCTCCCCTTCCTTCCTCGCGCCCTCCCTCGCCTCTCACTCTCGCTCGAAGGCCTCCTCCCCCTGCCCGCCGGCCCTCGGGGGAGGCCGCTGTGGGTTGGTCCAGCGGATCCAGACGCCACTTGCCCATCCTCAGCTGTCTTTCTGGAGGGCGAAGAGACGGGCAGGGGAGACGCAGATGCCTGTCTTGGTGGAGGATAAAGGTGACATCATAGACGTCCTCGGGCAGTTCGCACCCCTGAGCCTCAGTTTCCCCCACCGGATTTAGGAAGTTGGACTTGGTGATCCCTGAAGGCCCTTCCCATCTGTCTCTCTTTCCTGCCCCTTCCGCCGCTCCCCCGCCAAAACAAAAACAAAAACAAAAACAAAAACCTAGCAAAGGACGTACTGGGGGATTCTGAGGGTGTAGTCTCCGTCGTGGTTCCAAATATAGGTTCTAAATTAAGTATTCCGGCAGAATTAGAAAACCAGAACCCCCTTCCCAAATCCCTGCTTCTGCATCCTCCAAGTGGCTCTGAGCGAGGCAAGTTTCGAATGCGACAGCACAGAGCCTATAGGCACCAATGTGACTTAAAAAATAAAAATAAAAGGAAAAGGTACAGAGAGAGGGGTAAGGAGCCTGTTAACTTCATCTATGGGACCACAGATGACATGTGACATTCCTACTGACTGGCGCTTATTTTTTTCAGCACCCTAAAGAGAAGAGGGATCTACTCCTAAATGTAGGCCGCCCCAAGGAGGGCTTGTCCAACTGTCAATCAGGAAAGAGCGATGTTCCACAAAGTTGGTGGTGTAGTTAAATGTTAGTTTTATCACTAAAGAAAACCGTCTAGGGCTTTTTAAAAGCCTCTCTTCAAAACTGCACCCCTTGGCGAGAAAAATGAAAATATGAAATCGCTCAGAAATTCTGATACACCTTCAGCAGGAAGTAAGGGAGGGTCTGGCCAATTAAAACACCTGTGGACATGTAGTCTGTTTCCACTTTTCATTAATGCTTTTTAATCTTGTGTCCTCTTTCTGCCTGGTTCTCTAATGGGCACGTCTGTGGGCAAGACTGATTACAAAGGACACATCTCTAAGTTACTAAAGCTGGTGTTCTCAGCTGAACACTTAGAACTCAGCACATCCAGGACGAACCACCAGGCTGGATGAAAAAGGACCTGTACAAATGAAATGCTTTGTTCAAATTCCAAGGTGCTTTTAGCATTTTACATGTGTATGTGTATCAAGTTTGATACAAAAAGAGAGGAAACAAATGTTCGAAATAATTCACATTGATTTTCTCACCCTCATGAGCCTCTTCCCACTTTCTGTTTGTTGAACAGGAAGTCGGGGTTGATTTCCTCCTCTTCCCTGTCTTTCTTCTTTTGAGAAACAAGTCTATATCTCGAACTTTCTAAATCTTTATTAGCATCGATTTTTTTTTAATGTGTTCTAACAACTAAGCCCACAAGGACTTTACTGCAGCCCCTTCCTTTTCAATGTTTTATACATGTATTTTCATTCCTTGATATCATAATCCTCAGCTTACAAGAAGGTCTCGCAGATCTCTGAACCATGTTCAGGTATGTCTGACCCAGGAGCTTCCCATTGTAGGACCACATGTGTCATTCCTACAGAGTTCTTCATGTGACATTCCTACCGCTTGGCGATTCTTTTCCTGGAGTTCCCTAGAGATGCCATCCCACTGGATGCTGACGACAATAGAATGGACGATAGACTGGACTGGAAACTCTATTGTCAGTCCACCTGTTGCTCCTTTAAGGTAATGAACCTTTCTGGCCCATTTATTTACACATTCATTTGTCAACATTCCACTCCTCAGTTAATATATAAATCCCGTATTTTCAAGGACTTCATCTGTATTATTCGCCATTGTATCGGCATTTCCTAGAATGTTGCCTGGTACATAGTAGATGCACAGCAAATACGTGATGAATAAAATATGATTGCAGGAATCCGCAGAGCCTCTGCCACTGTCCCAGTCCAAGCCACACTGTTTCTTACCCAAATTCATCACGTCACCTAGCTGGTCCCACCACCTCCAAGTGGCACTTGCCCCAACAGTTCTGTGCACACCGATGAGGACTGCCTTTTAAAGGGAAAAGACCTATCATTTTCCTATTTCCAATTCTTTAATGACTTCTAAGCGTTGTTAGTAGAAGGTCCAAATTCTTCAGATGAAAACCTCGAACGGTCTTTCAGTCTGGCTTAAGACTCCTTTTCGACGTAGCTTCAAATACCTTCCCGAGCTGCCGTGTGCTTCCCTCCCAAATTCCCACACCTGGGTGGCTCTCTTGCTGTCCTTCATCTCTCAGCTCAAATGTCCATTCTCCAGAAGTCCTTCTCTGTTCCCCTAACCCAGGGTGGTTCCCCCTGTTTTAGCAGCCTTCACTTCTCCTATCTTGATGTTCATGCATGCATTCATTCACTCTACAGATATATAAGTGGGAACCCACTACACACCAAGCACTGAGCTGGCCCCTAAGGACAGAGGTGATCAAAACAGAGCATGGAGCTTACACTCTAATGGCAAAATAAAACATATCAAACAAACCACCAAACAAATAATTAACTAAAACCGTGATGACCGTTCTGAAGGCAAAGTATAAGAACATTTCCATAAGAACAGGACCTAACCTATTCTGGAGAGTCAGAGAAAGCTTCTTGGGCAAAGATAATGATTAAAACTAATCCCTGAGTAATAACTACCCAAGGAGAAAGGGACTAAGGGCCTCTCTGAAACAGAGGAGGATGTGTTACTGTAATTATTTGTCTAATGTGTCTTCCCAATTGGACATGTATGTCTTACTATGAATAAACTAATAAACTAACAGATATGAAGAGATGGCAAACCAAGAACACAACCAAAGATTCCAGTTTATATCAATGGTCAGCTACAAACAACACATAGTGAGATCAACATTTTTCAAATGGTATTTCCTGGTACACTGGCGTGTCAGGAAAGGATTCTTCTGGAGACTGTGTGATGTGTTTGTTATTCTGCCTCTAATAATGTGATCATGCCATTAAAATTATACAATAATGAGCTCTGGGTTTATTTATTTATCTGTTTGTTTGCTTTCTCAAGGCTGCAGCAATAATTTCTGGCAGAAAAAGAGGAAAAAAGCGATTTTCCAATCTTTAATAAATAAGCTAAAATGCTTATTTTAGGGTTATGATAGAACCCCTGTCTGTATAAAATAGTGTTCAAGTGCAGATTATTTTACTTACAAGGGGGGCATAATTCAAGAATCTTATTCCTCTTTATCTTCCATTTGCCCAACTCCCTCTCTTCACGAGATCCATTCTCTGCCCTGCTCTGTGACCTGTGTCACTGGGGCTGCTTGGTCCTACGGCTGACTTTGAGTTCAGCCAACAGGAGGCAGCGGCAGTGGTCCAGAAGGCACAGAGAGGAAGCAGCCTCCTGGTTCTGTTCCCCACCCCGACCCAGCCTCACTGAGGTTCTAGTCATTCCTCTGTGGCTGCAGCTCCTGTCCCGCCCTTCTTCCCCCACAGTTCCAGCTCTTTCTAAGCTTTGGTAAAACCTTTCTCCTTGTCCCTTCAGGCGAAGGGTGTGTATCTAATTTCTTATTGCTGTTGTAACAAATTACCACAAACTCAGTGGCTTAAAACATCACAGATTTATTATGTTATCATTCTGGAGGTTAGAAGTCTGAATTATGTCTGCAGGGCTGCATCTTTTTTTTTGGAGTCTCTAAGGGAGAATCAGTTTTCTTATCTTTTCCAGATTCTAGAGGTTGCCTAAATTCCTTGGCTCTAAGCCTTTTCTCCATCTTCAAAGATCCAGGATAATCTCCCCATCTCGAGATCTTTAATTTAATCATAACTTCAAAGTGCCTTTTGCCATATAGGGTTTCGTATTCATGGACATCTTTGGAGGGTGTGGGGGGCATTATTCAGCTCCCTACAGTGTGGGAAAGCTGTCCTACTGCTGCTAGTCCCTGGGTTTTTCACTATCCCTTGTTAATTTCCGTAACCCTGACCAAAACCTCTTCAGTTAAATCCCTTGGGTTTGCCAGCCATTTCCTGCCAAGACCCTGTATGATATACTTACAACGTCTAAAAACAATTACAACTAACTTAGCAGCACTGGAATTATAAAATACATAGGCATCCCTTTGTGCTAATAACATTTTTAAATGTACATTACTGTGATAGTAATAAGTACATTATGATATTGTGATTTATAAGAAGAAATATACATTTGGTCTTCATTCTGTTTCTGGCACAGAGCTCCTAAAACCTTTGGAATATTCAAGGGTTAAGGGCCACAAAGGGGTCTTTTGTTACATGAACATGGTGACTTTTGGAGTGCACCTGAGGATTGGGGGCTGGTGGCCAGAGGAGCTGACCATGTGATTGGAGGGTTGAAACTTTCATTCCCATCCTCTGACCTTGGGGGAGGGCGGAGGGCCTCAGGTTAGATGAGCTGCCAGTAAAGAAGCCTAGTAAAAACCCAAAAGGAAGGGGCACAAAGGCTTCCGGGGTGGTGGACACTCTGAGATGGAGATGGGGGTGGGTCGTAGAATGCCTGAAGAGAGCATGGGAACGCCACCATCTTCCCCACACCTCTTCGGTCTGGCTGCTCCTGAGTTAGAGCCTTTTATAATAAACCAATGATCTGGTAAGTAAAACATTTCCTGAGTTCTGTGAGCTGCGTTAGCAAGTTAATAGAACCCAAGGACAGAGGGGGTCGTGGGAACCTCTGGTACCTACCCCGGCAGTCGGAAGTACAGGTGACAACCTGGGCTTACGACTGGCGTCCAGAACGCAGGAAGGGGATCGTGTGAATCTCTGATCCAGAGCCAGTTGGTCAGAAGCACAGGTGACAACCTGGGCTTGCGACTGGCGTCTGAAGGGGCGGGGGTTCGGGGCGCGGTAGGGGGTGCGGCCTTGTAGGACTGAGACCTCAACCTGTGGAAGCTGATGCTACCTCCAGATAGATCGTGTCAGAATTGAGCTGACATGCAGGACACCCAGCTGTTGTCTGAGAATTTCTTGGTGGTGGTGTGGGGAACCCTCCCAAATTGGAGATCAGGTCTCAGAACCCCAAAGGACTCATGGAAACGTGACTCTGGAAACAGGGTCAGTCCAAGCGACCTCATGAAGCCAAGTGGTTTGTCCTTTGGACTCGCCAGTTCTCCTCCCATTGCTCTTCCTCATCCTCTGAGAGCCCCAGCCTCTTCCCTGGCCAATCGGGTAGCTTCTGCCCGCTGAGGACCCAAGGGGATCTCCCACCAAGTCTGGCCGTCCTCAAAACCCAACCAGGCATTCCGATTCCCCTTGATAAGCAACCTGCTCTCATCACACCCTATGAGCTCACAAATTAACTAATAACACACTGCAACGCATTAACGTCGACTTGTGTCAATGGACAGTTGATTACAGTTTTATGTCTGGGTCATGAGACCTACTGCCTTATCCCTAAAGGAGTCCATTTCCGAGTAGCTCGATCAGAGTGTGAGGATCTAATGGGTAAAGACGAGACTAGAAAAATAAGCATACACTGAATCATCAAGCCTTTGTCAGTCATGATAAAAATTCGAATTTGCTTCTAAGAGCAATGGAGAGTCATTGAGACTCCCCCCGCCCCTCCCCTCCCCCACTCAGGGAAATATGTCTTCTGGATGCAATTTTGAATACGCTTGACCTGCAGTGTGAAGAATGAGTTTGGGGGAGGGTAGTGGAAAGAGATGAGCAGAGAAAGACTGAAGGCTGAAAACTAGTTACTAGCCCATTAGCAACTATAGGCAAGAAACAATCACGTGGCAGCAGAAGTGGCACAGAGAAACAGTGGGTCCCAGAGCCATCTAGGGAGCAGGATGTATTGAGTTTGGTAACTGGCTGGCTGCGGGAGGTGAGGAAGAGGATGGAGTCAAAGATACTCCCGGAAGATGCTGTCTCGTGCAACTGAGGGCTGCCACTTACCGAAATGAGAAAGCCTGGAGGACGAGCGAGTTGGACACGCTGCCCCTCATACCTAGGTCCGAGGTACGCCCGTGAAGTCCTCCCAGCCACTTCCGCTTACTCCATCGACTCATTCCACCTTCAAGTCTCAGCCCAGGTGATATCTCCTCCTAGCTATTCTCAAATCCCTAGACTTTTCTAAGAGCCTTTCCTCTCTTGTCCTTCACTCGCCTTTATCCGATCACTCTCTTCGTTACGGTGATGTTATTTGTTTGTATGAGAGCCTTTCCCAGCAGACTCGAAGGCCCTTGAGGACAGGGACCCTGCATCATTCATTATCATGCCCCCATCACCTAGCGAGATGCCGGGCACGCAACAGGCACTCAGTGTTGTCGCGTAAAGTGTGTCTTCTTGAACTTTAAACTATTACAGCAGCAACACAGGTGCAAAAATACGTACGTTTCCAAGCAAATATTTTTCAGAAATAACCAGTATGACAGATATTGTCCCCACTACCACGACAAACGTGCAACAGATTCATAGGCAAATGGGGCACTATCAGCTTTCTGTGAAAGGAAGAAGAAAAAAGACTAAAAAGCGAAGATACTCAAATGGGACTTTGTTCAAAGTAACGTGTTACGAATGCCTGGACAAACATGATACCCGTTCTGACTATGGAGCTTCCGATCTTTCTGTCCCGCCGAGCTGCCTGTCACAGCTCAGTGCATGGGTTTCGCAAAAGTCCCCAAACAAAAATAGAAGATGGAAAAAGTAGTCGTTCAACACGCGTATATCCATGCTCCATCGCAGACTCAAAATCTTATAAATCTATCCTAAAACAAAACAGTTAAATTGTGATTAAATTGAGGCTCTGCCACCTACCGGTTGGGTGGCCCCTATTTCCACGTCTTAGTTAATGTACTTGAACGTAAAGAAAGTAATTTTTTCCTTATGGGGTTGTTATGACTGTGACCCAACTCAGCCAAAATCCTTAGAACCGTGTTTTTCACCTACACGTTACGATTCTTATCATTTGTATTCTTTTCGTTGCTGTTGTTATTACTGTGACTAAAACACAGCATCGTGTATCCGCTGTTTATCAGGTTTCCGTCACCGTCAGTCAGTACTAAAGGAAGAGGAAGGGTACGGAGGAAAAAGTTGTCCCAAAGCCTGTGCATTTTACTTAGCGGCGATAATTCGGAATCTTAGATGAAGAATCGTCTCGGGTTCTTATCTGTAAACACGAATCCGGTGTGCGTGAAAAGAGACAGAAGAATCGAAGCGATGAGATCTCCTTGGAGGTAAAAAATAGCCAACCACAGTGAGGAATGAGCAGCGAGAGCAGCGGAGGAGTCATGAGAATTAATTACCGAACGAGTAAGGAATACATGCTAGGGTGGCTGCAGGGTCACACGCTAGGGGCGCTGCAGGGCTGCACAGCTGGTGCATCTCAGTGGCGCACCGGTCCAGCTGGGTACCATAGAGCTGACCACGGCGAGATCTTGAGAAAAAGGACTACATCAGTACCTCCTGCTTACTCGAGCAGGCACATCCTACGGAAATACTTCGATCATAATTATCATTCTCAAGATGTAGGTGTTATAAAAGGTAAACTTAATTTTTTTTTTTCTGGACAATTGGCTCATTTTTCAATGGCGAAGTATTTTTGAGAAAGAAAATTATTCAGAAATGCGTAAGATAACTCTAAGTAACAAGTCATCCGTTTGTCCGTATTAATACATCTGAATTTATTTTTTGTTGGTATTAGCATACCACAGGACAAGTGGGCAGACAACTGCATAACCTCATTTTATTTTTGACATTTGCGTTTACATTTGACATTTACACTTTCTATACACAATTATAATGGAAATTATGTGACTCATCTGTAAAGGCATTTGTAAGAATATGGAATTCCTTAATATTTTCAAAGAAATAATGAGCATTTCTGAGAGCCAACCACGTTGGACTAAGGGGAATTCATCACTGAAATCCACCGCCTTGAAAGGTAAATGTCTATTCTTGGAATTTTCAAGTCCAGTGTAGACAGAGGCTTGGTGGGGGCGTCGTGGCATGGATTAATCATCAGATGGGTAGTTAATCCAGGGAATAGCCAAGGTTGTTTCCAGTCCAGGCCAGCAATCCTAACTGGCCCTTCCAGATGTCACAGGCTGCAGTTTGCAAAATATTTTGAAATAAAGATATTCCAAGTGAACTCATATTTATTTATTTATTGACTACATTGGCACAGTCCAATAGCACGTTCTGCCGTGATGAGAATGTTCTATATCTGTGTCGTCCAATAGGGCAGTCACTAGGGACATGCAGGTATGGAGCCCTGAAAACGTGGTTGGAGACACTGAGGAAGGGCCTCACCGGTCACCGAGGCTGGTGTCCACCATGTTGGCAAGCACAGATCTGCATTCGCTTTTCTTACCTTTGATTTACATCTGCTTATTAGTATTTTGAATTTAAAACATCGTTTCACAGAAACAGGCTTTAGAGGCAGACCAAGTGAGTAGAGCTCTTGCAGAACTGAGAAGAAAATTTATTCTCGCTCCCATCCCAGAGCCTGGCACAGAGGAGCCGTCAACAAATATTATGCAGATTTCTTTGAATTCCTTGACTCTCTTAATTCAAATTCAAACATTTAATTCACTCAATCCCACAGGCTACTTTTAAAGATAGCACCAGTTTCTTATTTCATTTCCACTGTGCCAAAAGTCCAAGGATAATAAAAGTTCAAGAACTTCATGAACCAGCTCAGCACATGAACTCAGAGATTAGTCAACAGCTTAAACAAACAAGGTTGGCCAGCTGGTCCCTGCTCTATTTTACCACAGTCTGGGGCAGGGACAAAGACATTTAGGAAAGAATTGCGAGTGTTTCTCTTGCCTCATCACTCATGCCCCTCGCTCAGAACCCATCGGTTTAATCTGCTAAGTGTTTGGCTGCTGATGAGTGGGATGGTAGCTGGTCCTGGGGCCACTCTGGTCCCACCATAATTGTGCTCAAGAAAGTCTCTCTCCATGGGACCTGGAGAACCCATGCCATTCAGAGCCCTTCGCAGTGAGACGCAGCCCGTCACCCTGTGCCTCCCCACCATAGACCTGAGCCACAGGGCACATGACCAGTGCTGCATGGGCTCTCACTTTCTCGTTGTTTAATGTCCAAGGAGTGAGGGGTGGGGGGTGGGGCCAGCTCTGCAATACCAAGAAGAGCTTAGACAAATAAACACGATCAGGAAAAACTATAATTAATGGGCTCCACCACATAGCCAAACTGCCAGCTTCATCGTTTCAGACTATTTTGGATTCACCATAGAACTTTGCTTTTTTGGTAACTGTTCCACTTAGGAGAGCAGGTTCGATCTAGGCCGGGCTGAGTAGGCGTTTCCTTCAGGACTTGCTGTCGAGAGAGGAGTCTTGCATGCCATGTTTGCTGGCTGATTTTCTCCACCCCTCTCTCACTGGCGTAAAGAGTTGAGGACCCCAGATCCACAGACACTAAAGATGGAAGGATACTCCTATGCCAGAGTTCACCACAGTCATAAATAAATGGGCTTTGTTGTATGTTGAATTGGGTGCCCACTAAAATTCACACTTTTTGAAGTCCTAACCTTAGAATGTGACTGTATTGGGAGACAGGGTCTTTACAGCAGTAATTCGGTTAACGTGGAGTCATTAGGGTGGGCCCTCACCTGATGTGGAGACAGAGAAGACCACCATCTGCGATCCAAGGAGAGAGGTCTGGAAAGACCCTTTCCCTGTGACTATCAGAAGTAACCATCCTTGCGAACATCTTGATCTCAGCGTTCTAGCCCCCAGAACTGTGAGAAAACAAAGTTCTGTCGTTTAAGCTACCCAGTCCACAGTACTTGTCACGGCAGCCCTGGCCACCTGACACTGGTTCCTCCAGCTCCGTCTCTGCGGGGCCACAAATACCATCTCTTTGCCCAGTGTCTTCTCTTGCTGTCCTGAGCATATAGCCAAAGGAAACGCCGGGACACTCCTCTGCTCCAGGCAGGGGCTACTTTTCCTCCATGGACACCTTTATCCAAAACATAGCAAATAAATTGTGGCAGTTCTCGCTCCCTTTGCTCCTTCCTTGCCCAGAACGAATGGGTCTTCAAAGCCCCAGAAAACGTCTCCAGGATCCAGACCACACCCCTAGGAAGCCAGGGAAGTTCTGAGGGGTTCCCAGAGTCCAGGCCAGTAACTCCAAAGTCGGCCTCGGGAAAACTCAGGCTGACGTGGAAAGTGGATCTCACCAGATGCTTCCGATCCAAGTAGCATTTTGTCAGGATCCCTGGGAATAACGCACCTTCTCCATAAAACACCCTCTTCCATAGACCGTCCCCAAATAGTCAAAACTTTTCATGAAGTAAACGTATTGCTTTTAATTTTACTCAGAAGATGAAATGTCTTCATTTTCTTTCCCATCACAAGTATGCAATTCCTTTTGTTATTCGGTATTGCCCTCTTATTACCACTATATTAAAGAGTTGGCCATATTTTGAGGATCCCAAAGGCCACTGCAGACCACAGGGGACTCTCCTGCCCTCTCCCAAAACCTACCTTAGTCTAAATCTTTGTCTCTGAACAAGCTGGACCTCAGGAATTGAGAGTAGGGGTCAGACCCAAGTGCAAGTTAAGGAAACATTCCGTTCAGGCTGTTTCTGGCTTTGTTATCTAAATCTGCCCTTGACTCCAACAGCACATAGCACTGCACAATGTATGGAGGGCCGTGGGAAAAGTAGATCGACTCTAGCCCTCAGGGGTTCCACCATCTACAGTGTGTGTGTGTGTGTGTGTGTGTGTGTGTGTGTGTGTGTGTGTGTGAAGGGGAGTTATAAGGTGAAAAGGGGACTTGAATGCGGAAAGGTGGTGGAAAACAGGAGATTTATCGTGAGAGCTAGGCCCTCGGGACAAGTATTTGAGCCACCTCACGAGTAAAGCACTTGCCAGAATAACGAGGGTCATTTCTTGCTGCAGCACTAAACCGTCCTTGCTCTGTCCCTATAATTTAACAGATATTCAGAACACGAGAAGTATTCAGTGGTCCAGATTGTCCACCCCTCAGATTCACTAGCCCTGCGAAGAGAAGCGTGGGCACCCTTTCCCCCTTATTCTCACGTAGAAAGTGGCTCGTTCAGGTATTTAAAAACATTTTCCATTAATAAATTCTTATTATGTATGGTGACAGATGTTACCTATACTGATTGTGGTGATCATTTCATAATATGTACAAAGATCAAATTATTATGTTGTCTATCTGAAATGAATATAGCGTTATATGTCAATTATACCTCGATTAAAAATGCATACCTGACCAGTACACCTCAAAACTGTCAAGGTCATCAAAAACAAGGAAAGTCAGAGAAACGGTCACAGGGAAGAGTACCCCAAGGAGACATGATGCTAGTTGTAATATGCTATGCTGGATGAGCTCCCCAAATGGAAAAAGGACATTAGGTAAAAACTAAGGAACTGAATAAACATTATTGTATCAATATTAGTTTATAAATTATAACAAATGTACCATATTAATATGCTAATAATAGGGGAAATTGGGTGAAGAGGTACGTATGACACTCTCTGTACTACCTTCTCAATTGTTCTGTCACTTTAAAAATGTCCTAAAAATAGTTTATTGACAAAAATTTCTTTATAGTTAACCCAATCTATCATACTGTAATTTTACTTTCAATATTTTTATCATAAAATTTTACTTTACTATAAAAGCAATATGCACCTACATGAAAAAATATATAAAATTATTAAGAAGTAATCATTCATAATTTCTCACTGCTGAAAATCCATGTAAATAATGTAGCATATGAATATCTCTACATATTTATATAAATACATTTATATTATTTAGATCTCACTGTACATGCATATTTACGTCATTTTTTTTACTTGATCTAAGTATTCCTCCTCATCAATACATACTATTCATGAATATCAGCCTCATATATAAAGGTTCAAACATATTTCTTTGGATGTCATATTTATTTTGACATCCACACTTATTTGGTGATACTGAAAAAAAAATAAGTTTTTGATTTTAAATGACAAATTATTTATACATCAGAGAGCCTCATCCTATCTCTGAAACCCACTCCATCACTCAAGTTCCTGGGGTTAGGTCAAGGTAGGAAGAAGTCAAGTTCTAAAGATGAGGCACATGTTAAACACATCACTTTTTTCCAACTTATGAATTCAGCAGTTCGTTCTTTAGGGACAAAAAATATCCATGGTATCAAAACAGCCACAAAAAATGGCCTACTTTCCACTTAAGTGGCTGCACCCCATAATTTCCTCAGCCGTTGCTCACTGCTGGACATTATAATCGCGTCCAGCTTTTGGCTCTCACAGATAATGATGTGATAAACTTAACTGCTACGGAACTTTCACTTTCGCTGATTTCCATATTTTATCTTTAGGCTATATTCCTAGAAGAATTACTCGAAAAGGTAAGATTTTAAGGCTGTGGATTCATATATCAAGCTGTAATTTATCCTCTTGCAGCCAACATCATCTTCGAAGGGTATAACCTTTCATAATCTGGGTCATTCAACTTCTTCCTCATCAGATCCAGTCATTTCAGTTCCTTTAAACTCTAAGCTCCTCTCGAAGGAGTGATAAGATTCTTGGCTACCAAGGGATGTGTAATCTGTCTCGGATGAAGAAGCTTGCATACTATAAGACTCTTCAAAGGTGAAGGAAGAGCCTCTGGAGTCCGTTCTCCCCCAAATGACACACAGCCTTCACAGACTGCCCTCAAATGTCTTCTCTCCCCAGACCTTGGAAGGTTCCCACCCCTATCTCCACAATAAAAAAGAGAAAACAGACACAGCTACCATCTTGACTAAACACGACACGAGCGTGATTGTACCAAGTATATGCACGAGGACGATGGGATGGAATATTTGAAAGCTAGACCACACCAATTGATATGTACCTATGTCTAGTAATAGACATTTACTTATCATTCACCGAGTATGCTCTAGGAGTCCAGTATGTGCCAGGCACTGTGGTAGACTCTGGGCACACAGTGGCAAGCATCGCAGACACAGCCCCCGCCCACGTGGGGTTCAGTGTGCGTGGGTGAGCAAGTACGTGTAAGAGGCACCGTGAAGTCAGATGGGGAAGCCTGTGGAAGACATACGCAGCCTGACCTTTCGATCTCAGCCCAGCCGGCCCCACTCCCGAGCCCTCCCACACGCTCAGAAGAGAAGTCTTTGTACAGTTACCTTCCTTCTCTATGCACAGAGGCCATACAGAGAGCAGAGGCAAAGCCCTGGATTTAACTGAGACGACGCATCTGGGGGGAGGAGAAGAGATGGCCCTCTCCGGCCCCGTCCAGGCCCCACATTCGACACTTCCACGAAGGTAGACGGTAAACAGGAAAACTCACCACCACCCCGACTGTGACCTATTATCTGCAAGGCCAGACTGGCAGGTTTCCTATGCAAATAAAGCCTGCTCACTGGGCGTCTAGGGCAGATTTTATTTGCAGAGCAACTGACCAAATCCTGGGGCTCTGATGCGAGCCTAGAACTTTGTGAACCCTGAGCGTGTCTGCTCATACTGCTTGTCTGTCCAGGGGTGTTTGCTGTCCATTTCTTTGCTTGTCTGTTTGTCCGTTTGTTTGTCTTCTCTCCAAATCTTTAGCAATTCAATAATAAACACCAGAAACTTAACTCCACTCAAAACATCCACAAACACACTGCAACTGTGCTTAATGGCATCGAAGCGAAGGAAGTGGGGCTGGGGGAAACGGGGTGCTGGTGGGTGTCCCAGTTCCTACGGTCACAGCCTAGCCACAGCCTTAAAACACATGGTATCGGGTTCTCGGCTAGCCCCCTCGGCAGGAAGAGCTGGGAGCTTCTGACCTCCTTTGGGGTTAAGGCTGCTGGTCTCAGTCTGTGCGTAAGCGAGTGGTCACAGCCCTTAATTGCAAAGGGGAAGTGGTCAGAAAACACACTATGTCCTGGTGAGATTGATAACTTGCAAGATCTCTTGGAAGAATGTCGGAAAGTAACAGTGAGGTTGTGTGAAACTAAGTATACACGTATCACTTGCACGTTTGCTTATTATTTCCAGCATATTTTGTAAAGGAAAAAAAAAAAAAGCAGAGAGAGAGGAGTTTGAGATGGAATCCGCAACAGAAGCCGATCGTATCCTCTGCTGCTTCCTCTCTTTGGTGAAGAGACCACTTTGAAGTAGTAAGTTAACATTAAATCCATCACTGACCACGTCCTGGTCCCTAGTCAGTGCACTTCCTATTTATGGACTCATTTAATTTATTACGACAGTCCTTTAAAACACTTCTCTGTTCCCACTTTACAGACAATGAAACCGAGGCCCAGAAAGTTAAGTCACATCCAAGGTCACCAAGATCTGGTAAGTGGTATAACAGGAAATTGTCCCCAGGCAGTGGTTCCGGGTTCCATGCCCTTAACAATGACTCCCAGCTACCAGAGACCTGCATAACGGCCATCAAGTTCAGAGCCAACTTATCCCAAGGAAAAGGGATATATTTGATCGTGCTGCTAACAAAGTCGTTGCTATCAAGACCCAGTTACAAGGATCAGGAGCGGTTTTAAATATTTAAAATGACAAGCCTATCTCTTTTGTACTGCATTTCTTAAGAAGAAAGCAATCTAGAGAAATGAAATAGATTTGAGCCTACGAAGCTTCCGTTGTGATGCTGACTCTTGTGTCTGTTTGGGGCTACCATGTTATCTGAGCGACTGTTTCGTTACCGGACCTACGGTGAAGGAATTGTTGCCAGGATACGCTTGATCATCAATTCCTCGAGTTCAAAGTAGTTGAGTCCAGAAATAAAATGAAACCCCATAAGTTGGTGGACGATGAAATCAAGACCACAAAGTGCACTTGGTGACCAGAGGCCACACTTCGTCTTCCAGTAAAGGTACGAGAAAGAGTTCTTGGCCTTTATGGGGTATTTCAAAGGAAAGCCAAGGGCAAGGCTCCAGGTCTTTGCTTTTCGTCCCCAAAGGTTGGTGAATTTTTGGAGGCTGTTTGGAAGCCTTTGTTGGGGTGATCTAGAGACGGCAAGAAATTCAGCAAAAAACATATCGAGTACCTTCTGCATAAAGAAGACCAGTCTAGATGCTGTGGGGGACACACGAAAATTTACAAGACAAAGGCCCTGTCCCCCAAGACCTCATGAGGATAACAGAGTCGTAATTATCTCCACGGGAAGGCAGAATGGGCAACGGACGCTGGGACTTTGAGTTAGAGGGGAAAGAATTCTATTTGAAGGGTTGGAAGACAAGTCTCTGAGGAATGTGAGGTTCGAACTGGACTTTGCAAGTGAGGAGGCCGTGGACAGGTAAATGAGGGAAGAGAAGGAAGTTTCAGGTTGAGGAAACACCTAGACCAAGAACCCAAGTATGGGGGGCACACTCTGGGTCCTGGATGAGGGGGCGGAGCAGCCCGACAAAGTTCACTTGGTGACCAGAGGCCACGCTTCGTCTTCCAGTAAAGGTACGAGAAAGAGTTCTCAGCCTTTGTGGGCTATTTCAAAGGAAAGCCAAGGGTGTGTGTGTCCGTGTGCGTGCACACCTTCAGGCAGCCGTGTGTGCAGATGAAAAGTAGGGGTGCTCCACGGAGTGCTTGATTACCTTTTTAAAGACAGCTGCACTGAGGGTTAGGATTTCAACATGGGAATTTCGAGGGGACACAAACTCAACATATACTACTCAGTTTCCTTATTTGTGAGACGTCGCTGGTAAAATCGACTACCCACTGCGTGTGATAAGTAAGGAGCTCGGGCTTCTGAATCGCTTTTAACAGTGTGCGGCACGTAGTGAGTGCTCAGTAGCCAGTGTTCTGCAAAGTGGACCCTTCTCTGTCCCTGTCCCTCTGTCCTATGGCTCCCAAAGGACTACCTGACGTATAAGCAAACCTTTAACATTCCCCAGCAGTTCATCACGAAGGGGGTCACTTTTCACAGCTTCAAATGTATGAATTCTTCACTGAGCAAAGTTTCCTATTATAACATTAAAAAGAAAAAAATAAAAGGAAGCAGGCAGTCCTTTTAGATCTCTCTCTCTCTCTCTCTCAGAAAACATAACCCTGCGTGTACTTGTCGGCGCAGGCTCAGCCTGAGCGAGGAGCTTGTGTAACCGAGGCCAGCTGCAGTCCCAACATTGTGGCTCCCGCTGCCTTCGTCCCTCCTGCTGGATGAGAAAGCCAGGACCGCCCTGGGAAACAGACAGCGTCTCACTGCCAGCGCCGAGTCAGCAGCAAGCGTGCGAGGATGGTTATTTGTGGGAGGCACGAAGAGTGGCTATTATTTTAAAAGAAATTCTCATAGAAAGAATGTTGGCTTTAAAGTAAATAAATGGCCTCATGGAAGCCGAATAAAATTGTAATACCAGTCAAATCGGAGCATTAGGCTCTGTCCATCTACCACGCACGAAAACAGCTGTCACTGCTGTGTTTTCAGTTCTTCGGAGAGTCACATGATAATAATCGCGGTAAAACAGAATGCTTCTAAGATCACAGTTAATTTCATTGGTAACGCCCAGTTTATGACGCTGGGCATGGCACATCGCTAATTCTATAGATAGGTAAGATACGCAAACCTGTTCTGCCGATTTTTTTTTTTTTTTACATTTTAACATCTCCCAAACTGGAATGTACGTTGAAATGGATGTGATACAAAGCATCGTGTCATAGTTCACTGGGCAGCACGTTTTTCTTCATGGCCCGTAAACACTGCTCGGCTAACAATGGTGACACAGATCCAAAGAGATGTGGTGGCCGTCGTTAACTTGAGTTTCCTTTGGGAATACAAATATGACTCGTATCTCCTTCTATGTCTCCTCCTAGACCTATACGGTGGCATAAGTAAGAACATCCTCAAGATACAAATGTAAAAACCAAAATGGACACAGAGAGCCTAGTAAGCCAAGTGACACTGCAAATTAGCACCGAGTAATTTAGACCAAAAAAAAAATAGTGCAGAGTCTCTGATAGGTCGTGCAGATGAAGGGTGTGAGACGATGAAAGAGCATTATCCATAGAGTTTCTCACGTGGGTGTCGAGTCGAGCGCGTTAGCATCTTCGGCTCCATGACAGCCCGAGAATCGGAAAAGACAAAGAAGTTGAAGCAAGACAAGCAGGAAGTGGAGGATAGAAGAAGCCTGAGGAGCAGAAGCCTGGGGACCCCGAGCCTCAAAGTCGAGCCTTCTTGCTGTGTAAATATACTGTCCCCAACTAGACGGGTAGCATCGCATCCAGATTACAGCTCCACCAAGCGGGACGTGCATCTTCAGTTCCTTACACCCCAAAGAGCGGGGCATCCAGTTCACTCGCGCTTAACGAACATCTCCTTTCTTAAGAAAAAGTTTAAAACATTCCTGTTATGATGTCTACCATAAGCTGGTAGAGGACGAAAAGAAGGCGGATAAACTTTCCTATCCAGGCTCCGGGAAAATTCTCCCAGAGGAACTAAGGCCTCCAGTGCTAAGGAAAGAAAATTTGAACTTGTCCACACGAACCGAGAGCCGACCACTCCCGTGAGTACAGCTGCTCCCTCTCGGTGAGTGATGCTTCACTGACTCCTCCTAGATCTCTCTGCTGAAGTAACTCACTGGGTGAGACTATAACATCTTCAGTAACACAGCTTTTGTCCCTGTCTGGCAGCAACTGTCTAACAACGTCAGACACACATGCATCTATTCCAGCTCCCAAAGGAAACAAGCATATGTTAAAACAAAGAACGGGCTGAACAGATTCACCGCATGACCCAAGGGAATCCATGCTTTGCCTTCGTCTTTCTCTGCTTGCGAAGAAACGTGAATAATAGCAATCATTGAAGAAGGCGTCTTAAAGACAGTCTAAGAAGGACAATAAGATTGGAGAAGTATCTTAAAAATAAACTAACGTCGGCTCATTTGCTGCCACCCTTTGTCCCTTATCACATTTTCTCCGTCCTGCTTCTCGTCTGCGCAGGAGGCCTCCCACCCATCTCTGTGTCGTGTTAGTTGCTACTCACACAGATGAACTAGTTTTGACAGGGACCATTCCATGCCAAGCACTCTGCTAGGCTCTAGGAAGGTGACGTTGAAGTAGGGGGAGGGGAACGGTCTTTGCCATCATGGAGCTTAAACCAACAACCAGGACAGTGACCCGATTCCCTCTGAAGCTCTTCTGGGAATGTTCTCAGTGAGCGTTTCTGCTTGAGTTTGTAAAGCCAACAAGAACGTGGCCCTAGGTGTTTATGACAGAAATAGTAGTGAGATGGAATTTCCAGCTGCCTGGGGCCTTCGGTGTTTACTTGACATCCACTGCAGTGCAACGATGGATGCGAACAGTGCCTGACAACCGGTAGAGATCGTTATTTCTGTGCTATGATTATGAGCTCAATCACCAGCACTGTCTCCTCAAGATTGGAAGAGATTCTGGCTTCATTATTCTTTGGCGTAGAGCACTTTCTGAAGCTTTCGTCTGGAAATAAAGAGTGCATTTCGACAGCCTACAGGGACTGGAGGTAGAAGAAAGACAAGATGGACACCAGGAAGGCTTGTTTACAGTGGGACCACGCAGAGGAAATAGATCGAAGTCAAACACGAGGTGCGAGGTCTTGAATCCGTGGCAATCTAGTGAGCGAGGTACATTTTTACTGACACTGTGACATCCTGTGAATTCCATGTATCGTCTTGAGAAATGTGATTTGCGATGAGGAGGAAAGACCAGGATAAGCGGTCTATTATTTTATATGTCATTACAGACTTGGGATAGAACCACAAACCAGAAACTGAGGAGCCAGACAAGTTCACGACCCATCAGCAACACCACTATCAGCCATTATCATTAACTATACTTTCTCTTGCCTACCGCCACAAGCCACAAGCCCTGCTAACGCAGAGTTTGCCTGAAAAATCATGCTGTGATTTAGATTTTCTTTTTTTGCCATTGTGTGATTTTCTTTTCACTTTTTTTTTTTTTTTTTATCATCAGATACACAGGCCAGAGCCCTGGGCAGCATTATGGCTGAGATGTGTTTGGAAGGCTCATGGCCCCCTTTGCTTTGAAGAAAAGACTGAGCCTTTTTCCTCACCTCGAAGGGGTCCCACAAAGAAAGCTTTGGGTGGCATCTTTCCAGCAACTTGATATTCCTTCAAAAGACTTCTTAGCCCGCAGAAAGGGAGGGAGGGATAATGGTAGGTTGCTAGAAAGGGAGAGCTAGAGATGGGGCTTAGCAGACTCACGTGGACTTGGTCCATTAAAAGCAAAAAGGGAGGAAGGGCAGGAAAGGAGCTGAAGAGAGGAAGGAGGAAGGAAGTCGGTTAGTACCAGCCTCCCGCATCGTACAAGCCAGAGGAGGAGAGGGACAGCGATCAGGTACAAAACCTCTAGTGTGAAATCACAACTGAGAAGGGCTGGCAAGGAGCCCCTCGTACTGGTACTAGTGGCAGAGAAGGCTTTCCCGAGGAAGTGATGCTCAAGCTGTTAGAGGAATATGATGCTTCGACCAGAAGGACGTGTCGGGGAAAGGCCCTCAGGCAGAGGAGCAGCATGTGCAAAGGCCCTGCGGCTCAAAGAATCACAGCCCACCTGCAGAACGAAAGAAGAGCAGGGGCTCTGGAGCCCAGAGGACAAAGGAACACGGCGGGGAGGAGTCTTCGCAGAAGCTTGATCGCGCAGGGCTAGACAGATGGCGAAAGATTTTATCTCCATCCTATGAAAATGCGAAAGCCCAGAGGGTTTAAGCATAGAGCAGACATTTTTTAAAGGATCACTGTGAGAGTGTGGAGCCTAATTTTTGGATGGTAGAGGGGGAACACAAGAGACCAATTAGGACAGGAGCTACGGCAGCTGTCCAGGCCTGACAAGGCTGTAACTGAGACGAAGGTATTAGAGATAGAGAGGAGAGAGCAGCTTGGGGAGGGGAAGAGAGGAGAGAGGCGGGGAGAGAGAGAGGGAGAGAGATCCTTGGTCAGTGGAAGGTTTCGATCTGGTTCGGTCTAGACCAGTGGTTCTTGACTGGGGGTATATCATGCCTCCCAGGGAACAGTGGGCGATGTCTGGAAATATTTTGGGTTATTACACCTGGGGTGCTGATGCTACCAGCATCTAGTGGGTGGAGTCCAGGGATGTTGCTAAACATCCTACAGTGCACAGGACAGCCCTACAACAAGGCATTATTCAGCACATAATATCGATACTATACTAAAATGCCAAAGTTTAGAAACCCTAGTCTAGGTCGACCTTGTTGCTTCTCAGCCCCATGGAAGGTAGACAGATCCCTATCCTCACGTCACCCGATGAGCCACTGAGTCTTAGAATGGGCACTGTCCACAGGAAAGCATCAAGAAGGACCAATGGTGGCTGCTCAGCATCCTCCAAGCTGCCAAGTCTGGACAAGAAAGCACTTTGCTGCAGGCGGGGGCATCCTGCACCATCCTCCTTCCCCTCCTCCCTTTCCTGACCCCACACATCTGTCCCCTCCTTGGAGTCTAGGAGAGCTGGGGACCCTTGCCCTGCTCTCTGCTCCCAGGTGCTTCCCTCTCAGCGAGCTCCTGTACAGGTTGTGTCATCTTTGCTTCTGCCGCCACAGTGGGTGGCTAATGAATGATGCTATCTTCAGTTTGGAGGCACAAGAGGCCTTCAGGGTCTAAGCAAAGGGATTTCTGATGCGCAGAGGTTGGGGAGAAACACTCACTACTTTGCATAATTATCCCAACGTATTACTTCTAATAAAACAACAGTTCACCTTTGTTCGCTGGCTCCACAGTGCTTGGCAGTACCTTACACTCCCCCGGGGAATCAAGCTGAAGAACAAACCCCGAATCCTTGGTGCTTCTACAATTTTCCCTTTTGCTCCTTCTTTACCTCCTCTTTAGCCGACACTCACCTCTCCTGTTGGCTCTCAGAAAAGTTAACTCTCAGACAGCTCTAGGGTTAGTTAAGCTCTCTCCCAAAGGATTAGTTAAGCCTTCTCCTAAAAGGTGAGTCATGATCCCAAGGCAGGACACCTTCACTAATATTTCTCTGCCTTCCCTTCCTCTTTTGCAGACTTCTTTTCTCAGCCTCATAGAGGGAATTGCCTGGCTCACCTGTTTCTGTTTGAAGATACAAAATCACAGCCTCTTCTTCTCACAGCATGTGAAACACCCATGACCTCACGGGGCAGATCAAACCTTGGAGAAAAGAGCAGATGAATGAGCAAGCAAAAATGAGTAAGGATAAGCGATTGTCAAAACACCCACAATAAAGAAGAAATGTGGTAGCTATGTCGTATCAGTGGATATAAATTTTCTACATTTTCATGCAGAGAAAACACCATCCCATAATAATGGTCTGCATTGTAGAAACTAAAATCATTTGGTATTTGATCGCATCCCAGGCAGAGCTCACTTCTTTTCCAAAGCCCACCTTGCCTCTCTGCATTATCATTGCTCACTATTCTGAAAGAACGTGATAGCACTTTTGTAAGAAAAGTGACTTGGGCACATTTATTGGTGACAGTCTTCCACATGAACAGGTAGAAAACAAAAAGTCTTTGATTTTTAGACTGATTGATTATCTGCCCTAATATAATGGGGAGAAGACTGGCTTTCCTCCAAGACGTTTCAGAGAAACATCTGATCGTGTTTCCTTTTAGACCCTCAGAAAAACAATGAGTCACGTTCACCTCACTGTTGTAATGATTATGACAAATAGGTGAATCACACCGACATTCTCAGCAGAGGCACCGAGCAAAATGAAGACTGTTTTTATTTGTATGATTTCCAAATATGAACATGGACTAAAAGAAATGTGGATGGTATGTGCTGATAGCTAAAGTCATTTCTGCGTGTCCCATGCATAGCTTCAGGGCAGAAGGAGATGAATCCAGGTGTAGACTAGGGGCCCATCTCACAGATAGGCCGCTGCCTGTATGAAGTGATTTCAAGGTCACAAGTAAAACCCTCAACAGGCTCTCTGACAGTGTTTAGAAATGTTCATGTTGCCTACTTTTTAAAGTTGAGCCCGTGTTAAAATGCAAATGCTAATAAGAAAGTTAAGATGTTGAGTCATTCTGTGAATCAATAGCGTAATAGTTGGGGTTCTTTAGAGAAATAGAATGAATAGGATGTGTAAATATATATACATAGATAGATAGATAGATAGATAGATAGATAGATAGATAGATATAGGTATATATCTGTACATATATACACACACACATACATACACATACATATATATACGCACATACATATATACACATATATGACATACACGCACACAGATTTATTTTAAGGAGTTGACTCACATAGTTGTGGGTGCTGGCAAGTCTAAAATCTGTCGGAGAGGCCGGCAGGTGGAAAGTCTGTCAGGAGTTGATGCTGTGGTCTTGAGTCCAAGGCAATCTGGAGGCAGGATTCCTTCTTCCTTGGGTGGATCTGTCTTTTCTCTTAAGGCCTTCAACTGATTATACGAGGCCCACCCACATTACAAAGAGTAATCTGCTCTATTCAAAGCCTACTGATTTCAATGTTAATCACATCTAAAATATACCTTCATGGCAACATCGGGCCTGGTGTTTGACCCAGTGCTGGGTACCATGGCCTAGCCAAGTTGACACGTAAAACTAGCCGTGACAAAGGTCTTGGTTTGAATTAGTCCACCATGTTTTTTGTCAGTTTCACGAGGGGGGGTCAGTACTTGGAAAAAGCTGGCTTTGACAAGGCCTAAAAGAGGAGGAGGGAGAAAGGAACAATAGGCCAGAGAAACGTGACATCGCGGAGGGGCATCCAAGGCCAGCAAGGAGACAGTGAGGGAACAAGGTGCTGGGAATTTTGCTGCAGGAAAGGAGAATCCAGGCTTTGGAAAGAAAGTCCCCCCCAAAAGTTGGAGGATGAGGAAGAATACGAAAGTGATCTAAGAAAGAATGAGCCTAGAGCCTCTCAGCTCACCTGTCAAGGCCCTTGGATCACTAATGCTTTGTTGGACTTTAGTCTCTATTTAGGATTAATATAAGAAATAGCAAGAAGACGACGAAGATTTATTGATTGGCACTCACCGTGTGCCAGACGCTATTCTAATTTCTTTATGTTTTAATTCACTTAGTCTTCCCAACGGAAGTGGTTCTATTATTGTCTCCATTTTACCAATAAGAAAACTGAGACCTAGAGTGGCTAAGCAACCTGCCCAGAGCCACACAAGTAGAAATCAGCAGAGGTGGGATTTAAATGTATGCAACGTGTCATCAGAGCCGGCACCCATGGGCGCTACTCCATTGTCTCCAAAACTGCTGTGGAAGATACTGTCTAGTAAGTGATTCCGTGTTCCTTGTGTTAGGACGTATACACATGCAACGTGTTCTTTCTGCTACCAGGAAAAAGATTGTATCTCCCAAAGAACTGGTTTATTTAGATGTATCAGATAACGTAACCCATTTGGTTTTCTCCTTCTGCATACTTTGTAATTTTCTTTTGCAATTTTAGCAGCCTATTTATAAATGCTTATTTTTCAAATTACTTCAAACCCTATTAATAAGAAGGGAATACATTTTTAAAAGTTTGTAGTATTTATACATTATTTTTATCACTTAAGATAATCAAATAACATTGAGAAATTTTACATTTTTTGAAGAAATCCTATTATCCTGGAAAACAAAACTCTAAAAGTGATTTTCATGACAGGGACAGCTGAGTCTCAAACAAACACCAAGATTTCAAGAGCTTACATTCCAAGATTAAGTGGGTGTCGAGAGAAATAATTCACTGGAAATTTCAGGGCTGGGAAGAACCAGCTCCTGCTCCCCCTTCAGCATCCGAGCTCCACATATCGGGCCTGTACAGTTCCACCTGGAGAATATTGGACACCACACAAGGCCCTTGAGGAAAATTGATTCAGAAGGAGGTAGGACCTTAGGATTCTAAGGCTACGAACAATCCCAGGAGGGCGGTGAGTGGAGATAAAAGCCTGCAGTTAGTTGCCTGCAGTGTCCCAGCAAAGCAACTACTCTGCTCGCTGGGGTTGGTCCGTATTCTGTTTCCGATCTACTCCTGTTTCTACCGCTTCCTCCCCAGCCCTGATTTAACTTGTTGACCAAGCCTGGTCCATGCTGTCCACTCCCTGGCCTTGATTTTCATGTATAGAGCCCCGTCCTGCCAGGGGCCTTCATCTGACACCCAGCCGTCACTCAGCCTCTACCAGTGACTGTGTCCACTCGAACTCCTGCCTCTCCGCTGCTGCCATCATCCCGCCCTATCTCACTTCCAGTCCACTGTAACTCAGCCCCTGACTCCACAGCTAAAACACTGCCTTCTCCCAGCCCTTTGTAGTGGGATGGTTGTTCCCACACTGTGTGTGGTACAAGGCAGAAGACCATGAACACGAACCAGATCCATCGCATGCAGGACCGTCACACGAAGCTGTAGGGTCCCAGCCCTGATTCCTTTCCACGAGTGACTGCGTCAAATACAATAAGACACAGCAATGCTCAGCTTATGTTCCAGCCCAGGCTGAAACTTTCATGGAGCTGTGGACAAGGCATCTTTTTCCTCCACAGTGGGTGAGCTTTCATATGAGCCAGCCAAAGGGTTATATCCTTCATGTGCTCTGCACCAGCAACCGCAGGAAAACCCAGGTCAGAAAACACTAAGGCCAAGGTGATGAGACCATCTGGAAAGTCCAGAGGACTTCACCGAAGTATTCCTCACAGACCACATACGTATCTCAGGCCATAAAATTCCAGCCATGTGGTGGTACTTGCAATGGACTAACGGATACTTGGGACCCAGGAGTTTCAGAAGCTTTCAGTGACCACTGGTAACCAATGGTCCCACCTATTGGTTGACAATCTATTTGATACTTTAATCAACCCCCTTTTTTCTTCACAGTCCTTGGGATCCCATGTCTAGAAATCACACCATGCTTGAACATCGCATGGTCTTAACTCTGAATATGGATGCTGAGCCATCCTCCAGGACTGCCGGGCCTAAGCACGCCGCAATCATCTGTTGTAAGCATCTATCAGACCATCTCTAAGAAGTGCTGTGATTAGTAGAGGGTGCCTGGCTTTCGAGGGCTTCCTGCTTCATCTTCACGGTCATACCATCAATCTAGTCCTAGCTTCACCTGTGCTCTCGTGCAGGGAGCATGACCTTTATGAACTTACTTGAGAAAAAAATGTACAACAATGGGATTTATATGGAGCCTGAGCCACCCTGTATCAAAACATGTACATGGATAGAAATCGTGGTCATGAAATAGACTCTGTGCAATCCTACACCAGCAAATGGCCCATCCGATCGCAAATGATAAAAGACACAACCCTACCTAGCTGAAATAAAAATGGAATATACCGACCCACAAAACAAAAACGTCTAATGGTAGAGCTTGATGGCTTCAGGTTCTACTGGATTCAGGGCCAAAACAATGTCATTAAGATTTAGTTTTCCTCTTTCTCTCAATTTCACGACTTTTTCTTCCTCCCTGACAGAGTACACGTGGTAATACAATGGTAGCAGCAGATTCAGCCTTTACATCTTTCTGGTTTCAGGTTCAACCAGAAATATCAAGCCTACTTTCTCAACTTTTTGGAATTCATTGTCTTGGCTCTGATTGGCCTAAATTAGGTTATGTGCCATCCCTGAATCAATATCACTGGTTGGGAGACGGAATGCACTGGTCGGCTGAACTTAGTACATAAGTTCCTCCCTGGATCTTAGGGAGGAGCTGGCTTAGGCTCCTCTGGGAACACATGCATGAAGACCAAGGGAAGAGCAGTAGATCTCTTAACAGAATAGGCTATAATTACAAAAAGGAAGAGTGGATATTGGGTGGGAAAAAACAGCCAAAACTGAACAAAGCTTGGGTTTCTGTCATCCTTATTTCTATGTCCTTGATGTAGCCCCGACATCAGTCTGTCCCACCCTCTTCTCAGGTCGTGACTCTTGCATGTAAGTAACCCACAGCCTGTCTGATCCTGTTGCCCTCCCTCTGGTTTTGACTTGGTCACCCTGTGCCTATCAAGCCCCAATTCCACTGAAGCCTTGCTGAGACTATGAGCCGGCCAAGCTGAAGTCTGCTAGATGGTGTCTCCAATTCGAGCACCTTCTGACTCTACCTGTTACTGATCACACTGAAAGAAGGCAGAACCTGATATTTTTGTGATTCAGACCAAGAAAGACAAATCTGTAAACGTGCTAACCAAACAGATAGTTGGCTTTAAATAACTGACGGGGTTCTTTAGGGAGGCATCCAGGGAATAAAGAAGATGATCAGGTGATAGCAATAGAGAAATAGAGCCGCATTTAACAAAAGAACTCTTTCCAACAATAGCCGACGTACAGACTGCTAGAACTGCAAGGCATTTTGAAAATATTCTTGACTATCATGTGGAGAAAGAGCATCAATGTGTACATCAGGTAAGATTCTAATATGTATCAGCTAAAATTCTAGCTGAAAAAAGAAAACCAGTTATAACAAGCAAAATAATCCATGTCGAGCTCTGGAGATGTGGAGATCTAAATGCTCAAATGAGGTCTGTGAGAATCTCTTTCTGAGTTCTGCTTTCAGCCCCAGTTGGTATCATTGTCAGACACACTATTTCCCCGAAGAAGGAAGGTCACAGCAGCTCCACATCCACATCAGACCGGCTTAGCACTCCAGCAGAAAAAGAATGTATCGTATCTCTTCCTATAATATTTCCAGCTTAAGTCCCAGGAAAGGCTCTCATTGGCCAAGCTTGTGTCACAGGCCCATAGGTCAACCAATTGCCAAGGCCAAATATAAGAAATACTGTGACTGGCCTGGGCCTGGGCATTCTAACATATGATTAAGAGCACGGAACTCCAAAACCAGATGTCCTGGATTCAAGTCTCACTTCCTCTACATACTAGATGTGCACTGTGTGAATCATTTCCTCATCTGTAAAATGGAGATATAGTCTGACCTCATGTGAGTATTGCAAAAATCAAAACAGCTCATAGTTGTAATGCGCTTAGAACAAATCTAGTGCATTCTACACACCCAATAAATTAGATACTTTAATAATTATGATAATAATGATGATAATGATGGTGATGATGATGGTGATGATGATGGTGATGATGAGGATGGTGATGATGATGGTGATGAGGATGATGGTGGTGATGATAATGGTGATAATCATAATGATGCTTAGCCCTTCCATGTGTGGGGAGTGTGGTTAGCCACCCAGCAACAGCATGTTTCGAGAGTAAGAGAGAGATGATTCCTAAAAGATAGGGTTCTATTTTCAGAAGATGGGCAAAACATATCGATCAAGCAAAAACCACAGATGGCCATCATAGCAAGTGTGTAAACAACTGACATTCACATGCGACATGGGTGTGTGGGCGTGGGGGTGCGTGAGCGGTGTGCGTTGGAGTTTGAGACGAGAGCTTAGAGAAAGGGGTTCTTCCTGGAATTGTTTTTTCCAGTTAATCCCCACAGCATAATCTCCTGTCCCCTCTAATGAGGCTATGGAGGGCAGCTCTGAGTGTGTCGTGCTAGGACCTGGTTTGGCTTGAGTGTGTCCATCACAGTCCCTGAGTGGGGACTCCAGCATTACGGTTCTGATATCGAAGTGATACGTTAATACACTGGTGACTCGAATACAACTAATGCCTTACAGCGGAGGACTGGCTTATGCTAGGAGAAAATCTGAGTAATAACAAAGCAGCTTTTTCCTATATGCACCAAGGAGGTTTTTATTTCCTCTGGAATTCGTGAGTTCACTCCATAAAATGCACTGAGTACATACTGTGTACCCAGAACCCATTTAGGGCCTAAAACTGAAGAACAGGGGCAAAAAGAGATTTAAGAATGAGGATAATAAAGTCTAGGGCTAGAGGCATGGTAAAAGAAAGGAAGAGCCAGAAAACTGTGTTTGTTTTAAGCCAAAGTGTTATCCTTTTGAAATTATTTCCTATATTTATCTTCTAAAAGCAGAGTCCACATTAGATAGACCATAAATCTAACTGAGTTCTGAGAAATAATATATTCTCAGACTTGCCTGAGGTGGGGTTTGCATGGCCGTATGTTTTTCTTGGTTTTATTTGCATGAGAAAAAAAAAAAAAAGAAGAATAGAAAAAAAAAAGCTTACCAAGCACAGCTGTAAGATTTTAGTTTCAAAATGCTATTAAAATTACTTCTCAGCTCAAAGGGTAAATTTTTAATTTTCATGAACATACCTTGTAGAAAAAGGTAGCCCATAATTTTCTTCTAAGTTTAGATTACTTTGTAGTTTTCAGTCTGTCTTTCATTTACTCAATCATCCAAAATGTTTCTGTATAATCATGAGTAAAGGAGAAAGGAAGCTAAGGGTTTGGTTTTTTTTTTTTTTAACTCCTTAAAGAAAAATTGTTGAATTTAGCACTTTGGACATGACTCTTTAGATCGATTGGCTATGGTTTAAAAAAAGGCTTACAAATAACTATTTTTCTGTCAAATGTTTTTTACTTGTTTATATTTCTCATTCAGTAAATAATTTAAATCATTTTCCACTCCCTCATTCATAATCCATTATGACTTGTTCTGAGTATGAAAGTTGTTACAGGATATAGTAAAACATTTTAATCGGCTTGATGAAATGGTCGAGCTACACACTGTTGACTGGGACCCTGTGTTTGGAAAGTATTGTCCTGACCTCTCGCATGTCTAACTTGGGGGCAATGAATGTCTTCTAACGTGGAAGACTGATCACCCGTGGGGAAGTGAAAGCTGCTGTTGCATTTGAAGATGCTCTTACTGATAACCAGCTTGCCAAGCACACAGGATTGGCTAGAAAGCAAAACTAGTTGCGACACTCAATGTTCAGAGAAAATTTTGAATCCTAACAAAGTTCCCCTGTTCTAATTATAATAATTTGCAGAACAAAAACTGTGGTCGATGAAGACTCTGTCTGAAAAATAGTTGGGCATTAAAAATAGCTCCTCATCAGTCCCTGTCAAGTCTCATGGAGCCAAGTTTAGACCCAATAAAAGTTGTATGACGTTCTAATGATATCCAGCTGCTCCAACCCAAGGAGCGAGACCTTAGAAATCAAAGAAAAACCTTTGCTCAGCTGGATCCCTGTGCTGAATCGATGACACCATGACCTTTTGCTATTTGAACGTTCTGAGGGAAAAGAAGAGTGACAGGCCATGTATTCTAGACAAAAATAGCAATGACTACAATTTCCGATGAGTATATTGCATGTCTAAGTGCCTGCCAAGTTTGATCTTTCAAGTTCTACCCTGAACGTATGGATTAAAAGTGAACAAGATTGTTTAAGGATCACGGTTACCATTTAGCGGCTTGTCAAGCGCACCACGGGCAGTAACAGATTTTGTGTCTGACTACTTGGCTGACGAAACACGACTGAAGGATTTCTATTTATTTTCATTATTTTTACATAAAATAATTGAATAAAGCCCTTTGATTTACACTTCTAGTAATTTCATAAATTAATTTTAATACGATTTCTCTCCCCAAACAACATGGTATAGTAGGAAGTGTATTAGTGATTTTGGAGTAAGATGGAGAGAGAGGGAGGTGATTGAAGTCACTTAAAAGCTGTGATAACTAGAGAAATCACTAACCAGTCACCTTCCGGCACGAGATGTTCCCTTCTCCATGTCAAAAAGTCACTTGACTTAAGTTATTGAAGGTTAAAATAAGATAATACATGTACAGTAGCTGGTAATTCTTAACTCATAATAGGTGCTTGATAAATATTCTCTTCTCAATTATTTTTTCGTTCCAATAAGTCCTACACCCACAAGTTAGATAGCTTCGCACTTGAGTTTTGTTTGCAAGTGGCCAGTTATCCCTAAGGGACAGGCTCTCTTGCTCCTAAGACCAGATGACGACACATTTTAATGCACCTGCAACAACATTCCTCACATCACTAACGGTATCCGTTTGTTCAGCAAACCCCTGCTGGACACTTATTCCTGCAGGCCACGTGCTCAGGGATACTAGGTGAAGAAGGTCCAGAGCCCGCACTCCAAAAGTAGACTGCCTCGTGAAGGAGCCAGGCAAGAAAACCAACAGTTACACCGAAGTGTCATAAGTTTTATCCAGGGGTCTTCACACAATGTTTGAGAAAAGAGAGTCTGGGCTCTCTGGGAATAATGGAGGGAAGAGGTAAGTCCAAGAATGTTTCAGCTGGGTCTACACCTGGCAGAAGTGTTAGCCAGACAAGAAGAGGACAGGAGTGGACACAGGGAAGAGAGTTCTAGGCGGAAAAAGAAATCACGCTTTGAATCGTGACAGTTAAAGAGGGAAAAATTGTTTGCACATCTGTGGTGGCCAAGGAAGGCTGCTAAAAAGATGTAAAGACTAAATGCCCTCAGGAAGCGTAGAATCCAGCTGGAGGAGTGAGATGCATACACAGCAGGTAACCACATGAGGCTGGAAATCGACACTTGTAGTTGGAACTGTCTGAGCTCTCCAGGTCTGCTGAGTCCTGCAGAGTGATTTATTGAACTTATTTTACAGAATTAATGGTTTACCCAGGACTAACGGTGTTGGCTGCCAAAGCATTAGAGCCTAAGACTTCCAAGCCTAGTCTCTGAGACAAAGTTGGAACAGACAAAGAAACACTCTCGCTGCTCGAAAGGGACGTTTCGAGCAGTGAGTGAATTGCATGTCATCTAATATTTTTAAATAATAAAAAAATAGTGGCAAAAATAGTTAAACAAGCAGTACAGGAAAAACGCAGCTGACCTACTTACCTTCAGAAAACAGGGTTTTGATTGACTACTGTAAGGCTAAATACACACGCACAAAAAAAACTATACACAAACACTATACTCTAGTTGGTGAATTTGTTCCTTATAGGAATATGGTCTTACCATTCTAAAACTATTTTACATGTATAATAGGGTTGAACTAATAAGTAAACATAGTATAAGATACAACTCTAGGAAAAAAAGATTGCTGTTGACAAAGGTTTATCGATAACCTGCATCTATTTTTAAATTATAATATTTACATAGAGAATAAAATAGATTTTCCTTATAAGATTAATTTGTGAATAATATTAACAAAACATTGTCTTGAGAAATGTTCGATGATGATTTAATTTGAGGAAAAGATTAATCTCTTAAGCACATTTCTTTCTCTGCTAATGAGAGCTAATCGAAACTGTACGCAAAGAGAAAGCCCACGCGTCTTGATCTGCTCCAGGATGTCTAATATTCTTTAGATTTGGAGGATGGACTGCGAAGGGATGAAGAAACTCACTACCGTGTCCAACATGTGAAGAGCTACATTCAAGGGATTTCCCTGGATCCGTGGGCCTCCACGGCCCTCAGATGGAGGTCAAGGTGGGTGAACACAGCTTGGCAGCTCGGGAGGCCTAAGAGTGAGGGGAAGGAACAAGGCTGCTCTAAAAAGCTAGGTCTGCACCTGCAGAGGGGACCCCCAGGGCCTGGCTCCCGGCCTCCTGGTGGGTTTGGAAAAGCTCTTTGTGACGTGGTGAGCCCCATGATCGCTTCCAGGGACACGGGCATTTTAAGCATCTCTGCATCTCCTCTTCGTGTTTGGAGCACGAGCATTTTAAGCATCTCTGCATCTCCTCTTCGTGTTTGGAGCATTTGGGCCCCTCTCCTCTCGGTCCTGGCATCAGGCCGTTAACTCCCTTGTCAACATCAAATTGGTCCTTTCCACAGATCTGGAAGTGTCTGGAAGGCCGGTTATAGTTAAAAACGGGTTCTAGCCTGGCAGTCTCTAAAAAGTGATTCAAATCCTGCATAATCCTTTTTAGCGACCCTAAGCATTTCTCCTTAATCTGTGCAACCAGTGTTTCTGAGAGCTGCTTTTCACACCTTCTAAAAGTGAGCTTCTAACAGACTGAACAAGTCTGCAGATAAATAAGAGACTCACCGATAAGGCGTCAACAAGTGGACACACCAGCGACTTCCACTGGTTGCTGTGCAGAGTGCGTCGTGGTCTCAGTTCACTGGGCAGTGGCTCCGCCATCACCTCGCCCAGCTTCCCAAGGGTCAGCCCCACGCCAAGCTCCACAGAGGATCACAGCCCCTCCATGGCACTGAGCCACCACAGGCTCTGCCCAGTCACCATAGTCCACCGTGTACAACAAGACCAGGGGACGCACCCAACACTACTCCTAGAACTCAGCCAGCAACGAGCAGCCTGGACCGCTCAGTGATACAGTCGTTGGAGCTGGGAGAGTTGTAAATAAAATATCCTTGACTTCAAAAAATGAAACAAGTGGACATATTGTATAACGAGTGCCAGGTTTCTCACAGGTGGAGAAACGAGAAAGCATCAGACAAACCCAAACCCAAATCATGTCTCTTTTCTGTACAGATGGATTTGGGGTCCCTCGGGGGCTGTATTAGTTTCCTACTGCTGCTGTAACACATCATCAGAAATTTAATGGCTCAAACAACACAGATTTATTATCCTACCATTCTGTAGGTCAGAGTCCAACTCGGGTCTCGCTGGAATAAAATCGGGGTTGGCAGGACGGCTCGCCTTTCTGAATGCCAGGAAAGGGCGCTTTTCCTTGCCTTTCTCAGCTCCCAGGGATGGACTGTCCTCTTGACTCGTGACCCACACTTCCACCCCTCAGAGCCCACGCCCACAGCTTACACTGCCACCCTCTGACCCTGCTGCCATTGTCACAGCTCTGACTACAGCCAGAAAAGGTTGTCCTCTGTCTAAAGACTCGAGTGATTAGACTGGACCAACCCGAATAATCCCCGTTGCAAAGTCTTTAACTTCATCCCATCTGCAAGGTCCCTTTTGCCATGTGCGGCAACATATTCACAGGTTTAGGGATGAGGACACCTTTGGGAGGTCATCATTCTGTTTACTACAGGGACTTTTCAGGGAAAGGGAGACATAACTCTCCCCAGACCAGCACCAGGGAACCCCGAAATGCAGCTGAGACCGATTCCCCGGGGCCTCCCCTATGAAATCGGCTGAAGTCTCCTGCACAGCGTCAGCACAAAGATGCTCCTACTCGATTAACGACCGCTGATTTGTGCTGAAAAGGGAAATTATGACACTGCTGCCACAGATCTCTAGTCGTTGTCAGACTGCCTTCCTGGTGGCTCCCCTTTATCCAAAGCCATGTCCCTTTGCACGAGGAAGGCCTCCGCCTTGTTGAGAGCTGCCTGTCCAGGCCCTCCCGCCCTCAGGCAGGGCTGGGTCCAGGCGTCTAGGAGGCACGACTTCTTGCTCTGCTGCATGGCACACGCGCTCCAGTGCCCTGCGCGGCACCCGGGCACGGGGGGTTCAGTGAACACCTGCTGAGATGAACCCTCAGTCGGTACTTGGGGGACCTGCATACCCTTGCTCCATATCTGCTTTGGCCTATTAAGTAATGGAAATGCTTTTTCTCCCTGCTTCCAGAAGAAAAATATTAGAAAGGAGCGGGAAGTGATTCTCCCCATGATCTTGGTGTGACCGAGAAGATAATGTTTTTATCATGGTCTTTGGTGCCAACTGGGAGACTCGGGCTGAAAATACAATTTTCCTGAATTATTTAAATGTTAAATCCTAGCCCTTTGAAGCACCTTATATGATGTCCATACCCTCAAATTATTCCCGGATATTTACATGAGTAAATGTACATTTTATTCATGGGCCCTCCACGTGTTCTGTTAATAGTTTTTAGGTCCAGTTGCTAAACCTTGGCAGCACATTACCGTTGCCTGTGGAGCTTTTAAAAAATACAAATATCCGTACTTGCCCTCAAAAATGCTGATCTAATTACTCTGATAGGGTCCCAGGCCTCAGCATATTTAAGCTCCCCCGAGTGGTTACAACGTGACACCAGGAAAGAAAACCACTAGACTGAAGAAATAAACTGTATTTCTTAATATTCAGGCTCACACTGCATTTTGCTGAAGAGATAGGTGTGAGGTACCGCCCCAGGCTGAAAAACGCCTCTGTTTCTTGGGCACAAGTGACATCCACACATTAATCTGATGATTTCTGTCAAGGTCTAACCAGCATAGTCCTTTTCACGCCTTGTCAAAATCTCTCATTCCAGAAGGATCACTCTCCTTCCGGTTGTCGTTCCCGCCCCCACCCGACATCTTTCTTTCTGATCTGTAGCTGAGCCAGAACTAATGCTCTATGAAACGCCCCCTCTGCCCCGCTGCGGCCACCCTCGTGCATCCCCACCTGTCACCTGCTGGTCTCGGCTGCTTTCTTTCAACCTCCTGCCACTCATCCTTATCCCTCATCACCCTTCGTTATTCCTAAACACAAATAACGGGAAGAATCAGAGTGGGCAAGGAATTCCGGAGATATACTGTCCCCGCCGTAAATCTGTGCTTCGCAGGTCGCCAGCAGCATGGGGCGGAATTGACCTACGGGCCCAGGAACTGTGCTCTCAGATCCACCATTCCGTGAGCACGAGGCCACCCTTCCTTCGGGTGCTCTAAGTCAATGGCTGAGCGAGGATGCTAAGTCTAGCCTGTCCCTAGGGGACTTGAGCTTGTCTGACTGGTGACTGGGGCTCAAGGGCTCCTATTGGCCTTGCCCAACGAATGTGAAACTGAACTGCCAGCTGAGACTCTTCACCGACCCTTCTCTCCCTCCCTCCCGAAGGTCAGACCAACTTCCAGGTCCCGCTCCATTTTCCTTCCCACGCATCTGCCCAGATAAACTTCTCGTCCATCTGATTCCATCTCGGCATCTGCTTCTTGGAGGACCCAAACCAGCATGTGTACTAGTGGAGAAAATGCATTTCAGAAGCTCCCAGAGGGTCCTAGCGTGCAGGAAGCTGTACTATAGGTAGGTACACATAGAGAGAGGCCACAATTCACAGCACCTACAGTGCATAAGCTACCCAGTTGCTCAGGAGAAATGTGGTTAATTGCAGTCCCAGGAGAAGAGACGAATTTCCTCAGCAGTTCTTCATAAAGGAAACACTGTGGGATGTCATCAACCACATCCTTAACAACATCCCTACAGTAAACACAAAACGGGTTTCACGGAGTTGCTCCCTATGACATTCCTCAGCATTGCCAGGTTCTTTCCATGTGCTACTACTTGGCGCAAGCAGGTTCTGCTCACGTACAAATGTGGAGAGGAATTTTCCACTTTGGTTAGGAGATCTCACCCCGAGAAGACTCACGCTGTGTCTTGGGTCCGCGATTGGACTCCGAGGGTACCAGAGAACATACGTGTTTTGTCTATTTTTCATACTGGGGTTCCGCATAAAATTGTGTTTAACCGAAAGATCCTACTGCTACCGAGTGCTTGAAAATTACTCTACGGACTACAGAAAAGGTGATCCTCCCAGTCTTCAATAATTTTAGGCTGACCGCAATTGAACTCACAACAAATCCTGACTTTAGAGCCTCCAAATAATTAACTTCGCTGTGGGATGATCGATAAACTCGAGACTGTGACTTGATATCTAAACAGACAAGACGTGTCTGGCCAGGAGTGAAGTCCACGCTGCGGTGGACCCCATCCAGCTAACACCAGGCCACGAGAGACCAGAGAAACAAACTCCTCCCACGTGGCCGGAAACTTCGATGGCAGTAACCCTAAGACTGACAGCTTCCCCATCTCACAGTTCATTCTTTTCATTTCCTGAATGAAGAGAAAGTATCTAAAACCCTGAATGTGAAGAAATGAGGTTGGGAAAGTCCAGCTCTCTAGGGTCATGACACTAGAACCCATCACAAAGGCCAGCCCATTGGGATCCTCACCTCCAGGATCCGATCTGTTATCCTCTGTCTTCGGGAAGCCTCCCCACCTGGCACAGCACACACCTGTACCGGTCACACAGGTGCCCACCAGCTTCTCGCACCTGGCCCACGCCAATGCTGCATGCTGAACTGAAGGCTTTTCTCCTTCCTGAGCTGTTCTTTCCAGCATCCTTGCAACACACCTGGAATGTCGGGGTTGAAGACGTTTAGTAAATGCGTTCTCCCCATCCGTTACGATTTCCCAACCTCCTCGCTTATTGAGCTACAGTTCACGGCAACTCCGGTGAAAATGATTAGGGAAAAACGTAATGTACAGTTCTATTACCTATGAATTCATGTCTGCTTTAAAGACACCGCTTTTAGCTGATGGAGGGCGCATGCTACATTATAGAATGACTCCAGCGGAGACTTTGAATAACTTAAGTAGGAGCTGGATTGCAAATCGAAGAAACAGCAGCAATTGAATGTAAGTTCCAAGGTGGGTCTTTGTGCCCTTCCAAATGAGCGAACAGCACTGTGCGAAGAATCAGAGTTCAAAGACATCCAGAAGAAGAAAGAAAAACAAAGGGAATCATTATGTCTGCCGATCAAATTGGATTCTTGTTATTAGATCGCCCATATTCTTGGCCCCAAACAGGCATCCACAGAACATTCTCATGTGAAACGAAAGTTTTATTTTTTTAAGTATCGTGATTTATAACTTAAAATGGATATTCATCTACTCACACCCACACCGTTTTCACCAACGAACTTCCTTCTCCACCAACGAACTCCCTTCTCCACAGAAAGAGAGTAATGATGGCTCTTTCTGTAGAGGCAGAAAGAGCCATCATTACTCTCTTTGCAAGAAGATAGGGAGCCCTCTACGACTGGCAGAGTCTAGGGGGCAAGCCAGGCACACCACATCACCTCCCACCAGCTTACCAATCCCTGACTTTGGGTACAGTGCGGGGCTAATAAACCTACCAGGTTCTTTCTAGAGAGAAAATCTGGACAATGCAGAGAAATCAGAAACAGTGAGCATGTTAGTAAATCAAGCTGCCAAGTATGCTACTGAGCGAAGCTCGGGTAGAGACCGAAGCAATGGGAAGAGCCGGGATTCAGCCTCTGACCAGCATCACCACCGTCCTGGTCTTACCGCGTGATGGCCGTAGGCACAGACCTGACCTCGCTGGAACACACATGGCTGAGCTCTCGCTCTGCCAGCTTGCTATGACATTCCTTTAGACTGTTGACACTTTTCGGTTTCTGTTTATTCCGTCTGTCCTTTCTTGCCACTATTCCGGGTCCCCATGCTGTTGCTCCAGTGTGGCCACATCAGTGTGGCTTGGAAAGCGGTCACATGAGACAGTTTCTCCCCATGGAGTCTGGTCACGGCTTGTGGCAGGTTTACTGGTTGGCAAAATAAAATCTGCTTCCTTTCTTCTCGTTTTAAAGGCTGTTCAATATGCATGTGGAAAATGACACGGGTGGAATTTAATGCCTGGTGATTTGCAAAACTCTTCACTTTCTTCAAAACTAGAAAACCCTTGTAAAGACAATGCAAGGATGCTTTTGAGATCTTTTTTTTTTCCCCATCGCCCGTAAAAGACAGGAACCAGGCAGTTAAAAATAAACGGTTCCAAGAGTGCCAGGCTGAGCAGAATAAGCATAATGCTGGCCTGTAGGAGGGAAATCTCAAGAAATCAGCTCTGGAAATTGTCCTGCTGCCTGCTTCCCCAAAGGCCAGAAAAAGTGAAGTAAGGAACAAGAGGTTTTATCAAATTGGACTTCATTATTTTCAGTATGTCGCAAATCCACCACTCTCCAGGGTAACCTCTCCGTAGGTAACGCTTCTTAAACGAGGAGTCCTTTCTCAGACTCGTCTGGTCAGGAGCCATTGGTGATTGCATGGGAAAGTTAAGGGCCAGCAATTCTGCCACTAATGCTTTCGAGATAGGCCTGAGGTGTTCTTAAATTTATTGAGCTTTTTCTTGTGTGTGTCTGTATACGTGTGTGTCTGATCAATGGTATTTTAAAAAAATAACCTTTTAAAGAATTTTTGAAAGTGTTTTTGTCTCATTATAAATTTTTTAAACACACGATTAGTATAGAAAATATACCATAGTAAAATATGTAGAAAGGGGTGCAAAGATTTATTGACAAGGAGGTTCATCATTGCGTTATTCTTAATTTAAAAACTGTAAACAACCGAAATGGTCAAAAACAGAGCTTAGAAATAAATACCCATGCTATGCAGTCATTAAAAATCATTTAAGGATATGGGATAGTGATCACAGTATATTAAGAGAGAAAAAATAAAGTTATAAACAGTCTGTGTTATGACTCCATTTGCTTTTAAGTAGTTCCTCATTTATTTTTTCATTTGAAAAAATAAAATATTCCAAAAGGTTAAATATGCTATAATTTCTGGATGATTCCAAGTGATTTTTATTTTCTTTATATTCTACAAAATGTCTTCAATTACTGTACATTATGTTTAGAATCAGGAGGAAAATGATTATTGTTTTCGAGTTTAAAGAAACCAATTTCCTCAATAACTAAAGAACTCGTTGTAGTTAAATCAGTTCTTTGAGGAGCTGGGTCTTCCTGTTGTTATAAATAAAAGAAGTGAGATGCTTCTGCTCCCTTGCCGCCAGTGTCAATGAATTTCTATCCAGGCTCTTGGTCTCTCAAGTGTTTGGCTCAAACATCCCTTGCGGGGGCACAATTTTCCCAGAGCTTTGTCCCCCATCTTCTTCCAGGTCCAGGCAGGCAGGAAGAAGACACACACCTGCATCCAGCTGTTCCATCCAGGCACTGACCACCCACCTCCGAGGTCCTCTTAAAGGGAGAGGGTTCCGCCCCCACCCACCCACCATCATTGAAAGGCCACGGGGACCGCATGTTGCACAGGAAGAACCCTCGGTCTGGAGAGACGAAGTGGCCAAAGTTCTAGAAAAGCATTCAGTTGTTCTGCTTCTCCAACTCCGTACAGTTCCACGTCAGTGAGAAAATGACACAGTGACTCTTTTCTGTGCCAGCGAATCCAGGTCTCCCCGCTCACCTCCCTGCGTTCCTTCTCAGTAGTCAGCCCCAAAGTGGGGGTTCCACGACTTGCTTTTCAACACACACACATATTCCCCTTCACCGACAGATTCTCGTTGGGTCATAGGTATCAAGAAATGACTGTGATTTCCTGCACTGAGAGATTAGAATCAAGGGAAAGTTACGTAGCAATACGGGAGCGTGAGTTTACCGTACGAGAAATAATACACGGGGGATTTCCAGCTTTTTATTTCGAACTACTCCGTGCTATAAATAAATAGAATGGCCAGAATAATCTTAATCAGCTTCACTGTGCAAAATTAAAATTCAAAAACATTTTTATTGGGTTCTCCCCAGATGTCATTTTTGTAACAGAGTGGGATTTAATGAATGTAGCTCTTTAGAGATACAAATCGCCATCATTTTTCCTTTTTTCATAAAGATAGTGAATTTAATGACATCATTATTTTCACCAGCTTCCAGCCCTCGGAAACATAAGATTGATTGATTTTTCCCAAAACCTTTTGTGTAGTAAGGTTTTATGCAAGTGGAAAACTTAATGCTAACAGAAACAAATTTGACCACGCTTTTTAAATTATAGGATAATTGCTAATTCTGTGGTCATTCATTCCCATGCCATCAACTCCAACACAGGAAACTATGAGAAATATAACCACTGGTAAAATTAAACCTGCAATTATAGCACCAATTTCTAGGATATGTTGATTTTTCCTATTTTGCAACATGCACACAGATATATAAAATTTTCTCATTTATTTCTCACATGTTGACCTTATAAATCCAGAATCTGTCGTGTCATGATGATTTTTATAAATTTAAGACAGTTTTTAATCCTGCTTCTTTTTTAGCTGATTTTTAATGAGGGCAATTATATACTCAACATGTTAGCACAACTACCCTTTAAACACATTGATCAAAAAAGAAAGAGAGAAGAAACAGACATAAAGCAAATCCATGCCTTATCTTAAGTTACCATCATTTAGCCAATGATTATCTTTGTCACCTAGCATTTGGATTAATCTCTGAATTTACAATAAATTCTCATCGCACTTCATATCTTTATTACTATCCACCATCAACTTCTAGAACTTTTTCTAGATTCTGTTTTTCTAGACATTGTTTTCTAGATACTGTTTATTTTTCTCATCCACTACCTTAAGCCCTTCTCAGTTCGTAGTGTCATGTATTCAAGTGTTCACTATACTTTAACTTAAAACCATTCAAACAGCTCCCTAATTTTCCTCACTGGCTGAAGCCTTCTCTCACCAGAATCCTCCTTCCATCCCCATTATCTGCATAATCAGTCTTTGACCTTTTTCCTTTTCTACAGCCGTAGTCAACTTTTAGTTTAATAAATTTCATCCTATTCTCTGTATGTGTTATAAGCCTCTCTGGGTCAGCATCATCATTCTTCAGTTATTAATTCCACCGGAAGGGGTCCTGATTAAGTCGTGTTTCATGATCACATATCTGATTTGACATAACCCCATCCAGAGATTAGAAATGTAGGGGAGGGTAAATGTCATAGTAATAAATGTTGAGCACTTAGTGCTGTGTATGTATTATCTGAACACAGTGTATGATGGTAATTATTAATATCATCAATAATGATGATGATGATGATGATGGTGATGGTGATGGAGAGGGTGGTGGTGGTGACCATGCGGATGACCACAACAACTGTGATGGAGGGACATCTCCTTTTCAAATTATTGTCGTCACATTTTCTTAAGCGATAGCAGAGCTGATTAATTGAGATTTATTCTTTTCCCACTCTTTTAGTGAAAGCACCAATTCAAAGTGCACTCTTTAAATGGGGATGGGGCAAGAAAATAAAAAAAGAAAGATCATGGACATCTGACTAATATTTCTTTTATTTGTAAATTTTTTAGCGCACTATTGCAGGGCTCGTTAAACTTTACAAATGAAAGAAAAAATATCGAGATAATCTATTTTGTTCATTATCGTATGGGTGACCTGTTTCTCCAGAGGAAAATCTAACTAGAGTGATGATGAAATGTTTAACTAATACTAAAAATTTTCCCAGTAGTAGCAGAAAAAAAGAAAACAATATTTTTTTCCAGACCACACCCCTTTTGGACGACTTTCGAGCAGTGATTGACAGTGGCAGTGTGAGTTTTCAAACGGTCTTGCAGATTGTGTGGAAAACATGGTCCTTGCCGGTTCCTTGGCTCCCCTCACATTCACCGGCCGTCTCAACCAGGCAGACACTCACCTGAAACGCTCCTGAAAGGCCATGGTAAAATACGCAGGGAACTATAATTGGTATGACCTTCGCCTCTTTCCACAGGTGCTATACCTATAACGAGGTTCAAAGTATGAGCGAGTCTAACAGTTACAAACACAGAATTCCCACGCCCAAAAGATTTCCCCAAACGACAAATAAAAGCATACAGAAAGGCGTGGTTGTTCACTCTCGTTTTCTCTTTAGTGGATGGGCTATTATTTTCCATTAGGCCTCACCTGGTTTGTTTATTTAATGTTTATCTCTAGTCAGCTAGTGCCTGAAAGAGGAGAAAGGATCATTGCAAGTATGAACTAGAGAAACTGAAATCTGCCTGCCAGTGCCTGGGAAGGAAAGTAATTCTTGAAAGCAGAAGTGCTAGCAGAGCATTTCTGCACAGAAATCCCGATATTACACATCCATCTGAACAGGTGTGTCCCCTCCCCCCGCCCTCCACTCCCGGGAGAGGAGCCATCATTTTCTTTAGATCTTTGATGAATCCTCGGCCAGGAAGAATTGTTCAAACCCACTGCTCAGCAGGACTCTCCTTTTTCTATTCTTCTACTCAGCAACTTTCAAACACCTGGAAAGATATTTTAAAAGGGCTCCACCTCTGTGTCATTGCTCATAAATATAAAGTCTGAGCAACATGATGTACCATAAGTATAAAAATGACACGGATGTTAAACAGTGTGATAAAGCGGTCACTTGTCCCATCATCAGAAAATATCACCAAGGGGAGTAACAGACAAATTGAAATCTATTACAATATTTAAATTTTTTTCAATCGCCATTTTTAAAAATTTCAAAACCTCGGGGTGGATGTGGATTATTGTGTGATAGCCTTCTGGCAAAATTCTCTTCTGTTGACATGCAGGACAGGAATTTGAGTGCTGCAGAAAAGCCGCCACATTTGCTGATACCATCTATTTTGCGATTGTCACGGTCTGTGAATTTTTGGAGTCATAGTTTCTTTTCTCGTACTTGGTCCTTCTATGGCTTGCTCATTTTTTCCAATGATCCTCATCCTTTGGTGGTTAATTTCCTCACAGGTGGGATGCCACAGATGATATCTGAGTTCATGACCAGTTACAAACAGTAAGTAAACTATAACTGGAGAGCTAAACTAACAGTTCTGCAATACGGTAAATGCTGAGGGGCAGGGTTTACATAAGGTGACATCGATCACTCACCAGCAGGGACATAATTAATGCCTTGGACTCTTATTCCAGAAAAGTAAAAGATTTCACTGAGCTTATGTTAATTATGGGATGTGACTCTCTAAAGGTATCTCTTAAAGTCATACCATAACTGTTAAGCTACCTCATCATTAATAGCGCACCTCCGTAAAACGATAGAAGTTTGGTCTGGAGTAAGAAAAAGGAGAAGAAAAAGAAGACGTGGGAAGGAGGCAGAGGAAGATGGAGGAAGCAAACGGCCAGTGGAAGAACGGCCTTGTAATGCTGCCTTCAGCGACGATGCAGGCCCTGTGTCCTGGTGCCTCGGAGCTCATTTCTGTTCCTGCACAGAGAAGAAGCTTAAAGTGAGGGGAGAGCCAGCTGGGAGGGCTCAGTCCTTCCAGTCGAGCTCCTGATACAGTCATCTTGGAACAGGGACATGAGGAAACATAGATGGTGACCCCAAAGTGCCAGACTGAGCACTGGGTCTACCTAAGGGCACGTATTTCTCTAAAGCGGGAGTTTTAGAAGAAACAGTAGTCTCCCATCCAAATTTTGAAATTATACTCAAAACTTTGTGTTTGTATGTCTCTTTGCTCTCCTGGGGAGACGAGAGAGAGCTTTCTTTAGAGAGGCAGGACCTCAAACATTTGTTGAAGCATCGCTCAGAGCCAGGGTTTCCCAAAGCCTCTCTTTCCGGAAGTGTCCGAGTTGCTCTGCATCTCCTATGCCCTGATTATAACAGAAGGGGCACAGCCAGCACTTAGGGTGTTGGAACAGCTGTTCCCTTCATGTAAAACCTAAGTCGCCTACATCCACAACCTCGGCCTCCTTAAGCTCATGTCCTAACCTGGTTAACAAGCCCAGGATCCAGATGAATGGCACCAGTTACATGCGGGGGGCGCCCTGCGGTTTGCTAACATCTCTCTCTTTTGCTGTGTCCGGCTTATTTCACGCCTCTGGAGATAAGTAGGTAAGACACCTTACCATTAGTTTCTATTTACGGAACAGCAAGTTGAGGCCCAGAGAGCTAAGATGAACTTGTTCAAGTTCATGAGCGGTGGTGGCTGGCCAGGTGAGAATCTAGGCCTCCCACCCCTAGGTCAGTGTTTGCTCTGCTGCAGTGTGCTGCCCCCAACTTCTGCTATGTGCAGAAGCTCAGAGAAAGATAAGCCGTGTCTGCCCGCAAGGAAGTTAAAATCTAAACCCAGTTTGTCTTTTTCTCCTAGTGACAAAAAAGATGTTTTTAATCCCCTCAACTCAACCCTACACATACCTGTACCATGCCCTGAGCTTCCTCAGTGGTAAACTGAAGCAAAATCACCTAAAGAGAGGCAGCACTCTCTCCAAACAACAAGAAAAGTAGCCGGCACTTATTATGCTGCCAAAGAACTCCAGGCAGATCAGAAAAACAAACAAACAGTGCTTTTCATCATGCTTTTGAAGATGTATTTTGTTTGAATAACTAGAGCCAGAACCTTGCCAACAGGGAAAATCATCTTTCTTCAATAAACATGTATTGTACAAATTAATATTTGTAGAAATATGTTTATTTACTAGAATCTGTGAAAGTGTCATTAGCTCTAATTTTTCGCCCATTCTATATGCACACTGTTTTCCGCAAAACTCTGCAATGCACACCCAGTGTGGGCATGCTATACTTCTGTGATTCTTGGCTTTGGTTTGGGACATATGACTTCTTTTTTTCCCGATAGAATGAGGCTAACATCATATTGTGGCCATTCTGAGCCAAGGCCTCGAGAAGCTTTACGTATTTTCACTAGCCTCTTGTACTTCTGCAATCACCTTGAAAAGATCCTGCTAGACTAGCCCACTGGTACCAGAATGAGGAGGCTGGACGTTTATGACAGAGATGTACCAACCAAGTCATTCCAGCTGAGTCTGGCCTATGTTAGCCAGTCTCCCTCTCTGAAGATGGCTCCAAGACCAAACAATCAACTATGCTTGTTACAAAGTACTTTTCATTACAAACCGTGTATTTTGTTGTCCCAATGCAGCAGATAAGGCCATTTGACTTAAACTTCCCTGCTCGGTTTTAGTAAAGAAGTTTCAAGACTCCTACATTTTTATTCATGAGATCTCTTTATAGTAGGAATGATCAAATATACAGGGGCAGGGGTATAGCCCAATTATTAACTGGACTGTTAACCAATATTTCATGTCCCATACCCGCCCACTGTTCTTGCTTACATAAAAGTTTGTCACTAGGAAGACAGAACTATAAAAAGAATAAAATATTTCGTCAATAAAAAGTCTGTGATGAAAACTTAAACTCCATCACAATGTCTTAAAAATTCTAAAGGAAAGTTATTTGTAACCTAGAAGTCCATACACAGCTAAACTATCATTCGAGTAACCGAGTAGACAAAGGCAGTTTCAGATATGTAAGGACTACCCGGAAAAAATGCTTCTGCAAAAATAGTGGAGTAAATAAAGAAATAGGAAGTCATAAGATCCAAGAAACAGGGGATCCACTCTAGCAGGAAGGACCCGGGATGACCGCTGGGCAGCGGACCTTGAGAACAGACAGATAGTATTGGAGCACGGAGATGGAAATTCTAGGGAGGAAGTCTCCAGAATAAAGTAAAAGTAATTATGATGACGTTTTTTGGAGAAAATTAAAATATATATACGAGTAGGAAAAATTTTAATGAAGCAGTAAGAAATACTAAGAAAAAATCTGTACAAGAAAGAGACTTAATCAGACTACGACACCTGGCTCTGCAGTGGATTGTATTTACATAATTAGCATTTAATAAACCTCAATTGATAGTTTAACAAAAAATAGCAGTTCACAGTATTTGAAGGACAGAAGAAGATGAGAGCGTGCTAGAGGAAGCGTCAAAGCCTCATCTACCATAATAGGAAATAAATAAATAATGTTTAAAATGGATAAATTAAGAAGTAGCAGTGTAAGCCTATTACTTATAATTCTGACCATCAGTACCGTAGGAAGTAGCTAAAAAGTTAAATTACTTCTTGGGTGAAGAGGGATGTGCTTGTAACATTTATAAGCTTTTCAAAGCTATTCGATTTTTTTTAACCATGTACATTATCCTGATCAAAAGAGAGGAAGAGGCAGTGGCATTATGCCCGAAGCACAGAGAATGAGGCGGAGGGAGGGGCACAAGCGAGGCTGGGGGAGTCAGGAGCCAGACAATCTGGGGTCTCGGAGACCCGGTTAAGAATCTTGATCTTCAATGGAAAGTCAATGAAGATTTTTTCAGGTATGTGCATGAGTTATGAAATAATTTTGAAAAGCACTCTGGCTGTAAAGTATGAACTGGTTTGGAGGGTTACAAGAGTGTATGAGGGGAGACCACTTAGATGGTTATTGTTATAACTAGGATGAGACTTAGCGGTAGCTTAGACAGGTTAGGAGGAACAGAAGATTTGATAAACTTGAGTGAGATTTAGAAAGATTGATAAGTTATAGCAATAGATAGCATGTGAGAAGCTGGATATAATGAAAAGTAGCTGAATACACGTAATGCATAGAAAATGATGTACAGTTCGCTTTAGATAGTTTTAGTATCACTACGCAAAAATAACCTCAAATCATATTCAGTGGGATTGTAATATTAATTAGCAGGTCCTCCTATTTAAGGATTTGGTGAAAGCCCTTATTTAGTTTTGACAAACAGATTTGCTCCAATCAGGGTTCCATGATAGAATTAAGCTCTAGAGAAAATTATCTGAGAGACTATTTTTTTTCAATTCTCCCAAAGATGCATAGCTAGTACCATTGCAGATGCATAGAACATTTGAGGTTAAATCTCTCACAAAACTCCGATCGAGAAGGGCTGATAACAAGGATAGTTTCTGCTCTGATTCAAGCCGTATTCTTCCATAGAAGGCCCAGTTCTAATGTTCTTCCAAAGTATCATATTTCATCTGTTGTTGGCCTACATCGGCATGACCTATCTACTGCATGCATTCACTGTACGTATTGATATATTTGCCAGTGTGGGCATCCACTGTATATATTTACATATTTGCAATTGCTCAAAATTTTCTAAGCCCTACTTTTTAATCAATTGCATTGCTAGGATGGTGAGATCATCATCAATGTACTTTCCCAAATAGTTTCAACTCTCTTCCCGTCCAATAGTGAGATTATACTTCCCTGAACTCTTGAAGTTAGGTGGGACCATACGATTTCTTTTGGTCATTAAAATATGAATAAAAATGATGAGTTTCATTTCCAAGCAGAGTCTTTAAGAGCTAGAGAATTCTTCACCATGTTCTCTTTTCTTGCCTCGACAATCACAAACTCATGTGTTGAGGTAGAGCCTGGGTCCCAGAGTAGTTATAATGAGCAGAAGTCTCTTATCACCCCACGTCGAACATGTATCGTGGGTGCAAAAATACTTTTGTTGTGTTCAGCCACTGAGATTTTTGCGTCTTTTGTTACTGCAGCATAACTTAACCTACCCTGCCTAATACAGATGCTTCTTCAAAACGCTCTGAGAAATTCCTACCCCTAATTGCTTATATACTAGGAGTAATTCATCTCTACAGGTTTTAGTGATCCTGCTTTGTGCCTCCCGCTAATACGAACACTTTAGGTTTTCCGAGTCAGCTGAATTTGTCTTCTATCCTCAAGGATATAAAGAGGCCTATTTCTTTTCCAGTACTGTACTGAAAGCAGGGTAGTGTGATTTATCCCAGCAACTAAAGTGATGAATACTGTGTAGAAAATTTTAAAATAATAATAAAACCAACTAAAAATCAGTGTGATTAGTACCACATGGCTGCAGTACAAGGCAGTTTATATAAGTGCCCATTGCAGATTATGCTCAAGAACTTCGCCAGCAATAAATATCCAAACCAGCTGGGATCCACAAATTCATTCATTCATTCACTCGGCACCTCCTACGTGCAAGGTACAGTGCTATGCACAGCAGATGAACTGGTGAACAGCGCTGACACTTCCTGCACTCGTGGAGTATACATTCCAGATGGGTGTGTGTGTGTGTGTGTGTGTGTGTGTGTGTCAGGGAGGAACCCAACTGAGTGTGCAAGTTGTCGTGAAAGGCATTTTCCTCCTCCTTAAGAAGGTGACATTCGAGTGCGGCCTGAATGGTAAGGAAGAGTGTGAGCATCGAGGAGACCCTTCCAGACAGAGTGAATGTCAATGCAAAAGCCTTAAAAAGACAACAAGTCTCCTGCGCCCAGAGCACTGTGAATGAGTTGGCGATCGGAAGGAGACAGGGGAAGAGAGAGGCCGGCGGCGGGCACTACGCAGGATCTTGCAGGCCATGGTAAGGAGGCTGGATTTTAATATGGTTGCAAAGAAAAAAGCTTTAAGTGAGCAACAAATATGCCTTTAGAGAGACCCCTCCGGCTGCTATGTGTAGTAGATAGTCGAGAAGGGGAGCAGGAAACCCATTAGGGGGATGTCGCATGGGTCCCGATGAGGTTATCAGGCTTGGATGACTTGCAGTAGGTATGACAAAAATGGTCAAATTCAAAAAATGTTTTAAAGATAAAGAAAAGAAGACTTACTGATGGATTGGACATTGGACCCCCACATGACTCATGGTTAAAATTTTGGATTAAACAATTGAGTGGGTAGTGGCATCAGTTCCTGACAAATTTTCTTCTTAGCTTATGCTCCGCTAAACTAGAACGAAAAAAAAAACTAATTAATATACCTTCTCAACTTCTTTCTGCACTGGCAGAAGGAAAACTACACACACACACACGCATACAAGAAACATGATAAAAAATATTATTCCGACATCATAGATCAATCATCTGGGAATGACCATCCTGGAGTATCTCGTGCTGAACTCAGGCCAGTAATGTGACATGGCTGGCCCACAGTGATATCACACTTCTCTTTTGGAGTGGAACTCAGGGTCTGGGTGTTGGTGCCTAAGGCCTGAGGTCTGGCTGCCCACTGTTTCCTATACCCTTGGTGAGCACCATAGTGCAGAGACTGCTCTATGAGCTGATAAAAAGCTCACGAGGCTGGGCCTTGGGGCAGAGGGTTGTGTCACGCAGTCCATAATGGCAGTGGAGGCAAGATCAGGAACCAGAAAATATGTCAGTACGGTCTGACCCCTTTCTGGGTTCACATCGAAATCCCATTTGTTTTCCAGAAAGTGCAGTGCAAACCACTGTGCCTGGTCATGAGCTCGCCGGGGCAGATCGAAGACGCAGTCTTTCTTGCACTAGAAATTACTTTGAAAGTCGACAGCACAAGATACCACTATTTAAAGAAAGTCTGTGGCTCCAGTGTCCTTCCCAGAAACATTTCACTGTTGCACAAAAAGGGGCCTCGCTACACATGGCTTTCCCCACAGATCAACAAAGACAGTGGACATCACAGGTGGTCTGGCCACGCCCACCAGGTAACACTGGACGGCGCCATTCCCCGACAGCAGCAAGCGAATTCCAAAACAGATTTCTGCTATGAAATGGATGTTTGCCTATTGCCAGCTTATTAAAGAATCTTCACGTGTCTAACACTGTATAATGATTTGAAGCATTCAAAAGGCATGGTAATTAGTCTGTACAATCTGCAATTCAACAAATTGCAATGTCAATATTCCTTTTTTTGCGCACGTTTCAAGCATTGTACCTGGTGCCGAAGGGTGATGAGGCCATATGTTGGTCTCTTTAGCTTTCGCCCACTACCTATGGGTTGACGACATCCCTGCCACCTGGCTCAGAGCATGATATCTCTGATTAAGTCGTTGTAATGGATAAAAGAAAATCTCAGATCGTGGATTCGCACCAATGCAATGTAAGATAGAGACACAAAATCATATCACTGCAATTCACAGTAGTCATCGCACGTGAGGCGTGCATGCATGGATACATACATAGTGCCTATACTACAGTAGAACTAGCAGGAGGTGTAGCATAGTGGTTAAGGGCTTGGACTCTGGGGACAGACTGCCCAAGTTCAAGTCCCTCTTCTCTCACTTACTGACTATAGATATGAAACCCTAGTAACAACAGGGTGACAACATTATGTTTCACAGGATTGTTGAAATGATTAAATGGATCGATACACATAAATGACAGACTACCTGGTAAATAGTAGGTTCTACATAAACATTTGCCATTGTTACAATTAATTACTGCACCCTTTGGTCCGAGGTCACACTTAGTGAGTGTTGCCTTCAGGACTCACATGCCATCAGAAATCGTCTTAAGAGAGAAGGATGTGAGAAACGAATACGCATTGAGCCCTTACTACGCATCAAGCACTGTTCTGAGGGATGTAGATGCACCATCTCTAAGTCCAAATCCTTCCTCCCAACTGCAGTAGCCCGGGACCCAAGTGGGGAAAAGTGTGGTGTTCACCCAGGCACTTGGGATAGCCTTGTAATAATCTCATCCTCCATTCGAAACCTGACTCTACCACTTACTAGCTGTGTGACCTTGAGCGAGGTACTTGGGCCCTCTGAGCCCTCATTTTCTTGTCTGTGAAATAGATATAACCTCTAATTTTCACGGTGCCTATGAGGATCTAGCAAGTTTACATATGTAGATTAAAGTCGCTGGCCCAGTGCAGGTTCTCGAAAGTAATTTTACTCTTATCATTACTTGTTAGCGTCTCCCTCCCAGGAAACTGGTCATCTTCCTTGCAAGACCTCGAAGTCAATAATCACTTTACTACTTAAACATGACTTATTATCATTCTTTCATAGAGAAAAAAATAACACTTTAAATCACTGCACATAGAGTGAAAGAAAAAAATCAGTGATGGAAAGATCTAGAGTGTTGACTACCAACAGGCACGTGTGCTTTCCTACTCAGCCTATAGCCACTGTGCAGCCTGATATATGTGACAATTTCCTTTAACCCCGTAACATTTTTAACCAAAGAAAGAGTGTTAATTTAGACGAAGAGAAAGACGGATGGTGATTAACAGTTTGGAGATGACAGGGAGTGATTCTTTCCCAACAATCTATAGGGCTCACCCTGACTATTCATGCCGAAATGAATCTACAGCTTCCTCAACCAAATATTAAGGCCACGAGGGATATGCACCTTACAAGTCCGAAGATGGCGGGTTGCAAAATCGCAGCCCTCCAAGAAACTAGGCTATAAGGTTTGACCGTGTTTGGTTTAACTTATCCTTTCTTTTTGTTCCAAGGCAGTGATAGGGATGTACGATTACATGACATATGAAATTTAGGGCTCTGAGCCTACAGACACATCTCCATTTACTGTAGTCCAGCACTAGACCAGGGGCCGGCCATGGCGTCCAAGGCTATTTTGGAGTCACTGATGATTACACGCTTTTGTGTTGGATCAGGCGGCAGAAGGTGCCAGAGCCCAAGCTGACTGATATGGGGTGGACCTCGACGAGGACTAGCATCAGTACCGTTGCGACCTGACAAGACAAAGGGACACTAGGGCCGGGAGGAAGAGGCCAGGAGAGGCAGGGACAGGCAGGGATCCGGACAACTTCCAGCAATCCTTACTGGGAGACGTCACTTTTTCAGTCTTGTAATTATAACACGCCCTTCCGATGACCTGGCGAGGTTAGGTTAGGGCCGCTGAAAACTCAGGTCAGAGCCAAGCCAATCAGCAATTTACTCCTTTGAAAAGTATGTACCGAGTACCTACTGTGCGACTATAATATGTCAAATTTCCGTGACCTAATTAATGACTCTTACATTCTGACGGGGGGCGGGGGGGCGGAACAGATAATAAACAAGTAAATTATTTAGTATCCTGGAAGATTAAAAGTTCTAAGAGATACAAGAAGCAAGGCAGGGTAAGGGGATTGGGAATGTAGAGGGCCACTGTTATAAACACAGCAGTCGAGGTTGGTCTCACTGAGATGATTTTCGAGTAAAGACTTTAAGGGGTGAGGGAGTGATCCACGTGGTTACCTGAGTGGAGAGTGTGCCAGGTGGCCAGAACCACCAGAAGAAGGGCCCTGAGGTGGAACGAGGGGGCAGGTGGAGGGGGCTCACCGGAGCATGGAAGACTGTAAGAACTTTAATATTTATTGAGTAAATCGTGGAGGCATGCAGGATTTTGAGCACAGGAGTGACATGATTTGATCAATGTTTTTAACAATTTAGGAGGCTGTTGGCAATAACCCAGGCAAGACACAACGGCAGCTCAGACCACAGTGGTGGCAACGGAGGTGGAGGGACGTGGTCAAATTCTGGAAAATTCCAGAATCAGGATTTCCTGAGGGATTCACTGTTGGGTGTGACAGAGGGGACTTGGAAATGGCTGCAGTAAGTTTTTGTCCTGGACAACTGGAAGCTTGAAGTTCCTGTCCCCTGAGATTTGGCAGGAGCAGGTTTTGGGGGGATGAGCAGAAGTTCAGTTTGGGGCATGATGGGTTGGTTTGACGGTTTGAAATATCCGTGAGGTGTGCTGAAGGAAGTGTAGACACTGTGGAGGAGAAGCCTGGAGGTCGGGAGGGTGGTGTACACTGGCTGTACGAAGGCTCTACGGCAGGACGAGATCGGTAAGGGAGGCGATGCTGGCCGATGGGGCACCTCGACTTGAAAAGGCGGGCAGGAGGAGAAGGAACTAACGAAAGAGATGAAGGCTGGATCAGGGAGGCCATTTCTTGCAAAGCAGGAGGGAGAAACTTCTCAACGGGTGGGAGGGAGGCTACTTGCCAGGCTGTCCTTAAAATTTGAAATGTGTGATTTGGGGTAATGTGATGTGATCCTCTGTATGGCTCATGGTGGTTTCGTGTAGGCTCTGGGGTTGGGGAAGGCAGCCTGGATTACACGTGTTTGAGTGTGTTTGTGCTATGTGGGTGGGTGGACCCACGTGCCCCAAGAGATAGAAGCTCGGAACCAGCCAAGGCTGCGGGGGGCATCTCCCCAAATGCTTTGAGAGCATTTAAAAAAATAACTTCCTAATCACATGCTGATATGAATTCCCTTAGGTCTACAAAAGCCTTTTCTTCTGAATTCGCTGTTTCCAACTCCTTCTTCAGGGAAGGGGGTTTCCTAAGATTCATGTTGACTTATTACTGTTTTATCCTCTTTTGAAAAGACTTCTTCCTCTTCATTAATTTATGTCCTTTTTATCATTTTTGTTCTAAATGATGTATTATATAGTTCCTATTACTTGGCTATACAATTGAGAGTTATGTCTCATCCCATTTAAAGAAACTGGTTCACCAAACTGACTCAGCCCCAGCACATTGGGCCTAAAGATTCCCCCTTCGTGGGAGAGATTGAAATCGACCTAGTCCCATAGACCTCGGGGGTATTTTTCTATAACCTTAGATATTCTCTTTCAGGTTTTTTCCTGGGGTTAAACTATGCAAATAAATATAAATTCTTAGGTTTCTTTTTCTGTGTATTTAACAATCACCATAGAGCAGCCATGATGCGATGGGCCAGACCCAAGAGCTCGACAAATACTAACTCATTTTATTCTCTCACCAACCTGTGGCGTAGGGACTATTCCCACCATCACCCCTGCTTTATAGATGAAGGAAACGAGTGACAGGGAGGTCAATTTACTTGCCAAGGACACACAGACAGCAAGTGGCAGAGTCGGGATTCGAACCCACACCACTGGGCTCCAGAGCCCCTGCGCCTAATCGCCTTCCGTGGCCATGTTCTCTGCCTCTTCTGTTACTGACCTGCCATGCGAGCTGCTTCTGTTCGATAAGATCAGAATTTCATGTCTGGATCACCCTTTAAATTCACAAACAGCATCTGAAAAATGGGTGACCAAACCCACTTGGATGGTGACGTGGTGAGCCAGCGAGGCCACCGGCCACACGTGGACTCACTCAGCCGGCCCTCTGTGTGGAGAGGCAGCAGATAGTCTTGACACTACAAGACATAGCGGTTGTAACCACTGGTATTTGAAGCACATTCGGCATGAAAGTGACTTTTCATACACTAAGGTATATAGAGCCATGTAAAGATGAAAACTGTTTCCTCTGTTCCCTCTCAATTTGTTTTATGTTTATGTGTTCGTTTGTTTGTTTGAATGAAACGCGTATTCTAAAACTGGGTTTGGGCGTGTTAAAAATCAGCGTTGACCAGAGGATCGGTCACCAGTGTTCTCTGTGGTCAGCCCGGAGCGTCCTTTCTTTCACGCTCTGTCCAGAATGTCGACGGCGGTTTCCTGTTTCTGCAGCGACGTGGAGATCGTGCGTCCTGTAGCGGCCTCGCCACACCGCTCCCGGCTGAGCCGCGCTGCACCATGCCGGGCCTTCCTGCAGGAGTCCCCAGCACGTCACAGGGGGAGAAGCGTGCACGTTGGATGCGGGCGCTGATTCAGCCGTCCCAATGGGGCCTGAGCACCTCCATCCCTAACGTTGTCCCCAATGATGCACCGGGGCCAACCAGCCCCGCTCCACGTGAGCTGCAAGGGCCTGAAGCTGCGCTTCTCAGCCTTGGCTGCTCCATTGGATAGACGTGGGGACTTTTGAAAATTTCTGTTGCCTGAGTTGTCTTCGGCTTTAATTTCATCTGATTTAATTGGTCTAGGGTGTGGCCCGGACAGCAGGGCTTTTCAAAACCCCTCGGGTGACTCTACTGCCCAGTTGTGACTAAGACTCACTAGTTGGGAGTGGTGGTCCTCAAAACTATGGCCCCAGACCAGCAGCAGTGGCGTCTCTAGGGAACGGGTTTAGACCTGGATCAGAAACTGACGGGCAGGTCTAGTATCTCTATGACAAGAAGCCTCCACGTGATGCTGGTGATCAGTAAAGGCCGAGAGCCGTGGATTTAGAGGCTCATAGAATACAGTTTCCATTTCTCTACCTTTCCCCCATCTTCTGTCTCCTCCTCTCCCCTGTCCAGCTGTCTTTCCCTCCAACCCCGCCCCGACGTGTGTTTGCAAACTGTTTGGGACAGCAGATCTGTGCCAAGACACCGATAAAAAGCTGAGAGTCTGAGGAAAGCAATCCAAGTACAGGCAAGTATTTAATATTTGTGCCGTCTCCATAACTGACAGCTGGTCACTTTCAGTTAATTCACGCATTGTATACCCCGAGCCAGAATAAACTTGATGCAAGAAAATTTTCTAAATCTTTTGTTTGCACATATTTACATTTCTAATCAAAAGCAATAATGTCATACTGTGTAATAAACTGGAAAGAAACCCAATAGGAATTGTTTTAGGAGACGCTCTGCCAGTCACCATCTAGTGCCTCTTAGGGGTGCCAGATAGATCTATTCAATCCGAATGTGCCTGAGCCCGGGCCAGAACAATGCCACCTCCCTTAAGCCACCAGCAGGCCTCCGGGTGGTGCTCTGAAGTCTGTGCATTAGGTCGGTGTCTATGTCCTCTCCAGCTCTTGATCTCTGAGGCTGCGAGTCCCCAGAACCTTGAATCTCTCTGCCCTCCACACCCGAGGAAGAGGCACACGTCCACGAAGGGCAGCTCAAGGAGGAAGAGGGGTTCCTACCGGGGTCCCATCCAAGAGCAGGAAGAACGCAGCACGCAGGGGCAAGGGAGGCCCCAGGCGGACACGTGGTCGCCTAGTATGCCGTCTCTTCCCAGGAGGGGCTCAGCGGCCTGGTCCAAGGTTGGGGAGGACACGTTTTACACGTATTCTACCTTCAGGCATGAATATCAGGCAGTTTGTTTTTTTTCAATGTGGAAAATAGACATAACATAAAATTTTTCATCTTAACCATTTTCAGGTGTCTAGTTCAATGGTGTTAAGGATATTGACATTTTTGTGGAACCATCTCCAGAACTTTATCTTGCGAAAGAGAAACTGCGCACCCATTGAACAATGACCCCCCCTCCCCACCCAGCCCTGGCACACACTGTTCTGTCTCTATGAATTGCACTACTCTAGGTACTTGATATAAGTGGAATCGTGGAGTATTTGTTTTATTGTGACTGGTTTATTTCACTTAGCATAATGTCCTCAAGGTTCATGAGTTTTAAGTATGTCAGAATTTCCTTCCTGTTCAAGGCTGAATAATATTCCACTGTATGTATATACCACATTTGGTTTACCTATTCATCAATCAATAGAAACTTGGGTTGCTTCCTTTTTGGCTATTTTGAATAATATAAAACTGCCGTGAACATGAGTGTGCAAGTATCTTTTTAAAACCCTGCTTTCAATTCTTTTGGATATTTACCTAGAAGTGAGGAACCACCATGTTTTCCATAATGGCTATAAAATTTAACATTCCCACCAACAATGCACGAGGGTGCCAATTTCTCTACATCCTTGCCAATAGTTGTTATTTTCTGTTTTTTGTTTGTTTGTTTGTTTTTGATAGTAGCTACCCTATTGGGTATGAGGTGATATCTCATTGTTTTGATTTATATTTCCCTAATGATTATAATGTTAAGTATCTTTTCATATGTTTATTGGCCATTTGTATGTCTTCTTTGGAGAAATGCTTATTCAGATCTTCGTCTATGGTTTTGATGTTGAGTTGTAGGTGTTCTTTATATATTCTGGATATTAACCCTATCTCTGATATATGATTTTCTAATATTTTCTTCCATTCTGTAGGTTGCGTTTTTAATGTTAATCATGTCCTTTGATATTCAACAGTTTGAAAATTTGATGTAGTCCAATTTATCTATTTTTACTTTTGTTATCTGTGTTTTTTGCTGTCACATCTAACAAACCATTGCCAAAGCCAATGAAGCTTTTCTCCTGTGTCTACTTCTGGGAATTTTATAGTTTTAGGCCTTACATTTAGGTCTTTGATTCATTTTGAGTTAATTTTTATATATGATGTAAGGCAGGATTCCAACTTCATTCTTTTGCCTGTGGCTATTTAGTTTTGCCAACCGCAGTTGTTGAAAAGATACTCCTTTCCTTCTTTGAATGGCTGTGATGCCCTTATTGAAGATCTTTGACCACATATGCAAGGGTTTATTTCTGGATTTTCTATCTCTTGCATTGTTCTACATATCTGTCTTTATACCAATACCACGCCGTTTTGTTTACTCTAGCTTTATAATGAGTTTTAAAATCAAGACATGTGGGGCCTCCAGCTTTGCTCTTCTTTCTCAAGATTATTTTGGCTACTAAAATAAAATTCCGATTTCTACCATCTTAAAACCTTCAAATGACTTCCCACGACATGAAAATCCAAACTCCCTACCATTATCTCCTACCACGCTCCCCAGGCTGGTCGTTCATCCCCAAGTGCTTTTTACTCAACCATCCATTCATTCATTTATTCTGCACATATCTATTGAGGTCCTACTATGTGCTGGGTTCCGTTATAGGTACTGTGGATGCAGCAGTTAACGAACAATCATGCTGACTTCCTCCCAGTTTTTAGCCGAGAGGCCTTCCTCCTGTCCCTGTCTAAATTTGTTGTTCTCCAAACCACTCACTCCCCATCCCTACACTCTGCTTTTACTGCTTTCGGGGACTTCCTTTAGTTCTTCATTTCCTTTACTTGCATATAATATGTCTTCCCCATCAGACTTTATGCTCCAAAGATTCAGAGACCTAGAATACACTTGGGGGCGAGAGGTGTCACTCAGTACTCATTTGTTGAAAGAATAAGCTGAGTTTATTTGATAGTTTTCTGAAAGCAAAGTAAACCCGAGCAGAAAAGGCTCCCATATAGAGGACAAATTGGTCAGTCACCTTTCTGAGCACTGGACGTTGTCGTAGATTGGGACATTACCAACTTGCCGTTTGGAAGGTTGTTTTAAACTTATACTAAACACAGAATAAAATAGCCTAACCATAATTTCACTGTTTAAACTGAGCTCCCTGAACTTAGTTCGCCCTCATATTTCGATCTGAACCCTTCCAAAGGAAATAGGGAGATAAGAACTATGCCTCCTCGTATGACCCGAGAGCAAGAATCTGGTATCTTTAAAAAGGAGAGAAATCATTTCCTCTGAAAGACTAGCTTTTTTTTTTAACTTATGGATACTAGTGACTGATTCAAGGTCATCGACGTAAAATAAAATAAAATAAAAAGTATTAGATTCCATTACTCTTCCGGACAAAAATGCTTTAAAATGTGAGTCAATCCAGGTTTAACCAAAAAGAAGAGGACTCGCCTCCCAAAGAATTCCATTTTTGATGGTCATTTGATTAAATGTAGCCACTTATGTTACAATTCCCCAAATTACAAATGTGGCTCTGCCACATTTATGTTACCCAAGTAAATGGAAATTCATGAGGCCTTTTTACCACTTTCTTCCCTTGGGTTCACAGCCCAAAAGTATTTGCTCATAGTAAATGAATGTAACATGGACACATATTTGCAAGTTTACTTCACAGTCAACCACGAGGTAAATGGATTTTTCATATTATAAAGCCAAAATGCCATATTATAACTTTACACCGTTAGACCTGCCAAAATTACATTTTATATCCTTCCTGAATGTACAGTCCTGAATTACTACTTCTTAAACAAAATAAGAATGTCAGGCTTTGTTGTCCCATGTCAGACAAATTATGTGAATTCTATTATTTGATCAGACTTTGCTTTCCATTCAGACAACTTCAATCTCCTGCAACACACTCAAGCTAAACTGTTTGTTTAGTACATTCTCCTGGCCCATTACTCATGAAAGAATCAGATACTCTAGCGATTAACTTGCGGAGGCTCACTCGTTGCTTTTGGAAACAGGCCATAGATGAAGTAACAATAACCACACTGACGAGAAAAAAAAAGCTAAACCAACAATACACATTATGACAACAGATCGCAGCTTGATTTGAAAAAGCAGAGGTGGTAGTCTGGTTTTTGTGACTTTGTATGCACGTATAATTTCCCTTGACATTCTGCCACTGTCTACCACCAGTAAATCTTCTTCCAAGAAAGATAGTCTAAATTTTCCCTAAGGATCTTCAGGAATAGTTAAGTACACATAGCTGACAATAACATGAGAAATTTTATTTCAAAAAAAATATTTCCATTATATTTCCTTAGGGGCTACGTGAGATCAGGGTGTGTTATAGAATTTTGCTTCACAGCATATAACTTTTAATTTTCATCACAATTATTTCTCCTCAAATATATTAGAGTCTCTGAAAGAATGTTTCTTACGAGATTGCTTAGAGTAACTAAAAATGAAAAGCAACCTAAATGTCCAACACCAAGGGATTAGCCGAATACCACATGATTTATACAAAAATTAGTGGAATGTGATGCAGCCATTAAAATGATGCTATCGAAATATATTTATTAATGTAGAAAGATGTTCATTTTATACTGTCGATTGAGGAACACATTTAAGAAATATTTATAACATTTATAAGAGAAATTATGTTTATAACATAATGTTTATAACATGTTACGACATTATGTTTATAATCATGAAATCATACATGTATGTAATATCTGAAACATTATATTTTGTGATGTATGGAATATGTTATAACATATGTATAACATATTTTTTTCTTAAGGACTACTCTTGCTGACCTCGGAGCACATCGTGCCCTCTTGTTAAACACCCTTCCAGCATAGATTATTTCCCTTTCGTAGTGCTTCTCAGAATGGCGAGCGAGTGTTTCATAGTTGTAGATTTTATCTTCCCACCTGAAAACGACCTCCTTGAGGGCAGTAGCACGTCCATCTTATCCACTATGTATCTAGCCACATCTAGTTTTTGGTAAGCAGCTCAAAATTGTTTGTTGAATGAAAGAATGAGTGACTACATTAATACGCACAGAGAAAAAATCTGGAGAAATATATATATATCAAAATGTTAACAATAGTTTTTCCGTGGACATTGAGCGAGATTACAGTGATTTTTCCTCTCTTAAACTTCTAATTTTTCCATAGTGGTTCTATACTTTTTTGAATAAAACTGACTTGATTAAATTTTTAAATGGAAATTGTTTTAGTTGGCTTTTGCTGTGATAATGCTACAGTCGATCCCAAAATGTCAAAGTCTTACAACAACAAGTCCTTGTTACTCACCCAGCATCTGTGGGTCGGTTGTGGTCCTTCTGTTCCAGACTCCAGATCAAGTTCAAGTTTGTTCCACAAGTCTTCTCCTGCAGGGAACCAGGCAGAAGGGTTAGTTTCTACCTGGGACGTGCTGTTCTCAAAGCAGGAGGCAGAAGCACAAGAGGCACCTCTGCTCAGAACTGACACTCTGTCACTTACGCTCACCTTCTATTGGACAAAACAAGTCACAAGGCCAAGCCTAAAGGCATGGTAAGTCACGTCACAATGAGGAAAAATTATCATAGAGAGAAAACAAAGATTTGGGTACAGTGAGGCAAATCTTTTCTTATAAATAGGGTCAGTTCCATCCTAGCAAAGTGGAAATCTAGACATCAGAATCACTAACAGGCTCAGGTTCCGCAAACAAGGGTTGAACCCCTGAAGCATAGAACAGCCTTTCAAAAACATAGACATCAGTAGAAGTAGCCAGCACAGCCTCAGAACGTCAGAATAATAATGTAGCAAACAAAAGTAAGCTGAGGCGCCACATCCGTTGTTGTATGCGGAGACTGTTGTATTAATAGCCCCCGATGATTTACACCAGATTCGTATCTCCCTGTAAACCAGGGATTCTCAGCTGAAGGCAGTTTTGCCACCCAAAGGTCCCTGGCGATATCTAGAGACCCTTTTGGTTGCCATGACCTGAGGGGTATGGACAGGGTTGCCACCAACACCTGGTAGGTAGATGCCAGGGATGCCGCTTCAAGGCATAGGACAGCCCCCACATAAAGAATTATCCAGGCCCAAATGTCAATAGTGTCATTGACAAAGCCTGCTGAAAATATACAGCCTTGGCTAGTCCCCTCCTGCATTTATTCTCGGTTTGGCCATGTGACTTGCTTCAACCAATGAGACATCACCAACTACGAAATAAGCATCACTGTAAAAAGTGAGTGCTCACTGGGGCTCCTTGTCTCTTGTTGCATTTGGAATCCCAGCCACCATGTAAAGAAACCTGGACTTCTGCGAACTGCTGGAGACACATGGCCCAGTTGCTTCGATTGCTCCAGGCAACTGCCAGTCATATGAATAAGGCCGCCCAGAGTCAATCATCCCTGAGCAAACCCGCCAGCTACCTGTAGTCATGTGAACTAACCCAGGCAAACCAGTAAGAGGACTTCCCCGCAGAGCAAAGCCTAAACTGATGGACCTTAGTATTATTAGCTAATAAATGATTATTTTAAGCCATATGTTTGGAGGAAGTTTATTATAAAGCAAAGATACATTGCACTTATTGGGATACAGGCTAAGATGCTGTGACCACAAGACTCAGACATACAGTAACATAAATAAATCTTTACATTTAAGTGCAGGACTCCTTAACGTTTTCCATATCTGGGTCCAAGATGGCTCCCCCAGTTCCTACCATCACAACTACACCCCAGACAGCAGGAAAGGAGGAAATGCAGTGCACGTTTGTATGCAATCCTTATAGGTCTAGAGTCAGATGTACCACATGCCATCCCTCCTCACTTCTCATTGCCAAAACATAATCATGTGGCCACCTCTAGCCGCAAAGGGGGCTAAGAAATGTTGACTTCGGTTGGGGCAAAATTCTTTGTGCCCAGAAATAATTCTTGTCGAGTAGAAGAAAAGGATAGTGGAAAATAGTTGACTGCCATAGTTATTTTAAACTTTGAAAAAATCATTAACTCATTTATATGCATATATCAGATTAAGTAGTTACTTGGTAGTCAGAGAAACCCAGAAACTCGCTTCAATGTTCGATTTCATTTTACTCCTGTAGTCATGACCACATCACTGTATAAAATCGCTTGCTCTTGAATCCGTGACACCGCCTTTACTACTTTGCGGGTGGGCAAGGGGAGATGATTTCTTTTAAAGTGGAAGATAACACACATTTTCATAATGTAAATATTTCTTCCTATGAAATGAAAGCACTTTCCCACGGAGGCGCTCCCGATGTGTGGAACCTTCAAAGGAAATTTCGTGCATGTCCACAGCCTCTGGGATGCTTCGGCATCTTTTTCCCATTTTTATCATCTCTTTTCATAAATTTCCCCTGCGTTTTGTCATCCATGTGACATTCTCACATGCCTGGGAATCAGATGGTAGGATGTGTAGACCCTGGAAAGGGTTTAGCTTTAACCGAGTAATATGTTCGATATAATTAAAAACTAGACAAAATACATAAGTGAGAGCACACAGCAAAGGAACTGTGAATGAATCATAAACCTAGCAACATATATCCTTCCTCTATAAAAGAAATGGAAATCAAAACTACACCAAGATACCAGTTTTCGCTTACAGATTTCCACGTCTAATAACACGGTTAGTGAGGATGAAGAGGGAGTGACGTTGTTTAACCCACAGTGAGAAAAACTTAGCAGAAACTACAGAATTTTAAAAACTCATATATACTTTGATTTACCAATTCTATTTCTAGGAATTTATCCTACAAAGATACCTGTACCCATAAAAAAAAAAATGTATATGTTTTGAGATTGTTTTCTGAAGCCTTGTTTGTCAAGGGAGAAAAAATGGAAACAACCTAGCTATTCATTAGCTGGGGATTTATTAAATAGAGTACACCCACGCAATGGGATATTACAATGGGATATACCGTGCTGTAAATAAAGAATCTGTAGTAAATGATGTCTGAAATACTCTGTTAAATAAAAAATAAAAATAAAAAAAAAGCACGGTATAGAGGTATGGAATGTTACCCAAAATGTTTCCATTTGGTGTTTGGAAGGGAATTTCTGTAACTACATGAAGTCCTTAGAAGATAAACAAGGGCTTGCACCAATGCTACCTCTCCAGGGAGATGGGAACCAGGCTGACGCAGGGTAGGATGGGAGGGGAAAATTCCCAATAAATGTACTTTTTTCCATTCTTGGATTTGAACCATATGAAGATATTTCCTCTTCGAGGAAAATCACATAGCGTTTTAATGGAAAGTCCAGCAGAACAATTATTTTTCTTGCTGGAGACACTGTATTTATACTGATGCAGCCTAAGGTTATATTTATTTTCAATCACTACCTCATATAGAAACCTTAGCGAAATAAAGCCTCTGTCTCTTTTTTAAATATACTGCTCTTATCAAAAATCCTTTTTCTTATACTTAGCTGATTTTTCCGTCCAAATATAAATCTATATTTTAAAAAAAGGTTTAAAATTACATTTAAATTAAAGTAACTTAAAAAGAAGAGATATCATTTGTATGCCTTATCATTTTTAACAATTAATGTCCAGGATAATACGTACAAAGTTTCCTCTACTTCCAACAATTATTCAGCAGCTACCAAGACACTGAACTAATTGCAGGGTACAAAGCTAAACTCTGTGGGTGATACAAAGATATAGATATATATTTATAAAATATATATATACACATATATATCATTATAATATGTATATTGTACATATACATATGTTGCTGTGGCATATATAATAATCATGAGGTTAAAACGCATGTGTGATAATCATACATTAGTTGTGTTAGAAATACTAGACATGGTACTTAACATTTTAAAACATTTTGAGTAAAATGTCAATTTGTTTTTTCTTAGAAAATCTCCAAGTATACAAGGCGGTGTTCACAAACAGGCAATTTATTATTAGAATTTGTCCCAGCTCTGTCATTTGAATCTTAAAAAGAGACAAAAATGCGATTTCTTCCAATAAGGACTGTGCCATTTGAAGTACCTACAATTTTTATTGCACTAATTATAAAACTGCTTTGCTTAAATCAGTTCTTTAAAGAGCACACACTCATTGCAGAAATTTTTCAAAATGTAGAGACATACAAAGAAGAAAGTCAAGGTCACCACCTCTAACACCACCACTTAGAGATATCCACTGGTAGCATTCTAGTTCACCATCAGCCAAGGAGTCTTATCAGATCAAATTAACTCTGAGTCAAACTATCAACTTTGACTTTCCACAGAGTTCTATCATTAATTGGAGTTCACTAGTCTTCAGTAAGACAGGTTTTCTCATTCACCCCAGGGGCATTCAGTAATCCAGGCCTGACCTCCAGTTACTGATTCAGCCTGGAAGGTCAAGGGAGGCTGAAGATCACGGAGCATGCAGAGTAGGGGAGGGCATGTTCCATGAGCCCCCTCTCCTCCCCACTCATCCAGAGAACTTGAAGACGTCTTGTTTCTGCTCACCCAAGTCTCCCCTGCCAAACACAGACCCAACACACTGCCCATTAGGCCACATCACAGACGTGGCTCATAGGTATGTGTTCTGACCAGCACCCAGAATGAATGGAGACTCCTAGAGTGAGGGCTAGAAAGAAAGAAGTATAGAAAAGAGAGGATAATTAAAGCAATCCTCTCTACCAAGAAGCTTTTTGGCAAGGTCTAAAAGTGGAAGAACATCAGACTGTGATAAGCGATGATAAAACATTGATAAAATGAACTACAATATGGGAAAATTCGAAACATCCTAACTTAGCTAATTTCCATTAACTAAGAAGTATAATATAACCACACATATTTTAATACATATGGATCTATTATAATTCATTCTCGATTTTTCCTTCAGCACCCATGTCAGTCCAGCACTAAACCCTGTCAATTATATTTCCAAATTCTGCCTTGAATATGATACTTTCTATCTTCTGTGCCACCATGATCTTCCACCAGAATTATCTGGTCTCCCTACCTTCACTCCTGCCTGCTCACGATCAACTCTCCTCAAGGCTGCCAGGTGGTTTTCTCAAAAGGTAAGACCATGTCTTGTCAGTGTACTGATGAGTTTCAAAACTCGTCAAGGTCCCCAGTTGCCCGAAGGCTGGCTATGACCTACGATGTCCTACTTGGTCTAGCCCTGCCAGCCTTCGCTCTCATCCCCATCATTCCTGCCCTCTCCCCGCGACCTTCGGCCTCCTTGGCCTTCCAGTTCACCCCACCGGCCAGCCTCACGCAGTCTTGGGGTCCTCCACGAGATCATTTCTCTGCCTGAGGCTCCTCCCCCTCTCTCTGCCACTACTCCTTCTCATTCTTCGGGACACAGAGAATAAATATGAAAATACATGTATGTTATGTATTTTTTTTAATAAACATTAAAATTGTAAAGTTCTTTCTGGAGAGATTCTAGATGGTTTTTCTTTTCTTTTTGATGTTCATGTGTATTTTCTAAATTTGCTACAATAGAAGTACACTGCTTTTATAATCACGAAAGCCTGAATCATTTTCCTGGTCTGTAGGCATTGTCACAGTTGACGGTCAACTGTAAAATGAGATGGTGTAGGCCCAGCACCCCACGGTGAGCACACCGAGGGCTCCTGTGCTCTGTCTTCCCCCAGGAGCAGCATTGCCCTGTTTCCAGACGCTCTTTCATTACCTTTTGGTATCCAAAATACGTCCCCCCTTTGTTCAGAATGCTTCTCCCTGCTCCTGCTCCAAGCCTCACCACGGCTCGACACAATCCCAGCTCATCTCTGCAGTCTCAGCTCAAAATGTCACCTCTAGATGGAGCTTGACCATCCCTGCGGAGTCAGTTTCTTGGGCCTCTGTATTCCAAGGGCTCTGGGTTGATGTCTCCGTAAAGGCACTGAGCTCTTTGCTCTGCGATTTATCCCTGAACAATGACTGGCCAAAGGACCAAGAGCTCCGCCAGGGCAGGTCTCAGTCTTCTTCCCCATTGGACTCCCCAGGCCAGTGCCCGGTGGAAGGGAAATACTCGATGTTTGCTGAATGACTAAATGAACTCTATTATACAAGTGAAATCAAGGTTCGAAGAGATTAACTAACTTGGTGAAGTTGCACACCCATTCACTCATATTTTATTTTTTGAGAAATACCTCTATACAAACTGAATCTGCTAAAATAGGAATAAGAAAGAATTGAAAATAAATTGGAAAAATGTAAAAAAACTCAGCGTGCAGATGGTGACCTGCAGCCCGGCCTTCTGACCAGCAGCTCAACGCTTTTCCACTGTGCGGGGCTCTTACAAAAGTGGTGTTTGTCATCTGTGTAGACTGGCAGAGGTTTATTTCCCATTTACTGTTTAGGTGACTTCAGTCTCAATGGTTGAAGAAGATATACTGGAGACAGCACATTTCCCACTAATATCATTACAGACACAGTCGTCGAAACCTATGGCCGCCACCCAATGAACCCCTACGATCACCACAACTGCACAATGAGGTGAATGCAATGTGCAAACAAAGTGGCCTAAAACACAGAATGCAGAGACGTGACAGCCACCTGAAGCGGCGAGACGTTGAAGTGAGTGTGCCCTCCTCACAGCGCTCTGAGCTGTGCATTTATCTGACCGCTGCTCGGCTCCCAGTGAGCCGCCGGCGACATGGCTTGGCAGTACTCCTTGGGGCCGTGATCCTTCTTGGTGGCAACGGGAAGGGTGCCAGACACCACCCTCTGTATGCAAGACAGCAGGGCAAGGTGCCTGGGGGTCAGAGGCACAAATATCTGCCGGAGGTACCGGCTCGTTGGCTGCCTGAGCTCACCCACAGGGAAGGCTGGGGGCAGGTAACTGCCAGGCTGTTTCCAGGATGTGTGTGCTCTGTCCCTGTGAGGGACACTGCCAGCTCCAGAACCCAACCCCAGACGTCAGCTGACACGGAAGCAAGGCACGCGGACAAGGGCTGGGGGCAGAGGCCAAGCCCCTCTGGACTCAGGCTAAAGCACGTTATGCCAGGTTTGAGCTCATTCTAGATGACTCACAGAAAGAAAAGGTTCATTATAATTTTTTTTTAATTTTGTCTTTTCAATAAAACACCAAGTAACAGCTTGCTGAATTTTTTTCCACAGAAAATGCTGGTTCCAAAAGCAGGGATTTCTTCTTATTTTGTTTCTATTTTGTTGGTTTTTATGGACTTGGACCATTTCGGAGACACGAAAGTCTGCGAAGCCACCTTGGTCTTTCTGTGGAGTTGTCGCTGCTTTCCGTGACATCAGCTGCTGACACGTGCAGGAGTCCGGCGGGAGGGACATCAGCAAAGGCAAATCAGCTCACGCTACCGGAGGGAACCTAGAGATCGGAACTGCATTTCCACCCACGTCACTTTGCCATTAGGTGCACCGTTTTATTTTCTAAAGCAGAACTTATTTCTATTTCGCGTGCTCCCCATTCCTAGTTTATGTTCTGTGCAAATAACGTGATCATTTGGGAGGGCGAAAGCAATACGACCAATTGATTTCTAAAATATTCGGTTTGCCATTCAGCTAATGAGCGAATATGTACTAGGTTTTCCGGGGTGGTTTAGTTTACGTTGGCAAATCTAAATTCATTCATTTGTTCAATTGAAATACTTAAATGCCCACTGTGCGTAGGGCATTTTCTTAGCTTGTTTGGACTGCTGTGACAGAATCCCGTAGACTGCGGGGCTTACGAACCACAGTAATGTATTTCTGGAGGCTGAGAAGTTCACGATCAAGAAGCCAGCAGATTGGGCACCTGGAGAGAACCCACTTCCTGGTCCACAGACAGCTGTCTTCTGGCTGTGTCTCTCTTCAGTGTGTCCTCACATGGCAGAAGGGGCAAGGGAGCTCTCTGGGGTCTCTTTGATAAGGACACTGATCACATTCATGATGGCTCCGCCCTCAAGCTCTAAGCACTCCCCCAAGACCCCCTCTCCATCATACCACCCCGTTGGGGGTTACGATTTTGAGAGGACACAAACATACCAGGCCCCATGCTAAGGACCAGGGCTATAAGGCCGAATAAGAGCCAGCACCTCCACTCAGAAAATGACAAGTTGGCAGAAGATCTTCCCTCTATCAAACCCAGGAGTTCTAAATATGGGAAAGGTGTAAAAACTCTAGTTTTGTGAAGTCAAGAGGTGGTAGGGCCGACCCCCTGGCCATGCTGGCTTTCAAGAAAGAACTCAGTAAAAACATTGATCTAAATAACACGTGTCCTTAGTTGTTTTTCTATTTTTAATCACTCATGTTAAGGCGAGCTATAAATTTTTTAAATTAGAAAAGTTAACCACTACAATGTATTGGCAGAATTTTATTTATTGGGTAACTAAAAGTTGTAAAGCTCTTCAAAGGAAGAGTACCACATGCAAATAGCACCTGTGTCACAAGGAGCCAAATCTGGGGCATAAGCCCGAGGCAGGTTGTAGCTTGTCAAGTTGATTGCTGCAAACATAACACTAGAACTATGCTGCATAATTGTGATGAAAGCCTAAGACGTGAGTTAACTTGGTTAATACAATTTCTATTCTAATGGTTCCCCAGCCTAGTATCCTCCATATGATCTCTATTTTGTGTCACCGAGAAAAATTCTTTATTCCTTATTGTTTCACCCGTATAATTCAGAATCCACTTTCTTAATGGGCATTTGGCTATATGATTCTCACTAGTGTCATTAAGATGGGAGAAGTATCCAGAAATATCCACATGTAGCCTATGGAGATGTTCCATTCGTATCTACTGAGTTTCTCAGGAAGCTAGCTGTCAGGTTAAAAAAACATATAAACCAAACATACAATGACATCAGGCCTCCTTCTCTGACGCCAGCTGGGTGTTTGATGTGGTGACATTCTGAAGACATGTGATGCCAGTTTCTTTCAGTTGCATGATTCACAGTTAACCTTTGTAAATGCTGAACATAAATGAATGGCCCTAAATTCTACCCAGCTGTACAAGAAACACTATCTGTAAATAGTCTCTTCTCTGTTGTAGTATTTTAGACTTGAAGAAAGTTACTCAGCATTTTAGGCAGTTCAGTAGTCCATAAAGTCATGACAGTCACAACTTGCAAGTGGCTTTAGCTTACTTCTGTTGCTACTGACAAACCATAATCATCGTTTACCCTAAAGTATCATTATCCTCACATACCTACTTACAAGTCGATCAGAAGCAATAGCTTCAAGGTTTGAAGACCAAGTCCCCTTCATGTTTCTGCCCGTCATCCAGATGAAACAAATCCTTAGAGAGTCCATATGACCTAACATTCGAAATCTTACACATTCTTTGACTATGGCACTGCAGAGAAGGTTTGGAATGGTGAGCCAGCACCATCCTCAAATCATTTGTTGTCATTCCTGAATAAAATACGAGAAATGCTACGATGGTCCCCAAGCTGATTAGATTTTCAGTGACCTGTGTTCAGAAAAGTCACATGATAGACTTGTTTTGAAAATCCTTTTCTGATAAAGATAAGAAAAGTAAAAGGTTTAGATAATATATGTTTTAAGGTTTAACTTTAGTAAATAGAGAAGTTAATGGGCATGTACCATGCAACATGTAAGAGTCTTCAGTGAGTCATTTCAACAGAGATGGTGACAGAGGTCACAAGTTTATAACAATACTTCTGACGGTCATTTACGGTTTCTTTTATTAACACTTCTAGTCTTGATTCCATAATAATCAAGACAGCAAAATATTTACCCGAATTAGTTTTCTGCTGCATTTTTTCCACATATCTATTATTCTCAAAAGACCAGTCAGCTTGATACTTAATTTCCCACCCTGAGATTCCTCTATCACGCAGGCTTCGTCTAAGCCATCTAATTTTGAGCACAGAGTGAATTCCGGATGTGATCACAACTGCATATCTAAATAGCCACCTGGTACCGACGGAGCGCCTTCTCTGTGTCAGCCATCATGTTTAGTGCTTCACAGACGAGATCTTTTAACCTCGTACAAGCCCTCTTACCTCATATATTACTGCATTATGATGTGTTTTAGCTTATTATTCTATTATCCTTCTTGTTTCTTAAATGGTGGAACTGTCACAGAAATTGTGATAAGCTCTCTATAATCCAACAGTAAGTTTACAGCAGAGATGGGGCAGAGACCCAGTTTCTAGTGGCGTGTGAGATGTCCAAACGCTCAACTCCTACCCTATACGACCTCTCGGCAGCACTTTATCCGCCCTCACATTTCTTCTGGTGCCAAGAAGGCCATGTTACTCTGTTTAATTTGTCTCACATTGGCCCGGATTTTGGGATGTGGTAGAAAAGAGGCCAATTGCTCATTTGACAAATGACACTTTTAAACTGGGAAAGCTGAGTTGGTGTTGCTGCCATAGCAACTGACCAGGAAAATGTCCTGATAGTTAAGAAACTGCTAGGGTGAGAAAGAGGTCTCCACTGGTTAGAAGGCTTGCTTAAAATGAAGCAAGATTTTTTTAGTCACAAAATTGAAGCTGCATCCTAATCACAGAGATTATTTTCAATATGCTCAACATTTTAACGTATTCTGAATTTGATTACATCACCAGTGGAGATAAACTATAGGCTATATGAAACTAGATAATCAATGTGACTACATTTTAAGTGAATATCTTTATTTTTTAGATAAGAAACAGGATAAAAGAGTCCAAAAATAAATTCGATAACATTGAGAAGTAAGAAAAGGATGCTGAAGTCAATACTTGGGTCAAAAGATAATTAAATGATTTAGGGAAATAAGATTTTGAGAGAGTTTTAATCAAGAGTTTTCCAGCTGCAGTAACAAAAATACAAACCGAAGTGACAAGTGAAAAAGAGGCTTTACTGGCTCATATAACTAAAAAGTCTAGGAGATAAGTCTGACTTATCAGAATCAGGATAGTCACACGTCATCTCAGGAATCCTTTATCTTCCTAGGTCTGCTATCTTTGTGTTGGCCTCCTCAGACAGCTTGTTTCTCTGAAGTAGTCCAGATTATCCCTAGCAACTTCAGGCTTACGTCCTACCACCTTAACAACTGTAATAATAAATCTCAGGACAGACTCCCATTGGCTCACTTAGAGTCACATGTCTTTCCGAGATCCACCAATCACTGTGGGAGAGGAGGGAGCTGTCTGTCTGCGGGCCTGGTTAGATAGACAATCCTGGAATGGGTCGGGGCAGGGGAACAGAGCAAGAAGGAATAGAACATTGGGCCACTAGTATCTAAGGAAGGAAGAAACCGTATTTTAAAGGCAGAAACAATAGAGTCCAGGGTCAGGAAGAAAACTATTTTGAGGTACTAATTCACGTTCTGGCAGATAACCGATTATATCCCTTCGATAAATTTTAAGTTACATGTGTCCGATAAGTTGCTGAGCATCTCATCCAGAGAATAATCACTCTGCAAAATTAGGCATGGAGACGGGAGAACGGTCCCTCCCGCACCCACCCCAAGCATCTCCACAGGTCCCTGAAGTTCCGCCACTAGTGTCTAACTCCTCTGGGTCTTGAAACATTTCAGATTTTAAGACTCTTCTATTAAAATGCAAGTGCCCCATGGAGAAGCTGGCACCTTGTCAACCATACATCCACTAGCTAGCAATACTCAAAGCTCTTTTAAGCCAGGACTTCATAAAAAAAGAAAGAAAGAAAGAAAGAAAAGAAAGAAAAAAAATGAAAGAACACAGAATTATGTCATACATTAACTACAGTTTTTTATCAGATGAACTTAAGTAGGAATTTACATTAAACAACCAGAAACTCACTTAATTATGATGTAACTCTCTTCTTAACTAGCAATATTTCCCCAAGAAGAGATGTGGCCAAGAACGAATTTTCTGCCCTGGTTCTAGTTATTTGTTGACCTATTTTAGGGGTCACCGGCTAGGCCTTGTTGCACTTCATCTGCACCTACAAACCACATTGAAAATTATTCGATGCTATCAGGATTTACCTACAAATTTCAGAGAATTCCTAGCCTTTGTGCAATTACTCAAAGGTTGATTTTTTTTTTTTTTTTTTTTTAGCATAGAATCTTTATTTCCTCAGTTCTAACCATGTCTATTTTTGTGCGCTACTTCCTTGGTTCTAACCACACTATTTCCTTGGTTCTAACCACGTCTGTTTTTATTTGTTACTTTACAGCTTTCAATTATATAATGAGATAAGCTACGGAGAGCTCTCAGCGTGGCACACAGTAATTCCTCCATATGTGTCACTGGTTACTATTAAACACAACTGCTGTAAACACACCTCTCCTATAAATCAGAATGACTGCTCTGACATGTCTTGATATGGGAGGAGAAGGAGTCTGAAGGCCGCCCCAGGATCAATTTCTGTTTTGTGCAGCTCCTAAAAGACCCCCAATTTCCCCATTTGTAGATGTCAGTTACCCTATGTGTATTTTTCATGTATCACGCCATCCCTCCCCAGCAGCTGCAATTACAGTTTAAAAAGCAACCTTTTTGCTGCCTCGCCAGGTCTGCTCTGTGGAACATCGATCGTAATCGTACGCGTGTATTTGCACATCTGAAAAGTAAACTGGGTCTTACACTCACAGACGGACAAGGGACGTGCCGGTCAAGGGCACAAGTCACAATCTAGCTGGGCCTCCATGACCCCATTTGCGACCTGGGATTTACAAATCGCTTGCAATATCCATGTTTACACGACAACTGTGGAAATACTGATATAACAGTAATTAAGCTCCGGCGAGGAAAATGTCGTCAGAAGCAGCACCACGGAATGCCTCACTCACTCACGAGGTAGTGATTTTGCCGCTACAGTGTTTAGACACCACCGTCTCAATACCAAAAAAAGCTCTGTCTGCCTAGCTGGCTGTTCCTCAAACGCTGTGCTTCTTTGGGTTGAAAAAAAAAATCTATTAACATTTCCATTTCTTGTTTATTTGCTGTCAGCCTATTCACAGACATCTCAACTCTCCACCCACTTATAAGTGACATTGTTCTTTTTTTCCGATCCCCGCACATAGACGTCGACCTTGGTGGGTTATTCGCTATGGAAGCTCAACCCTGACTAGCTTCTCCTCCTGCTCCTCATTCATTCTGGGACCCATTTTACCCACATCCCCACCTGAGCTGTGCACTCCGCACTTGGCGTCTGACTAGATAGCACCACTGAGCCACGGCATCTGCCCTCACCTCGGGCTCAGGCTGTGGTGTCCACGTTGTGGGGATGCACTGGCCGTGGAGTTCTCAGAGGCCCTGGAGAGAGGCCGGCTGGGTGTGGTCTAGCTTTGTTCCTTTGCACAGAAGAGGTCCCACAGAAAATCGGGAAATTACAGAGAGTCCATCCTGGGCCCGCTTGGGCACCTCCCGTCACTGCTCCTCTGGACAGCCCAAGATTGTACTGTTCTTTTGTCTTAAATGTAAACCTGTAGACTACGTTCCTGTACTCTAGTCCTGCAGGGCCTTTACCTGACCGACCCACACTAAGTGTGAATAAAAGAGGGCGATCATCCTGCCCAGTCACGAAAACAACTGCATCCTAACAAAAACCTTCCAGAGGTAATTCTGTAACCCAAATGAGAGCCTCCGAAGGAGCAATTTTCCAGCTCTGGGAAGACTGCTGGAGGACAGGCATTTGAGGCAAATAAAGCTTTCAGCACTCCTGAAATTACGAGATGTAAGCAGCTCTTTATTCTTCCCAAGGTAGGGCTGGTCTTTACAAGGCACATATGTCCTTGCAAGAAGTATCACCAGATGCAAAGTGGGGGTTGCCGTGGAGTGTAAATCTTATGCACATTAGGCTGAAGGGGGAGCTAATCAGTAAGAATCCAATGTATTTCATTGCTTTTACCTGGGAGGAAAGATGGAGAATGAACACATACTGAAACTCAGCTAAGGGCTAGCCATTGTACTAGGACTCGTATGCTTCATCTCATCCATCCTAAGAAAAGCTACCATTTATTAAGTGCTTGTTCTGTGCTATATTCTGGACTGAAAGTTTTAAATATACTACTTATTTAAATCCTCCTAATAATCCTTATATATAACCTTATAGTACCCTAAAATACTACCTAAGTATTATTATCTCTCATTTTACTAGCCAGGAAGCGAGGCCAAGAAAGTCAACTTGCCCAGTATCATGCAGCTAGTCGATGGCAGAATAAAAGTCAAACTTTGCTCTAACTCCAAAATCTGTGCTCTTAACACAGTCCTATAAGATAGATTTTAGGGTCCCGTCTTTCAGAAAAGGAAACTGAGACTCAGAGAAGTTAAGTAATTGGATGTCTCAGAGACAATCAGTGATGAACGGAGCTTCTTCCAACCCAATCTACCTGAGTATAAGCCCGCAAGTACCCTGCCTACTGACCCTGGCTGGGAATGGAAGAGATGCTGTCCCAAAGACCTTCGTTTAAGTACCTGAGCAATTTCAAGCTAAATAATGCAGGTAAAAATTTTTTAAAAATATGTACAGAAGGCACAATGATCAATCCTTAAAATAAAACTGGTCTACATGTCTGGAGTCTAATCCCCGTGAATAAACAGTATGCTGTTCTACAAATGCGTAGACTCTGAAAAGGGTTTAGCTTTAACCGAGTAATATGTTTGATATAATAAAAAAAAAAAAAACGAGACAAAATACGTAAGTGAGAGCACACAGAAAAGGAACTGTGAATGAATCATAAACCTAGCAACGTGTATCCTTCCTCTATAAAAGAAATGGAAATCAAAACTACACCGAGAGACCAGTTTTCGCTTTCAGATTTCCGCGTCTAATAACACGGTTAGTGAGGATGAAGAGGGAGTGACGTCGTTTAACCCACAGAGAGAAAAACTTCGCAGGAACTACAGAATTTTTAAAAAGGCTCTGAATTTATTCGCTGTAGGTGAATAGTTATGTTTCTTATTCTTACGAAATAACGAACAGCAAGAGTGCAGAGGATAGAAACGAGAGTAGAGCCAATGTCAAAATGACGTCGAAAGGAATGTGCAGGGCTGTTAATACCAGATGATTCTGGAGGAAGAGGTTGGTGAGGGCGTCAGGGAGGCGGACGATTGAGAGAAGAACTAAACTTGAAAGGCAGTTAGAGAAGAGAAGAAGAGACAGATAAGAGAAGTGAACAGGTTTCTGACCACCTGTGGCAGGAAAAGACGCCAGCCAGGCCCTCACCTCTTTCTCTAGAACTTTCCCTGGGTGGCCGCTGGCTCTCGGCAATCCCTGAAGGCAACTGGGTGGCCTTGACCCGCTCTTCCCTGGGGTTGATTTCCTGACCTCATTTTCCTCATTCCCCACCGTAACCTAGGCTGGGAGCACACAGGGCCTGGCAGATCCTCTGTGAATTCAGTACAGACATTTATGGGAATGAGCATGAGGTTAATGGGGGTGGCTGGGGGAAAGAGTATTGAATTAGGGGCCAGTAGACTTAGCTCATAGATCAGCTCTGACGCTGAAAGTTTACATTCTCAGTGCCTCAGTTTCCCTCAGAGTAACTTGGGCACAGCAGTGCCATAAGATGGGAAGAGTAAACCCGATAATGTACGCGAGACCGTCTCACACAAGGCCTGGCCCGTGGGACGCCTGCGTCTCCTCACCTTGCCTAGTGCCTTTTAAGGTAAGAAGATAGCAATTCTCCCTACACTGGCTTTAAATTGTGACTAATTGTTTCACCTCCTCTCATGGGGTTTAGGGGAAAACCACAGTCCTCTTCGGACTCCACAACAAATTATGTTTAATATTTTCATAGTACCAACGCTTAAAGAATCATGGCCTTGATTTGGAGAAGCATCCAAAAATCATTCGACACCAAACCTAGTAAAGTAGATTAAAAAGTCTTTAATTTAAAAATACAAACGGAAAAAAGGAAGGAAGGAGGGAGGAACCTCGGCAGAAAAACGGCCCGAGGTACTGATTTTCTCGGGCAACTCAAACTGACAAAACGTTGGTCCAAAAGGGAGTTCCTAAAAATGGCTTCAGCAGTGGCAGCCATTAGGAATAAGAACCTACTTCGAAGGGGGCAAGAGGATAACATTTATTTGGTTATGAACGTCCTTTTGCCCTTGAATCAACGACAACAACGACAACAAAGGCGGTCACACCTCGTGAGCCTCTGAAAACAGGACCAAGGGAAGGGGGTGGGGTGATCTCAAACCCCACCTTCTCCTTCTCTCAGACTCTGCTGGGTCATGGCGTCACCTGGTTACGTCCATGTCCCTCAGGGGCTTTCTGTCTACTCTAGAAGGTAAAAGAGACTGCGTCGTATTTACCCATATTGTTGTCTCTGGTTTCTGCCCTGACAAACAGCACAGAAACCCGTCTGTAAAAGGAAGTTAAGAGAAGCAGATTCAAATGCGGATTACGTTTGCGATGTTGAACATCACTTATCCTCTCTGAGTCTTCATTTCCTCACCTCTTCATCTGGAAAATATCGAGATTAATTTTAAGGTCCTTTTCAACTAACACACTCTGTGGTTCCTGCCACTTTCCTTTCTTCTGAGAGAGGCACCATGACTACAGGTGCAGAAGTAGACTGAACTGGCAGTCACAAAACTTAAGATTCAGGGCCCTTCCTAAGCCCTGGGAGGGGTGGGGTGGTCACATAATTATACTTCTGTGTAAAACTCGCCCAGTAGATACTTTTGTATTCCTTGTCTTAAAGGGGACCTCCAACATTGTTTAAGACTCAAGCTCCAGAAAATCTGGATCTGCCCCTGTACAGAGGATGCATTTCTTGCCAAACCCAATAAAATTTAGAGTTCATGGAAAGTAGACAAAACCATTGAGCGATCAAATGAGGAAAGTCCAGAAGCTGGTTAAAAGCACAATCGCTTTCAGCTTCCTCTACTTTCTGTCTCCCCTTTGGCACGTTCTGCTTTTTTAGGGCAAGAAGCAGAGAGCCTGAACAGCGAAACGGCTGACCCAAATTCACAACCTGAATCGAAGTCATAAAATGCACTCCCGATAATAGGGTACTGTTCTCTGCCCCACTACCAGGCCACCAAAATCCCTGAAAACACGTGGCGATCTGCTTTACTAGCAAGAAGTTGCAAACTGCACGGAACCACCAGAGAAACGGGATAGGGCCAGCTGCCGTCCCTGGAAGGCCAGTTTTCACATTCACGTCATGTTTTTCTACATCATTTAAAATAGAGTAGCTGGTGGCTGGTTTTCAGGCACGGAGGAGATTATTTTTATTCTCAATTATAGTGACGAAAATGGCAACTACAGCGCTGCGCTGGGAACAGAGAATGGGCTGACATTTATTTAATTGGTTTTCAAGACAGAGACAGTCTTCATAAAAATTAGGTGTTTTGTGGGGGTTTTTTTTTTTTTGGCTATGGTTTCTCCCAGTCTCTCTTACACCCTGGGACTAGCTTTCCTAGATGACATGCTCAGATCCCCTGTCTCTGGCTTGCCTTTGGATGCAACTAGCTCGCGACGTTCTCCTGCCGGAACCTCACAAGACATCTCAAGGCTCTTGGCGGTTACACCGAGGTCCCTGGACCGTCTGGAGTGACCACACTCCTTTGGGCTGCACCCAGTCTCTTCTCCAGCTCCTGTCCTCAGGGACAGCCCTGGCCATGGGCATTCCCTTCCCAGAGGGAGTCAGTCACCACGCGATTACTAAACACCAATTCTGAGTCTGGCTGCGGGGGAGCCGGGAGAAGCATCCTTAGGGGGTAAACTACACACAAATATATTTATTCAACTTGTTGGGAATGTGAGCTACTAAGTGATATTTCACAAGCCACTTATGCAATGGTCAGCCTACTTCCCGTAACATGCTGCTGGTGGTGCGTGTGGAAGAGATCTATCAAGGAGATTTTTCTAAACCAGCAGTAATTATACAAGTATTAAACTCTACATTCCTTTGTCCTTGCAAATTGCTTCTTTCCCTACCTTGTCCCCTGCCACACTCTAGCCCCTTGCTCTGCTTCTATCCATATCTAATATTGTCCTCTAGAAACACTAGTTGTCAAACGCTTTTAGCATTCTTTCAAAAGAACGGGATTTATCAAGTACCTACCTTGTGCCGAGACTGTGTTTTGCTCCGAAGGAGCAAAGTGAAGGAAAAATGGTTTCTGTCCTCACTGAGTCTAGGCAGAATGATGGACACATAAAGCAGAGCACATGAGGGCGTTGCAGCGAGTGTTGGGATGGACAGTGAGGTCCACCAATGGGGTGTCTACACCCGCATCTGTGCAAGCACTTTTAGGGGCTGCAAGGGAGGAATATGCCATGGAACTCTACCCCAAATTTGAGCAAAAGCACTCTGCAGTGACCCAAATAGTTCAAGAAGAAAGCGTTTTACTGCTTTAACACAAATACACACTATCTGATATATCGCTTTTCCATTCTGCCACATTAAATTACCACAAACCTAGCAGCTTAAAACACCACTCATTCTCGATCTCACAGTGCCGAAGGTCAGGAGTCCAGCAGGCCTGGCTAGGTTCTCTGCTTGGGGTCTCACAAGGCCAAAGTCAGGGTGCCAGTTGGCTCGGGCTCCTACCTGAAACCTGATTGGGGAGAATCATGTCCAGGCTCATTTGGGTTGTTGGCGGAATTTATTTCCTTCTTGCGGTCCCCACGTGGCCCCTCTAAGTTCAAGCCAGTGATGGCAGGTCGAGTCCTTCTCATACTTTGAGTCTCCCCACCTTCCTCTTCTGCTTTCAAGAGTTCACGAGATTATATGGGGTCCACCTGGGTAATCCAGGACCCTTGCCCTACTTAAAGGTCAGCTGATTAGCAACCTTAATCACATCTCTTTTGCCACGTAACGACGCAGTCACAGGACTAACACTGCGGGCAGAGGTCATGAGGAGCCAAAACACTGCCTACCTCAGTCCACCCTGTGGCCCCCTGGATTCATATCCATCCCACGTGCAAAATACATTGACTCCATCATAAGATCTCCAAAAGTTTTATCCCATTAAAAGATCACAATCTCACCTAAATCGCATTGGTCCAAAAGTCCCAGATCTCATCACCTAAATCATCTAAATCAGTTACAGATGAGGAACTCCACTGAGTACAGGTCCTGGGGCACAATTCACCTCCTTCTGTGAACTTATGACGCTAAACAAACCTATGACACTGGACAAACGAATTAACTGTTGCCAACACAGAAAGCCAGGATACGATGGTTATAGACATTTTCATTCAGAAAGGGAAACAAGAAAAGGTAAAAAGAAGTCACCAGTGCAAAGCAGTTTTAAAATCCAGCCAGGCAAACTACATTAGGTTTTAATGCCTGGAAATAATTATCTGTGGCTCTCGGCTCTGCCTTCTGAGTCATCAGGTAAATTGAAACAGCACTAATTATATTCTAGGCACTGTGCTACGGGCTTTACATGTACTGACATTTAATCCTCCAGCTACCCGATGAAGTACATTGCTATTAATTAGTCCTGTCTTACACATAAGGACTCTAAGGCCTATATGGGTACAGAGCTTGCCCAAGGTCACACGGTCAGGCCATGGAGGATCTGGACGAAAACCCAGGCATTCTCTGTGCTACACTCATTTCTTTTATTTTTATTTTGCATCTTTTTTGATTCCCTCCAGGCTAACGTGCACATAATATAGATACGATTCTATGGATCAAAGACGGATTCTTTTTATTCTATATTATAGGTTGAAACAGCTGTGGTTTGGTAAATTACATTATGAAAATTTTTCTATAAATTAATTTATTGCACATTCTGGAAATGATCTGAATTGAAACAGCAGGAATTCTTAAATTTTACATTTTGCATTGCATAGTCAGTTTCATTTTGGATTTTCAGGAATAATTGATTGATACACAATATCTTAACAACTTTCTTTTTCTTGTATCATGTCAGTTTTTCCCAATACTTTGTAGAATTTTTGTTCCAACCCTAACAGGAAGTTGGCAGTTAACCCTAACACAATGGACAGCCAAAATTCACAGAAGTTCGACCACAAGAAAGATGTTTGTGACAGAGAGAATAAAAAGTTCTGAATTCTACACCTTATACCCATTAGGATGGTTACTATCGACATAATGGTAACATAAAATAACAAGTGTTGGCAAGAACATAGAGAAATTGGAACCCTTGTGCACTACCACTGGAATTGTAAAACTGCAACTACTGTGGAAAACAGCCCAGAGTTTCCCCCAAAAAGTTAAAAGGAGAACTCCCAAATGATCCAGCAATCTGATCTCTGGGCAAACGTCCCCAATAATTAAAAACAGGGCCTCAAAGAAATATTTGCACACCATCTTTATAGCAACACTATTTACAATAGCCAAGAGGTAGAGGCAACCCAAACAATGAATGAATGGATAAATGAAATGATTGGATATATATGTGAAAAAAAATCCTATACGTGCTACAACAAGAATGAACCTTGAGGATCTTCTGCTAAATGAAAGAAACCAGCCATAAAAAGAAAATGCTGGATGATTCCACTCATATGAAGTATCCAAAGTAGTCAAATTTATAGAACTAGAAAGTAGAATAGTGGTTACCAGGAGCTGGGGAAAGGGGACAAAGGGGAGTAGTCATTTAATGGGTATAGAGCATCTATTCTGCAAGAGGAGAACATTCTGGAGATTCGTGTCACGACAATGTAAATACACTTAACACCACAGAACTGTGAACCTAAAAATGATTAAGATGGCTGAGTTTATGTTATGTATTTTTTACCATAATTTTAAATAAATATAGAATGAACAACACCAAGAGTAAGCCCTAATGTATAAACTAGATGACAATGATGTGTCAATGTAGGTTCCTAGATTATAACAAATATACCACTCCATGGCGGGAGGTGACGGGAATGGCAGGGGATATATGGAAACTTTGTACTTTTGGATCAATTTTTTTGTGACCTAAAACTGCTATAAAACATGTATTTTTTTTTTTAAGTTCTGAATTTTTGGCTATGTAAACTTCCAATGGTACCTTTAGAACGACTTTGCTTGCTGTATTACAGGAGAGGATGTCAGTGACTAGCCTCAAAGACATCATCAGGATGTCGTAACCCAAGTCGTAACCTACGGTCAATTCATACTCTTTTGAAACTCACTGACTTGGAGTAGGCAGGACTTCCTGTTTCTTCATCCTCAGCATAAGGAGCCATATTAAATAACCACTGAGGCCAACTTTACCAAAACGCGACTTTATGAGGCTTTGGGTATAGACTTCATATGTGATTTTCATTAAGTAAAAAGTTATAAAATAGATGTCTTAATTTGGGATATGTGTTTCTGACTCATGATTACGTAATACTTCCCAGAGTCACCATTTAGAAATGCAACAAAAAATTACTGAGTATTACTACTCAGCTATAACTTGAATTTTTATATGCAATACCTAAAAGCAATTCAGCTATCCATCTTTAAAAATACTCAGAGCCACACAATAAGTCTCGATGATTTTTTAAAAGATTAAAGTTATACAAAGTGTGTTTTCCAATTATAATGGAAAAAAACTAGAAATCAATAGCAGAAGGAAAACTGGGAAATTCACATATATGTAGTATTAAACAAAACACTCTTATACAACCAATAGGTCAAAGAGGAAATCATAAGAGAAATTAGGAAATACCTCAAGATAAATAAAAATAAAATCTATGGGATGCAGCTAAAACAGTGTTAAGAGGGAAGTTTATAATATAAACATATACATTAAAAATGAAGGATCTTAAATTAACACACTAATTTAATACCTCAATAAACTGAAAAAAGAACAACAAACTAAACCTAGAGCTATCAGAAGGCAGGAAATAGCAAAGATTAGAGCAGAGATAATAAAATAGAAAATAGAAAAACAATAGAACAATATAAATAAAACAATAGAAACAAAGAGTTATTTTTTGAAAAGGTCAACAAAATTGACAAATCCTTAGCCATATTAACCAAGAGAAAAAGAAAAAAAGACTCAACTAAAGTTAGAAATTATACAGGAAACATCACAATGTCACAGAAATAAAAAGAATTAGAGGAAAAGATTATAAACAATTGTATGTCAACAAAACAGATAACCTAGAAAGAATGTATAAATTCTCACAAATACACAACCTACCAAGACTGAACCATAAAGAAACAGACCAAGAACTAGTAAAGAGACTGAATCGGTAATCAAAAACCTAGCAAAGAAAATTCCTAAGACCATATGACTGCACTAGAGAATTCTACAAAACATTTAGAGAAGAATTGACAGCAATCTTCCTCAAAATCTTCTAAAAAGTTAAAGAGGAGAGAACATTTCCAAACTCATTCTATGAAGCATTACCTTGGTTCCAAAGCCAGGCAAAAACACTACAAGAAAACCACAAACTCATATCCCTGATGACTATTGATGCAAAAATCCTCAACAAAATACTATCAAAAAGAACGCAGCATGTCACTATAAGGGTTATACACTATGACCAAGTGGGATTTATTCCTGGAATGCACAGATGGTTCAACATCCATAAATCAATTCATGTAATACATCCCATTAACAGAAAAAAAACAACATAATCACCTTAATTGATGCCAAAGTATCTGACAAGATCCACTTTTTCCATTTGATAAGATGATATAAGCACTCAACAAACTAGGAGTAAAAGAAAATTGCCTCAAAATAATGAGTCCATATATAAAAAACTCACAGCTACCAGCATTCTCGATGGTGAAAGACTGAAAGTTTTTCCTCTAAGATCAGGAACACGACACAGATGCTCACTCTAACCACTTCTATTGAACATCATCTTGGAAGTCCTAATCAGAGAAATAAGACCTAAGTACATAAATGAATAACATTCAAACTAGAAGGGAAGAAGCAAAATTATCTTTGTTCACAAATGACATGACCTCATATACAGACACCCACACAAAAAAGTTAGAACTAATGAACAAATTCAGCAAAGTTGCAGGATACAAAATCAACATGCAAAAGTCAGTTGAATTTCTACACACTAATGATGAACAATTAGAAATAAAATTATAAAAATAATTCTAATTACACTATCATAAAATGAATAAAATATTAAGAATAAATCTAACCAAGGAAATGAAAGATCTGTACACTGAAAGCTATAAAACACTGATGAAAGAAATTAAAGAAAACACAAATAAATGGAAAGAAATGCCATGTTCATGGATTGAAATACTTAATGTTAAGCTGTCAATACCACCTAAAGTGATCTACAGATTCAGTGCAATCGCTATCATAACTCCATGACATTATTTTTTAGAAATAGAAAAGTCTATTCTAAACTTCAAATGGACTCTCAAAGGACTCTGAATAGCCAAAATAATTTGGAAAAACAAGGAAAAAGTTCGAGGACTTGTACTCCTTGATTTCAAAAATCATTACAAAGCTACTGTAAACAAGTAAATAAAAGAATGTGGTGTTGGCATAAAGACAAAGGACAAATGGAGTGGAATAGAGAGCAAAGTTACCTTTGACAAGTGCCAAGACCATCCAGTGGGGGGCAAGGTGTGTGGAAAGGGCAGTCTCTTCAACAAATGATGTTGGGAAAACTGGATATCCATATGTAAAGAATGAATATGGACCCTACCTTAAACTGTGTGCAAAAATCAGCTCTAAACATAAGACTCAAAACTATAAAACTCTTTTAAGAAAACATAAGGGGAAAGTTTCATTTCATTAGATTTGGCAAAGATTTTTTTAGATGTAACCTCAAAAGCATAGGAAACAAAAGCAAAAATATAGACAAATGAATTACATCAAACTTAAAATCTTTTATCAGAGGACGTAATCAACAGAATGAAAAGACAACCTATGGAATGGGAGAAAATATTTGCAAATCATATATCCGATAAGGGGTTAATATCTAGAATATATAAAGAATACCTACAACTCAACAACAAAATACAAATAATCGAATTTAAAATTGGGCAAAGGAGTGGAACAGACATTTCTCCAAAGAAGATATACAAATGCCCAACAAGCATATGAAAAGATGCCTAGCATCACTAATTATCAGAGAAATGCAAATCAAAATCACAATAAGAAATCACCTCACACCCATTAGGATGGCTACTATCAAAATAGAAATCACAAGTGTTGTTGAGAATGGGGAGAAATTAGAATCTTGGTGCACTGTTGATGGAGTTGTAAAATAGTGCAGCCACTTTGGAAAACAGCACGGTGTTTTCTCAAAAAATTAAAAATAGAACTATCATATGGTCCAGCAATTCCACTTCAGGGTAAATGGTCAAAAGAATTGAAAGGAGCATCTTGAGGAGATATTTGTACACCTGTGCTAATGACAGCATTATTCATCATAACCAAGAGGTGGAAGCAATCCAAACGTCCATCTATGAATGAATGGATACACAAAATGTGGTATACGCATGCAATGAAATACTATACAGCCTTAAAAAGGAAGGAAATCCTATGACATGCTACAATAAGGATAAACCTTGAGGAAATTGCGCTAAGTGAAATAAGCCAGTTACTAAAAGACGAATACAGTCTATGGCCATGCCACCCTGAATAAGCCCGATCCCGTCTGATCTCAGAAGCTAAGCAGAGTCGGGCCTGGTTAGTACTTGGAAGTGAGACCACCTAGGAAGACCAGGTGCTGCAGGTGTAAAAAATAAAAAAATAAGGGATTGTAAACTACAAGGTCCTTGCAATCTGTGAGGTCAACCAAGGGTTACCTCGCCTAAAAAAAAAAAGAAAGAAAAAAATGACAAATACTGGATGATTCCACTTACATGAGGCATCTAACGTAGTCAAATTCATAGTTGTAGAAAGTGGAAATCTTGATTGCCAGGGCCTGGGGTAAGGCAAAGGGAAATTGTTGTTTATTGGGCACAGAGTCCCTGTCCTTCTGGCCTGTAGAATGGGAAAGTTCTCGAGATCTTCGTCACAACAATGGGAATATCCTTAGTGCTGCTGAACTGTGCGTTTAAAAAAGGTTAAATGGTCAACTTTATGATGTATGATTTTTACAATTAAAAAAAAAAAAGACTTACAATTCAGGTTTTTCACCACAGCTAAAGGGGGCCACTAATTTCTTGCCTCTGCCCCCATATACATAGACACTCATTACAACTTGGTGGGTGTGACATGTGACAGGTGACGGGGTTGAGGCTATCTCCAAGGTGAAGGCTCTACCGTGGGGACCAGAGAGTGCTGCATCACGCCTCCCATCCCTCACCTTGGGTCCCACCAAGTCGAGGTTGGGGCAGCCAGGCCAGCTCATTCCATTGATGACCAAATCCTGCCTCGGTGATCCTTAAACACAGGACACGGCTTCCCCTGTGGCCACCAGTCTCGTTTGATCAGCCCCCTACTCTTCTGATTCTAATCTTCAAATACAGTCCGATCGAGGGTTAAGGGTCCAACATATGAATTGGATGTGGGGACACCTTTCAGTCCACAGTAATTTCTATCCCCAGGAAGTTTCCTCGTGTCCCTTTTCCCACAGGGCTGCCCTCCACCTTTATCCTCAACCCCCCTCCAGGAAACCGCTCTTCTTATTTCTGCCTTAAATGTAATAATAGTGTCTTTTTGCATCTTGCTTTTTTCACTCAACGTAATAGTTTAGATATTAGTTCCTGTCGATGCATGTTGACTGATGGATTCCTTTTGATTGCAGAGTGGTGTCCTAATGCATATAAATACACCACAATCTGCTCATCCGTTCAACCCGTTGTGGGGCATTTGGGTTGTTTCAAGTTTGAGTTATTATAAACAAAGAATATTAAAATAGCCTTATAAAAGTCTTTTAATGGATAAATGTCTTCCTTTGTCGTGGGTAAATATTGAGAAATCACAGGATAGGCATATGTTTCACTTTACAAGAAAGTTAATATAAGAAACGGCGAAATAGTTCCCAAGTACCTGTGCAGGTTCCCCTGCGCTGCGGCACCGTGTGAGGATTACAGTTCCGCCTCCTTGCTTGTACCTGGTGTTGCCAGGCTTTCTAACTTTAGCTATTGTTCTTGACAGGAAGGGACATTTCTTCATGAAGCAGTATTTCCCTTATTTGTTAAATTTCCCTAATAATAGCTAGTGATGTTCAGCAACTTTACGAGGGTTTACCGGCCTTTCGTAAAACATTTTTATTATATGGTTAACAGTTTTATTTTTGAGTTTTAAGAGTTCTTTATATATTCCAGGCACAAGTCCTTTTCTAGATATAAAAAAAAAAAAAATTTTTAGAAAATATTTTCTTTCAACCTGTAGTTTATCAAGTCATTGTTTTTGATAGTTTTTGGCTTTATTTAAACACAACTGACACATAAAATTATAAGATATTTAAAGTACGTCGTGATGATTTCACGTACCAGGACAGGGTTCCTCACAGCTAGTTAGTTAACACTTCCCTCATCTCATAGAGTTATCTTTTTTTTTTCTTTTTTTTTTTTTTGGTGAGAACGGTTAAGTTCTACTCTCTTAGCAAACTCCAACTACACAATACAGTATTTTCAATGAAATTTGCCATGTTTTTACATTAGCTCCTCAGACCTTATTCATCCTATAGCTGAAAGTTTGTGCTTTTTACTGACTTCTCCCTATTTTCCCCACCCCCAACTCCTGGCAACACTTTTCTACTCTCTGTTCCTGAGTTTTACTTTTTCGGGATTCCACATATTAGTGAATTATACAGTATATGTCTTTGTCGGGCTTATTTCACTCAGCATCATGCCCTCGAGGTCCATCTGTGTTGTCACAAACGGCAGCATTTCCTTCTTTCTCGTGGCTGAATAATATTCCTGTGTGTGTGTATGTGTGTCACAATTTCTTTATCCACTCATCTATTGACAGGTACTTAGGTTGTTTCCATATCTTGGCTCTGTGACTAATACTGTAATGAACACGGGAGTACCAGTATCTCTTTGATGTACCGTTTTCATTTTCTTTGGTTATATACCCAGAAGTGGGATTGCTGGATCATGTGGTAGTTTTATTTTTAATTTTTTGAGGAACAACCCTACTTTTTCCATAGTGGCTGCACCAATTTACACTCCCACCAACAGTGTACAAGGGTTCACTTTTCTCCACCATCCTCACCAACACTTATATCTTGTCTTTTTGATGACAGCCATTCTAATAGGTATGAGGTGACATCTCACTGTGGTTTCGATTTGTATTTCCCAATGATTAGTGATGTCGAGCGCCTTTTCATGTACTTATTGGCCATTTGTACGTCTTCTTTGGAGAAATGTCTGTTTAGTTCCTCTGCCCATCTTTTAATCGAATTGTTTTCGTTTTGCCTTGAGTTGTGTGAGTTCTTTATATATTTTTAATATTAACCCCTTATCAGATATTGCAAATAGTTTCTTCTATTCTGTAGATGGCCTTTTCATTTTGATGATTGTTTCCTTGGGTGTGCAGATGTTTCTTAGTTTGTTTTTGTTTCTGCTGCCTTTATCGTATATTTTAATGAGCAGAAATTAATTTTTTGCCTATGTGTTGAGATAAAATTGGCACACAATAAACTGCACGTATCTGACGGGTACGACCAATGACTTTCGAACCGGCAGGTACCCGTCAAACAATGAGTACGTTTAAGATCGTGAACACTTCCATCACCCCACAAAGTTTCCTTGTGACCTTCTGTAATGTATTCCTCCCTCCCTCTCCCCAATTACTGATCTGTTTTGTGTCACTACATATCAGTTTGCATTTTCTAGAACTTTACATAAAAGGAATCATGCTGTGTGTGTGTGTGTGTGTGTGTATATATATATATATATATATATATATATATATATATATATATATATATATTGGTCTGGCCTCTTTCACTCAGCATGACTTTGAAATAAATATTTATCAATAGTTCATTTCTGTGAATGAACTATTGTAGGTATCAAATCAATGACAATGCTACCTCCTACTCCTCCTCCTCCTCCTCCTTCCCCAGATTCTTTTATTGTCAAGGAAATGAATAACAGATTGTCAGAGACTTCCTATGGAGGAAATAATTTTTATATACTACCATTAGGTTGGATACGGTAACAGGTATATTTAAAAATAGCAAGTGGAGGTATATCTTGTCCATGTCTTTAGGCTGCTTCAGAAACAAAGCTGTGACATTTTACGCAAAGACTGGCTCTAGATATTTGAAGAGCACCATGCAGATTTTAAAAAAGGATTTTGTAAAATCTCCACTATGGTCACTTTTTCTTCCAAGTATGAGTTTGTGATTTGTTCCTCATGTTGCAGTGAGTAAAAAAGAAAAAAGGAAATAGCAACATAAATATTAAACTTCTTTTCAATGTGTGTGAATTTTGTTTTTAGATGTCAATATAAGTTAGTTTAAAAAAAAAAACTCCTTTCCCTCCCCCCCGCTCCTCCTCAGTTTTCTTTTGGGTTCATCTTTCCCTGGCTCTCCTGTCGAATGCTGGATGAGGTCATATAATCTTAACATAGAACGATAGGCAAGAAGAAGTTATCGAACGTTTTGAAAAGAATAATAGAATATTCAAGACATCTGTGTAAAACGGATTTTTTTTAAACCTATAGAGAAGAACCTCTTTGCTATATCTGTGTGTGTATTTCATAGATGCGTACAAAAAGATAAACACAGAAAAATTGCTCTTCCCAGAGCTCTAATCATTCTTCCCCACGGTAGAGTCAGCACAACCAATTATCTTGTGCTGACATAGATTCTCTCTCCATGGCAACTGTAATTCACCTTTGAGACGTGACATGTTGGAATGCGAGCGCTGTGTCACATCGGCAACCGGCAGAAATCAAACATGGGGCTATTCTGGAAAGCAGATGTTTTTCCCTGCCAGTGTGTTTTTTTGAATGAGGATGAATGTCCTAGTCTAGAAGCTGTTGGTACCTATACTACTATCAAATAATGGCCGCACACATAACTCCTTGGGAAAGTGAGTGGCCAGTTTCTTCCCTTTTTATCCTTTCGAATTGTGGAAATAAAGCAAATTTCAGAGAAGCCAACTGGATTAAAAGCCAGACCACGATGTGCCACGCTACCTTGGAATAACACTAACAGTCCTCATAACAATGACAATAATAGTTAACGTGGACTGAGATTTTACGTGCTGGGTGCTACACTTTATACATGTTAAGTCATTCAATCCTCATAACCTCCCTATTAGGTTGGCACCATTATGATTATCTTCATTTTGCATGTGACAAGACTCAGGAACGGAGAGAAAAAATAAGTTTCTCATGGATATAATACATCTTAGAGATCCCCAAACTGTTCTACCACTTTTTTCTCCAAGAACTATCCCCGCTTCAATCAACCAAAGAGTTGACAGATAAAATACAGGACACCCAGTTAAATGAGATGTTCAGATAAACAGCAAATAACTTCAGCACTAGTATATCCCATATAACATTTGGGACGTACTTACACTTCAAATTATCCTATATTTTGATTTGATAAATCTGGAAACCCTAGCCAGGAGCTCTATGTTCTCTCTACTTCATCAATATTTCTTGTCAAAAAAAATTATAACTACACCTCACTTATTTTTTGAAAACCGAAGTCAATCTGTTTTCTTTCCCAGGTGTAGTTACAATTAAGCTGCTTTTCAAATTGTGGAAAGGGATCTGATGAAATAGTTTGGGACCTCAGTGAACAAGAGTGGGAGATTTCAGAGGAGAGGCTGAAGAAGGCTTGTTTCTATAGCCCTCAGAACCCACCAGAGGCTCCATGAGCTGAGTTCTATCTAGAGATATTCTGGATAGATACTCGAGATGGGCATTGGGAGAATCCTTGCCCAAGCTATATCCCTGTCAGGCCAACAGCATCGATTTCAGGGTTTCTCAGCCCTGGTACTAATGACATTTTGCCAGATGATTCTCTGTAGTGAGGAGATGTCCTGTGCATTACAGGGTGTTTAGCAGCATCTCTGGCCCACGAATGCCAGTACCGCCGACCCCTTCAAATCGTGAAAAATAATAACGTCTCCAGACATGGCTAAATGTTCCTTTGGAGGTAAAATTCCCCTTGGTTGAGAACCACTGATCTAGAACTATCCCAAAGATAGGAGCTTCCTGGAGGGTAAGTCCAGGAAATCTTAGAATGAAATAGACACACCTCCATCCTACAGAATGAATCAGGTGAGTCTGTAATCATCTAAGAAATAGATGACACAGGTGCCGTTTTCTGCATTTGCCTAGTCTGCATTCAGTAGACCAGTATAGTGCTCACAGTTTTCAAAGAATCCTCCCATCCATATGGACAAGGGAGGGTTGTAGGAACTGCTTCATCTAATTAACTTATATATAAAACCTGGTGCGGTAAATCAGCTTTGATTGATTCTATTCTTAGTTCCTTCTTGTTTTCCAGAAAGCTCCGCCTAACGATGGAATCTAAAGCAGTTTGTTTAGACCTAAAACAGTTTAGGTGTGGAGAGCATTACAAAGATTTTTATGAAGCTATCCTTTGAAACATAACTATCTTTCCTATACTTAATTTATAAACTGAATTTTTTTTTAGAGTACATCTTTGCTTACAGCTGCAGAGTGCAAATGATGACGTTTTAATACAACAGGATAAATGCCTACAAACATGTAAAATATTAGTATATGCAGCCCAGAAACACCGATGTAAGTCCCACTGAAGAGCATGGAGTTTATCCCGAGGACAAGAAGGGGCATCAACGAGCAGAGCGTGCTCTCAAAAGATGACCTTGTCTGCAACGTGTGGGGGAAGGCTGGGGGCAGAAAGGCCAATCCAGAAGCGTCCCAGTGATCAGGTGATGATGAGGTGGCTCTGGACTAGGACAGCCATGGGAAGGAGAGAGACAAAGAAGTGTGGAGGCAGCTGCAACAGAGTTGGGAGACTGAGCGTTTAGCGGGGGTGGGGGCGGGGGCAGGCAAAGAAGGGGATCAGGATACCGCGCAGGCTTCGACACGCTGGTGCAGTCATTTACCCACGGAACACAAAGTTAGGACGTGAGGGGGACTGATGGGTTCAGTTAGGGATATGCTGGACCCCCCGAAATGATGCTCTACACACAGGCTTCTTTCTACTACAGAAGATACCATGAGAAGCCCCACTAAATGGTGCAAGGCTGGCCTAAGGGCGAACTAACGGGCGCACGGCACCTGTCGGCAGGCGGCGGTAAAGGTGCGTGAGCCTCCAGGACAGGAAGCTGCCTGCGTGGAAAACAAAACAAAAGCAGTGAGCCCGGTGGAGCGCTGACCGCCAGAGCCCAGGTAGGCCCGAGGCCGGGGAGAACCGATGACTCTACTCTGAACTTATCCTTCGCTTTCAAAAGCCCACGGATGGTCGGGGCACCAAGCCTGGCGAGGACAGAAGCCTCCTGAACGAACTTGAGAGAAAGAGATAATGAAGTTCTTATCCCACAAGGGGGTCAGAGGAGACGCGGAGGAGTGGGAAAGAATGCGACGGAAACGACTTTTCGTATGTGGACTTTTCACAGGCATAAAGGGGATTTCCACGGCAATAGCACGCAGAGTCGAAGAGTCCAGCAACCAGCTAAGTCCCATCACCCCTTCTACCAAATACTCAGTTCCAGGGGGACTCAAGTTACCAGAGACCATCCACTAGAAGTGACCTCCTTTGCACTGTGACCGCCTCCTAACAGAAAGAAAGTTTAGACATCGAGGCGGGGCAAGAGGGAGAAATTTGGGAGTTTTTGCGTACAGAGAATATTAATCATCCAGCGTACTTGAAATGTGTGTAAACGATGCCTAGAAAATCCTGCAGGAGCGTTTACGGAATAACGACTCATTTCCGCACTAAGCGCATGTCATTCGCGAACTCCTTCCATGTTCACAGGGAGGTAGGTACTGGCGATGCCACTCCGTGTAAGGAAACTGACACTTGGAGCCGTCAAGAGACTAATTCTAGAACATACAGATGAGAAGAGCCAGAATCAGGATTTGAACCTAGGTACACGTGCCTCCAAAGCTCAAACTCAAAGCCACGACTTGGCAGCTCATGAGGGACAGCTCTGGGCCGCCCTCACCGCCATGCTGAAGAAATGGGTGTGGAACTGCTTCGTGCCGTGCCAGGGCGAGAGAGGGCTCTTTTCTGCCCTAAGAATGAGCCTCTTCTTTGTCCTGCTGCAGAAAATAGCTTCTTTCTCCCTCCTCCTAGCAGCGCAAGGAGCTGCCGGGGAAAATTGTGCTCACTTAGCTCATCACTCCCCTGCCGCCTTACAATCTGAGAATATGGTGAGGAACGGAGATATTTTACAATGACGAAGTCAAGCCCTGTTATTAAGCCCTTTTAAAAAAGATTTATGCCGGGGAGAAACGCAGATCTTTAAAGAAAGGCTTTGAAAAGGCTCTGAAATGGAGGCTCCTTCAGAGCGAGTCTAGACATTTACTTCTAAGCCATGGACTCCAAAAATTATTAGAATAAAATCTCCACATGCTTAATAGACTCCACTTCACCTTAAACTTGTAGGCCTTATCTAGGTTAAGCCCTCTGACAAAGCAAGGCAGATTCTCCAGGTCATGGGCTGAGCAGGTTTCCAGAAGCCAATGGGAGGTACGGAGAGGAGGAAGGTGTTTGTCCCTTTATGCACGAAAGGTCTGGAGCGGCTTCGCTCCGGCAATTCCCACTGTGGAGAGGGGAGGTTGGCTCTTGGTGTCGCTTATCAGTCGCCCGGTGGCAAAGGGGCCGGCGCCCCAGGCCTCACCCAGCCATGCTGGCCTTTTCCCCTGTTGTCTTCAGGACAGGCAAGAAGGACACAAAGAGCCGTTTCCTCACTGACACATACACGTGCCCCTGTCTGTATGGTGTAGAAAGTCGCCAGTGTCCCCTTTTAGGAGACCCGATCGTCTTTAATTTTTTCGCCATTAAAAATTTGTCACTTTTATGAAGAGAGGGGATGTAGAGAGGCTTGTATTCATTTTCTATTGCTGCCGTAACAAATTATCACAAGCATAGTGGCTTAAAAGAAACACAAATTTATTATTTCAAAACTCCAGAGTTCAGAAACCCCTAAACGGGTGAGTATGACTGCTTTCTTTCCGGAGGCTCTCGGCGGAATCCGTCCCCTGACCATCTCAGCTTACAGAGGCCGCCCGCACTCCCCGGCTCATGGCCCCTTCCTCCACGCCTGAAGCCAGCAGCTCAGCATCTTGCATCCTCTCTGACCTTCACCGTTCTGCCGCCCGCTCATAAGGAGTCTTGTGATGATGTTGGGCCCACCTGGATAACACGGAATAATCCTCCCAAGTCAAGACTCTTAACACATCTGCCAAGTTCCTTTCTCACATAAGGGTAACATATTCCCAGGTTTCAGAAATTAGAACATGTACCTTTTTTTTTTTTTTGGCGGGATACATTATTCAGCCTACAACACTGCTGCTTATTTTTATTGGACTTTCCTGTCAGAATAATAAACTGGAAACCCTCTGCTAGTCCCCAGTGTGATTTTTGTTTTGTTTTAAGTCTTAGCATCCATGAATTCTCGAAGTCAGGTGCTACTGTTAAGAGCCTCCAGCCAGCGGGGAGCTGAACGCGAGTCTGTACGAAAGAGATCGGAAGACCGGAGGGAAGCTGGCAATGGCCACTCGAGGAGGAAGAGGTCACAAAAGGATCACTGCTTTCATTTATGCATTCAACAAGCATTACTTATCAAAGAACGATCAGAGGTTTCTACCGCGTCCTTTGAAGATGCTCAGCGCGACGGAGATGCAAATGAAGATAACACAGGATTCTCGGAAGGTTTACAGGACAGCTGGAGCAGCCGGGCATCCGGGGACCAGAGAACCACCTCAATAAAGAGAGGACATTTCTCTATGCTTGATTTTGAATGCAGAGCCCAGTTTTTATCATTCTTTATCGTGGCCACAGCCGGGCAGAAGAGCTATATCGTGCTGGAACAAGTCGAACATGCCTATCAGCATTTCGGTGGGGGACACTCAGGAGCTGGACACCAGAGGAAACGGAACACATACATTCACTGACCTTGAATGGCAGGAATGTGTCGGCTGCCAGAACTGAGAGTCAAAACAAACGGCGGCATTCACAAATACGTTTAAAAAGGATGACCCCTGCTTCCACTGGGCTGCAATCCAAGGAGGGCATACAAGGAGAAGTTTTCAAAAGACATACCCACCTGAATATAAACGTGGCATTTTTTTTTTTTAGATCGATGATTTTATGAAATGATGATTCCATTGCCTAGCTCCGAAAAGCCTAACTGAGTTTTACCTAGCTGAGTAATCCCAAGCCGTTGTTGGACAAAGAATCTGCAGAATCAGCCAGAAATCAGGCTCGCCTGGCCAGTGCTGTAGCCCCAGGAGGAGGTTCCGTGGCTCGGCCGCTGGAGAGGACACCTTGGCTCAGAGCAGCGTCAGGACGGACCCCATCGAGCTCACTCTGCAGATGCCCGAACAACCCAACAGGGCAATAAGGGCATGCTGCCCCCGTGGCCTTGCATCTGCAGATGAAAAATACCCTTCCCGCCACCTCCACTTCCTCTGCTTCAAAAAACGTTGCAAGGAAAAGTGGGTGATATGGTGATAATAACAGGTAACATTGATTGTGAACCTACTGCACACCACGCGGTGTTCTAAGTGTTTATCATAAGTTAGGTCATTTAATCTAGCTGTTTTTTGAGATACATAGTATTGTTATTGCCTCCCCATTTAACTGATGCGGAGCACCTATGTGATCTGCCCAGGTAGCAAGTCGCAAGTTGGAATTTGCACCTACATAGCGAGAGTCATTCTCTCCACCATAACACTGGACTGCTTTGCTCTACAGAGAGGACTTCACAGCCAGGAGCATCGCTGCAGCCTGGGGAGCCGAGTGGCTCCTCAGAGAAGCAATCCAAGTTGATGAAAAGAGCCAGCCGCTGGAGCCACACAAGCCGGGCTGGAATCGTCCTAGCCGTGAGCTTTCAAGGGCTTAGCAGAACTAACTGCAAAGTTCACGCTACGGTTTGTCAGGCTGACCTGGAGTGTTGCAACAACAGGCCATCCCCGCCCCCCGGCCTCTGGATGGAGCTCAAAATCTTGCCTTCGACGGAAGGACCCAGCTAACAGCCCTGAAGAGGCCTACTTTCCTTATCTCCCCTGATTGAAGAGCTAGAGTACTGATTCCAATCCTTAAAAATAAACTCAAGGCAATCTACGGAAATTCTGAAACAGGAAAAGGCTTCTCTTCAGTGATCGTGGAACAGGACCTGCTCCCGGACATCAAGAACCACGCAGAAATCCTCAAGGGTCTTTGTCATAGCTCTTGGAATCCAGCGACATGCAGAAGAAAGGGCTTTCATCAAGAGCTACAACAAAAAAACGTTTGTTCATCTGTCAACATTGTCGGTTAATCCCTCAAAGTACCACGCTATCAATAATGTTATCTTTTATATAAGATGGTTGCTTAGTTAAATGGCTTAAAAAAACACACAAATGCATATCATGTAGATTCCAGGTCCAAGAAATAAAGACTGCCTTTTCACTCCATGCTTTTAAGTAGATTTTTGCTGTTGCATTTATCTTGGTTATTGTTCATGTGTGAGCTCACATTATATGCTTTTCAACCATGAAAATCTGAGACTATTATAGGTCAGAGTGATTATGACCAAAAAGCAACTACCACAGTGGACTGCAGGCGAACAGCACAGCACAGCACCATCAAAGGGTGATGGGGATGACTCCGAGGGTCACAAGTCACCAAAAAGCCTACCGAAAGGATGTTCGTTTCTACGAGCAAAATAAGTGGGGTTTTTGTTTGGAGGTTTCTTTTAGCCAATGAATTGAGCAGGTCCTAGAACTAGTCCTGAATTTCTTTATAGTTGATTCATCGTGAACGTATTGACTCATTAGGGAGCTGCTAGATCAGAAATGCATCTTTCATTTTAATTAAAAGACTTCCAATCGTGTGCATGTACATTTGTGTGTGTGTGTGTGTGTGTGTGTGTGTGTGTGTGCAAGACGTGAGCATTTTGAAAATGTATTAGGAGACCTAAAGTCATTCTGTTCTTGACCTCAGACGGTTACATATTTGAAGAAAAAGAACCGAAACCTCATGTAAACTACTAATAAAATAGGAAGGAGAAGATCTGAATTTAAATGTTAGTGTACTGTTATTTTCATGAAGAGGCAAGAGACTAAAACATGCCATCTTTATGCAGGGTGTAAGGTGTGCATGTGAGTGTGTGTGTGTGTGATTCAAGGACATTGGATGGATTTTAGTAACATGAAAATCAGTGGCGAGTATGAGAGACGATGATGCACGTGAGATTCGGTCTTGAAACACAAACCAGTTATAAGTCTACAGGGAGGGCACGTGTTGTACCCTTACGCTCCTCTCGGTGGAAGAATGGGGACGTGGGTGGGAAACTCCATCGGCTGGGCTGTAGTCATGGGAACTGGCCCTGAACGCTACCTGGCCTTTGCTTGAAAACGAAATACTCAAAGTGCAAGTATGTAGCTGGCCATCTCCTCCAACTGGTGTTAAAGCTCCTTATGGGATCAGGAATTCAGCTTCGTGAGACCAGCTGTGGCTCTGACGAAGACAGGGATGGGAGAAGCCTGCCCTCCTTCTAGACCTTTCCTCCCCCTCCTTTTCTTCCTGAGAACAGTCTAGCTTCTCAGCTGGTTTTACTTCCAAAGTCTCCTTCAGGCTGCACGTAGCCCATGGCCATGCAGGCAGGTAGCCAGCTCCTTACAAAGATCTGGTTCCCTGCCTCAGAGAGCTCAGATGAAGCTGCTGAGCTGCTCTGGGGCAATCAGCAATCAGGCTACACTCCTCTTTCACTCTGTCTGGAGGGATACAGGAAATCACTGAGCGGTCATAGGAAAGAATATTGAGACTTTCGTCATTCAGGAGAACACTTTATTCAAATTTCATCCATGCCTACCAGAAACAGAGAACTATCCTGGCTACACTGAACAGTACATGAGTTACAAGACTACATGCACTGCACAAGACGTTTGCAACGTTGCTGGGGCAGAACATTTACACTGAAACTCCAACCAAGCGATGAGCCAACTGCAAGGATAAATACTGGGAACCATCAATGTACAGTTGGCAGCTCAGGTCACACAGGGCTCTGCCGATGTGAGCAGTGAGGACGTTTGCACTCCAGCCTGGCCGTCCTGTCCCGAATCCCTCACACTGCCACCTCTCACAAACCTCCAGACCTTTGCAGATACTCTTCCCCGACTCTTGACCGACTGCCTATTTAGACCTGATTTCCTCTGGAAAGCCGCTGCTTGCCCTTCTAATGTGTTCCTAAACATCCTGCCTTTCCTCTCCCACAGCGTTTATCACATAGCCCTGTAATCTCTTGTTATGTTATCTCCCTGATTAGACCAAAGCACCGGGGACTGGAAACTACACACATAGCGTAAGGTTCGGCTCACTTTCATCCTGGCTCTACGACTTCCTAGCTGTGTAATACTGGATGAGGTAGTTAACCTAGAGTGTCTAAGCTTCTGTTCCCCAGGAATAGTAATTATACTGAACCTTAGGCAGTTGTGTCAACTGATAAAATGCGTGGAAACTCAAGCACCAGCCAGGAAAGGATTCCGGACATGCTGAAAATGGAGACTTATAATAATCGTATTCGAAGTTATCATTTTATTCTAGGTTCTATAAAGGCTTTTTTTCATTCACTTCTTCACACGCTCAGTATTGTGAAACTCATTCTTTACTGAATTTCTATGGGTCGGGAGAAGGTTTGCATACAACCCAGTGTTCATCGAATGAGTAAACGAAAGAACGCAAGTCCTAGTCATGAGACCTGCACAGACCAGCGAACACTGCTCGGGTCACGACTCCACGAATTTTGCGTTTTTGAAGCTGTTTCTTATTAAGAATCTGTGTGTGTTTGTGTGTTTGTGTGTGTGTGTGTGAGAGAGAGAGAGAGAGAACATACATGGACAACATTTAAAACTAGTCAGGTTCCTACTCAGTAAATACTTCATGACTTAAATGGTTCAACAAAGTGCCAAGTACCTCTACAAAATACCACCTAAATCTTTATCTGACTTTGAACTTAGACCATTTGTCAAAGCCCACGAGTCTGGCAATGCCATATATAATGCAGGTCATAATCCATACTTTTTCTACCTCACAGCGCACCTCAAAATCACCTCCCTGTGTTACCCCCATCCCTTTGCCCCCACTTCCTATGGTTTTTATCTTGTTATATTATTTACCAGCCTGAACTATAAATACACTGAAACAGGGAAGATTTTGTTCGTTTGGTACAATTTAAATTGCTTCTCAGTACCGTATATATTTACAACATCTTATAAATATTTAAAATTATCGTCATAATGGCTCCACTGACTCATAATAAATTCAGTATTTTGTGTAGGAATGATTGCCAAATTGATAAACCAGAAAATTGGAAACCCCCGTCAAACTTAGTGACCTGACAGTCCCAAAAGAATATCTCTCTGGTTACTGGAAAAGCCTGAACATTAAGTTTAGCTATCTTAGAAGTTACTCTTAATAGATAAACATGCTGAAATTTACCTCTTTGGAGAAGATAAGTAAAAGTAATATTTTCTGCTGAAGAATTTGTTCATTGGACTGTATCTTAAAAGCCAGATAGTTTTCAGGAGTCTTCAGACAGTGTTTAAAGGAAAAAAATACACAGAATCACGAAGTGCCTGTCTTGCTCAGGAATGGAGAGTCCCAGGCGTGATGGAGAGCGGGTGTGTGACGCGAGATCAGCGAATGAACCCTGCACATGAATAACGGGTGCCCTAGGGAAAGAGCCTGGAACGCCATAAGGAGTTTGGACTTTATGTCAAAGGAAAACGGTTCTCTGAGTGTGGCCGCTGGACCAGCAGCATCAGCATCGCCTGGGAGCTTACTGGAAATGCAAATTCTCCAGTTCTAGCCCACTGAATCAGAAATTCATGGGCTGGGACACAGTAATCTGTGTTTTAACCGGACCTCTAGCTGACTCTGATGCACCCTGAGTTTGAGAACCTCTGCCATAAAGGATGTTTCTAAGCACTGGAATGACGTAATCAGATCTGAGTCTGCTGGTGGCCATGTGAAAAATGGACCAGAGAGGAAAAAGCCGATGGCTCGGAGGCCTGAAAAGAGAAATGGAAGAAATGGTTCACTAGAAAGTTTTGTATTTTGTCTGTATTTTAGCGATTCTAAGATGTAATCAATTATTACTCACACATTTATTTTATTTGCCTCTAGAAAAAAACATTTTGCCAATTAAATGACAATATAATGTTCCTTATCACTTGAAATTTTTATTTTCTATTTATTGAAAGGCTCTTTTAGACTTACACTGACAGATTTTTATCATATACATAAAAAATATATACAAGCGAAATAATTTGGTTAAGGTGTTCTTAGCAGACATGCTCCCGAAACTCAAGAGCCAGCTAGAATGTTAGTAACGCATTATTCCTTTTAAAAATGTTCTGCTGTTGTTTATGAGCTATCCAAGTGACTGAGGCCCACTCTGAAAGTTTGGATGCACAGACACAGGCCACGGTGTCTACCTCATGATTGCTGCCTGGCCCGCAGAAACTCAAAGATGCATCCCCACTTGGGAACTGTTAAGATGTGGGACTGATGTGCATCTTAAGGCCGATGAATTCACAATGAGAACTAGCTCAGGCCTCAAGACAGGAAAGAGGAAGCCGAGGCCAGCGACACCTCAGAGGTGGGTTCTAAAGGCTACGTGACCAATATGATGCTGGGGGAGGAGACGGGCAGGTGACTCTGAAGTTTCTAATCTGAGTAACTAAGATAAGACACTCAAGAGAAGATGTGGATTGTAAGAGCACTGGGAAAGAAGTAGATAAGAATAAAATGAGTTTGGCTACAAACTTCTGTGTTTGAGGGTCCTGCGAGAAATCCAGCAGAGATGCCCAGGATGTGCACATGCATTCAAATCTGTAATTCAAGCGTGGGGGGAGCGCGGTTAAAGATAAGTCATTTTTCGTCAACAGCATTGAAATACTAGTTGAAACCAGAAGGATGAGTGCTATCTTCCAAGGAGGGGACACAGAACATTTGAGGAGAGTTGGTGATAGAACAAAAATAAAATTAAAGAAGTGAATAGAGAGATAAGAAGGAACGTTTGGAGGGGAAAAAACAAATGTTAGATTTCGTTTACGTGTTTTGCGAACTCCCCAAGGACAAAGCTCTCTTGTTCATAGTCTGAGTCCCCAGGGCGATATTTAGCCCAGTACTGTTGGCTGGACATCAAAATGGTGGCCCAAAAGCCAAAATAAAAGGCAAACATTTTAAGAAGATGGAAGTGGTCAGTAGTATCAAATGTTATATGTGATCCTTTTAGATCAAAGGGCCACCGGATTTAGTAGATTTGGGTTAATCAGTACTACTGTCACCTCCTTTGACAGCTGCAGAAAGGGAGGCCACGCGTTGGCCGATGGGTCAGCCAGAGGCAGAGCCCTGGCCTCCTGACTCTTCTCCTGCAGCTAATTCTTCTACACTGAGCTTTTCCTCTTGGAGGATGGTTACGCCCACTGCTGACAAACTCCTGGATCCAGGCAAACTCAGATGGGCTTAAACCCATCCCTAAAACCAGACTCCACTGACACAAACACATCACTCCACGGAGCAGGAGAAGAGAGCCATCAAGAACAGAGCCGGGGCTCTGGGGGCTGCTGGGCAGCGAGGTCTTGCTAACCGCTGGGCATTGCCTGTGAAGCTCCCTCAGGAAAGATTCCTATGACTTGAATCTCTGGGTCACATCTTGAGGCAGAATTTTCTCTAAGTCTCGTTACATATAATGAGGCAGGAAGAGATGCTGTGAGCAGATGGGAGAAAAATAGAGCAAGGTGTGATACAGGGCCGTTAAACTGGATGTGGATACGCCTTCTATAGGTAGGTGAGCGAAATTCGAATTCAGTGACGTCAAAACAAAGATAACAACATCATTCTCTTTAATGATGATTAAGTCGTATTAGTGTTTGTACAGCTGATAAAACCCCGAGAAAACCAGTGATTTCTCAAGAGTAGTGATTTTCAAGCATCAGAGTACTCAAGATTTCCTGGGGAAGGTCCCCACTTCGTGGGTAGCATAGGTGGGCCCCATTGTTAAATTTCAAAATTCTCTGGAAATTTATTCCAGGAGAAAAGGTGGACATGACATTTCCTACATTTCAAAACTCAAAGCTTTCAAAGGTCCCTTTTTGTGAACCTTGCAAGACCAGAGGGTCCACAGGATGACACATTTGTGGTCACAACCCCTGTGACCTCAGTGTTTTCATCAATAGAGACATGTACTGCAGCATAGAGACTTCCAGAAGCCCCTATCTGGCTGAGATGACTAATGGGGCTTTCCCGCAGACATCCTACCAGAAGTGCAGAAGTATATTGGTTCCAGACCACAGTCCTAACATGGCAATTCCTCCCGGGACATCACTCTGACAGATGACCTGTCTTCCTTTTACGACCTGTGTGCCACCCACCTGCGCTACCTTCTTCGTCAGGCTGGTGGGCACAGAAATGCACGTCTGAGCTACACGTCTGACCTGCACCTCTGAACCGAATCCTTCACAGCAAATGTCAGCCTTGCCACAAACTCCTACCAGTATGGTTTTCCTCCATTATGCAGGTTATAATTTTCACTCCCTTTTATATCCCAGGACCAGAAGAAATGAAAAGCAGATACCATCTAGCTACAATTCTAATCAAAGAAGTGCCAAGTGGGTACAACAGCAGATGCGAATTCGTACAGATATTACTGGTTGGTTGATAAAAATCATCAAAGATTTTTTTTTTTAATAAAATGGAGGGAAGGAATTGAGTGATGGTGATTTATTCACAAATAGGTCCTACCCAATCAGAACTTGGAAAAGCATTTTGGGCTAAAAAATACAGAGTAAATTTACTCAGAGCCCATTCTCATAAAGCAAGGAAAATCTCCAACTAGAGATAAAACCCATATTACCATCGACATAATCCTAGTCCATTAATAACTGCATTTTCCCCCTTCGGTTTGTGAAAAGAAACTGAACCAACAGCTTCTTTTAACCGAGTGACCTTGGGAAAGTCATATATCCCTTCTGGCTTCAATTTAGTCATAAGTAAAATAAGGAAATTGATTTACATGATTTCTAAGTTCCTTCCCGCCTTCGAAGTTCTGTGTCTGTAATTGGGAACACTGACTGTTGACGAGTTTAACAGAGACAGGAAGCATGGTGAGGTGGGTGTCAGAACATCACAATAAGTAATCTTTCAACAAGGACAGGGAGTCAGATAAACATGTAGCAGTAGAAACAGGATTTGGAGAATTTTACGGATAAGGGAGCTCCTGAGTGGGTAGTGGAGTGCCACACCCAGACCGGAGGTCCATTCCTCCGAGGATGCCAAACCATCTTTTCTAAACAGCATCTTAGAGCAGGGGTCCCCAACCCCTGGGCCATGGACTGGTACCGGTCCATGGCCTGTTAGGAACTGGGCCGCACAGCGGGAGGTGAGTGACAAGTTTCATCTGTATCTGCAGCCGCTCCCCAGCTCCGGCATCACCGCCTCAGCTCCGCCTCAGATCATCGGGCATGAGCTTCTCATAGGAGCCACGGTCTCTAGTGCCAAAAAGGTCGGGGACTGCCACCTTAGAGAATGAAAACTCCACTGGATATTAAAAGGTTTGATAAATGAACAAAATTAAATAAGTTATTTTACTGCAGATGGCCTCAGATCCTTTCCTGCACTGTCCAGTAGAACTTTCAGCAACGATAGACATGTCCTATATCGAAAGGTCTAGGCTCATAAAAAATTAAATTAACACATTCTCGAAATACCAAAAAATTATGCAAGAGCAGTTTGTTTTACAGGGTTTGCTCATATATACCTTAAAAATTAAGGTAAATGCGAGAAATGTTTAAGCACAGAATAAAAGAGACCAATGTGATTCACCAACACATATAATTCCTATCCTCTAAGAAAGCGTCCACTGGACCTGACACAATCACGTGCCTCTCAAGTGAAAATCCACATTAGCATGTAAACAAGCAGCTACAAATTTCATTTGCCCAATTATTTCTCCCCTCCCGAGTATGCAATCAACGTGGTGCCTCTGAGGGCCATTTATTTGGACCACGATAGCACACACAACTGCTCGTTTCTGCATCTAACACACGCGTGGCTCCTCGAGTGGTAACATGCAGGCCAAAGTCCCCGAATCAATTTGTCTTCACATCAGATATGAGTGCATTTGGCTTTGACCTACACAGTTGCAAAGATCAAAGGGTTTGTTTTGTGTGTGTGTGTGTGAGCTAAATATTGTTTCTTGACCTATCAGTTGTCCTTGTAGGAAGCTGGCTGGGAAGTTACACTGTGACCCAGAGTTCCAAACCCAGGCATTGCCCAGAGAAGACAATGAAACGGTGTGTCAACGAGATGATCCTCTATAAATTGCAGACATAGCCAGGGCTCACTGCACTCACTTTGGTTCTTGAGATTATAATATAATCACTCTCATCCAAATACATAGCAGTCATCATTCTATCTGTAATACATCTGCATCCATTTGATATGAATAATATTGGACTATACCATGACATACTCTGAAAAAAATTATACTACAGTTTTTATTACAATACTGCATATGAATATGCTGTCCACAGTCACCTCAATGACCCTGGGGAGCCTAAAGGAAAGGAAAACGGGGTGTAAAAAGAAATCAGCAAAGAACGGAGGGTCAGCTGGAGGAAGATAAAAGGGAATTCAAACATAGAGCCTTGGTCTTCAGGAAGGAAGCTTGAGCAAAGTAACCAGGCACACACGGCGAGGGAAGTCTTGGCGAGAGGATGATTTAAGGAACCAGCACTCTCAAAGGCACGGTGGAGGAGGCAGGGAGGTGGTGGGGAAGGAAAAGGCTGGAAAAGAGGTTGAGTGAGAAGAAGAGAATAAAACACCTCTGTGCACAAGTCCATTCATCCAGCTGCGAAAGCTCAGGGGGATCGTGGGAGGTGGGGGCGCTTTGTCATACCATGGCCAAGTCTTCGCGCCTGGGACACTTGTTAACGCCACAGATTCCTGGCCCCCATTCCTGGGAATCCGTGTTTTTAACAAGCATCCCCAGGTGATGCTCATGAAAGTTTGGGAAGTTCTGCTTGGGGAAAAGGGTAGGAATTGAAGACTAACAGGCTAAAGTTTACATCCTGACCCGTCCATTCACCAGCTTCGTGAACTTGAGAGAGATACTTAACTCTCTGGGCCTGGGCCCAGGTGCCATGCTCGTAGCCCCCGACGATGTCTTGCCTCTCCTCACAGAAGGAGCGCTGCACCGAGAGGGATGGAGAGAACAGCCTCCCAGAGAGGCAATTTATGTCCATTCCTATTCATCTCAGATGATAACTTGATGTTCCACTTACATAAGTTACTCACTAAAGTAGCAAAGTTCACTCAGATTAACTTTCAAATCAAGCTTTTCTTCCCCAAGATTAATAATTTATAGAAATCAAGCCATGACTCCACCTGGCAGATGGCTCAGGCATATTAACATTTCAACAAACTTCACAGCTAATAACAATACCACGAGCGGTAGAAATGAGTATTGAATGAGGTACCAACTGCTGCCCCCACATCCAGTCTACAGCATGGGTCTCAGTTTGGGTCTAGGCTAACGAATTCAGTGTGAGACCACCCGCCCCGAGTGGGTCCACCTCTACACTGCTTAACACAAGCTTAGAGCCTCCTCAACAGATTCCTGGGCTGGAAATTTGCATTTTCTTTCAAATCAGGTCTTACGAGTTCACTTCTGAAAACACTGCAGTATATATCAAAACGAAGATCTAATCACCCGTTGTTCTGACAAAGAACATTTATTTGACTAGGATGTGTGAAATGATTGTTTCTCATTTCTCATCATGCTCTGCACTCTGGGTTGAAAGGAAGAAGCATCCTGAAAGACAGGACATGACACCAGAAACGCAGTCTGCATTTCCTGTTTGAAAAATACACATGTATATTGCAGAAGACAGAGTCCGTTGGGGGCAGTGTTTTAAAAGTACTCCTCAAAGTTCTGAGAATAAACAAAGATAGAGAAAAGAAAAACAACAGCCAGACTTTGTGGACAAACGAAATACAGCTCTATTCAAGCGAAGCAAAGCGGGGAATGAGTAAAATCAGATGAGGAAAGGGGGAGGGTTCTCTGTAACTATGAAGAAGAGCATGATTCTAGTGCAAAACTAAGAAAGCAGATAGGGACCAGTGAGGTAAGATCTGGAGGGCTCTTGCCTTAATTAAGGGTGAAAATCCCACAACTAGACCGTATTCTTTACTTTGGCTTAAGGCTATGTGTCAATAGAAGGTGTTCTGATCTGTGCCTTTCCTAATGTACTTCTTACAGAATCTGCCTGCACCTACTCATGGGACCCTGAGTCCCTAAGCTGTCGCTGACTGGAACAGGATTATACATGTGGCCCGAGGAGAGCTCATCCAAAGGCTGGGTTGAGCCGAGCTGAGGCTCTTTCTCTTGATTTAGGACTAAGAGGCACAGAGAAGATAATTTTTCAGTAGAGAGCTCAATGGTAAGCCCAACTAGAGCCAGAATCAGAAGTGGTGACATAGCCAGCCAAAAATTGTGGGAGGGAGGTTATATGTAGGGAGAGAAAGCCGATCTGAGTAAAGCAACAGAGACAGGAAGAGGAAAAGATCGAGTAAGTGCCCTAATAATCCCAGGGTCAGCGTCAGTGATCTGCCTATGCTTTGTTTCTGGGTTCTTGGGAATCAACGAGATGAGATGGACCTTCGTGTTCATACATCTTTTCACTTGAGCTCGTCTCATGGGATTTCGTATTCCTGGTCATCAAAGAACCTTGACTAAGTATAAATAAACGGAGCAGATCTTGACACTGATGCGAAACCTACACCAAGCTCGAAAGCCAACTCCTGCCTCCTCACACGTCTCATGAGGATTACCTAGTGGTATGGAACCATGGGAATGCCCTCTTCTCGTTCCTCCCCACTGCCTTCCTTCCACTTGAAATACTCAAAGATGGCTGCCATGTTCTCGAGTTCTGGGCAGTGAGTTTTCTGTCATTAGAGATACGCAGGCCAAGATCAGTCAGTCTGTAGAAGTTCAGTTCAAACACCAGAGAGGCATAAACTAGGTCATCTTTACCTCCTACCCTTCAGATTGTAGGATCACCTTGGCCTCTGGTCAGACTTCAGATGCCCAAAGCTGTCAATCCCCCTGCAATACTCTCCTCATTTTTTCTCACCGTTATCTGGATGTGCCCCCAGTCGCCCATGTCCTTCTTAAAAATGCCCTCGGAACTGAACCAACGTGATCTGACCAATGCTGGACACCTAGGAATCCCACCTCTTTAATCTGCCTTCACTTCTATGGGGTGCTGTCTAGGAGACCATTTCCTGTTATTGAAACTACGCTTCCCTAGTAGCTCCATATGAACCAGGGGTCACCTCCACTGTTTAAAGCAGCATCAGCTTGGACACAGATTTTGGTAGGAGGCTGGGAAATGAAGCCATCTGGGCCACGGGTTTGCACACCATTGCAAACCAATTACCTTTTGGAAAGACACCATTACCTTGGGGAAGAGGAGCCAGTAGATGGGAAGGGACGTGATAAACGTCCAGAAATAAATTTCAGTTTTGCCACTTAGCCTCCATTTGGCCCTGGGAACTCAGGGCCAGTCACAGCTCCATGTCATGTGTGTGCACAGGGCCTGTCATAGGTGTTCACTCGAGAACTTCCAAAGAATGGAAAATCTATCTCTTTGTTCACTCATTCAAAAGTGCTCAGCGTCTCCTAAGTGCCTTCCCTCCAAGAATTTATCCAGCAGCCAGCGTCACAAGTTGTCTCCGTGCTAAATTATTCAATGCAACACAGCACTTGGCACACGCGTTGTAAAAGCATGGCGAGGCTGCAGGAGCCCAAGGGAGGGTGAGGCCGAGGGCTGGCCACCTCTGACCTCCGCAAAGCCAGGGGATCTGAGCTGGATCGTGAAGGTTCGAGCTGAAACTCAGGTCGCGGGAGTTTCGGGCTGCCATCTCCACGGCCAGCCGGGAAGGGTGGCGGGATGGCGACGTCGCCAGCCCGAAGAGCGGTGTCTCGGGCACTCCCGGCACGCAGGTGCTCCGCGGGGCGCACGCGCGCCTTAGGGCTTGTCGCACGAGGATCGCATTGTCGGGAAAGGAGCCCGAGGACCAGCCACTGGAAAGTGCACTCGATAGCACTTTGGTTGACATAATTGCTGCGTGTGTTTAAATTGTAGGCTTTGGAGGTGACCACAGGCAAAATTTGTGACAGACATTTGACACTGAGAAACTGCCGCGTACGGGTGAAATTTTGCACATCCCCCCCGCCCCCCGAAGACTGGTTTATTGACTGACAAAGGAAAATTATCTCAAGCCGCTGGAGTGCGCCCGCCAAGCCTTCGCCTCGGTTGCAAGGCCCTGTGCGAGGCGCAGGGTTTGTCACTGGCGCAGCCGCGGGGCGTGGCTGGGCAACTGCGCAGGCGCACTGCGTGGGCGCCGAGCGGTGGCAGGTGCGCAGTGACGCTTGTGTCTGGCAGAGCTGCCCCCTGCCTGCCTCCTTCGTCCCCTCTGCCCGCGGAGACCTTCGTCTGGAGGAAGGCTCGTGGCGTGACAATGCAAGCGCAAGGACACAAGTTCATCAAACGGAAAAATCACGAGAGCCGAGGGAAATGAAAGAGCTCGCGGAGGCGCTCGCCCTGCCCTCGGCCATGGGGACCCCGCGACGTCAGTTCACACAGCAAGGATATAATCGGAAGAGCTGAGCGGGGAGCTGAGAGAGACACTTGCGTGGCAGGTGTCCACCTCCAGCTGGGGCAGCAGCTTGGACGGTGACTCCCTGTAGGCGACCCCCAACAGGCGCCAGGCGTCCCCGGGCCGGCTCCCCCAAACCGGCTTCACCCAGGGGCGAGGAGGCCACGCTGCGTCCTGGCCCTGCTAACCCGACTTCTGACGGTAAAGAAGTCACGGCAGGAAAGAGCATTAAACTGGGACACAGACTAATTTTGGCGCTGCCATTTCCCAGTTTGGGGGACATCGAGGGAGCTCTTTGTGTCTTGGCTCCACCATCTAAAGAATCGTGACAATATTATCTCGTAGGGCCCTCGAGGACATTCAGCAAGACGGTGGAAGCGGTAGGGCCTGACACAAGCCTGCCGCTTGGTTTGCCCTAAACGAGAGTTAATGAACACACAAACTACCCCGACACGTGGGTCAGAAGGCATTTCCAGAGTGTGCACTGTGCGTTAGACAAGGAGGATGACAAAAATGAACAAGGCTTCTTTTCCCCACCCCCAAGGAATTTATAGACTAGTTGAGAAGATGATAGAATCGGGCAAAGATAACAAATTAAAAAGCAGTGAACGAGCATCCAAAATGGACATGCACTGTGAGTGCCCCAGGAATCTCGAAGGAGAAGGGAAGTGGCCAGGCAGGGAGGCGAGGAAGTGGGTGCTTAGCAGAAACAGGAAAACCCGGTGGGGAGGACCCCATGGGGAGAGAAGACATCCCAGACTGGGAAAGACTTCCAGGAAAACATTATTCTCCCGTGAGCTGACATGATGAACAATGAACATTGGTCTTCTAAGGCACCCACTGCCCGCGAAAACTATTAACACCCAAGGCTGAGCCCCCTGTGTAAAAGAAGAAGGGCATCTCCTCACTGCCTCCTCCATGAGGACAGGAGAAAGCATATCTATGGTTTTCCAGTTTCAGAAAGACAACAGAAAGCAAGAAGAAGATGAGAGAAAATACAGCGTGCAGAGAGAGAAGCCTGTTTGCTGGTTAGTCTCCCTTCAAGTGTATAATTACAATTCTAAGGGCTGAGCTGGCTGTTTGGGGAGATGATGGGCCAGGTCAAGCAAATAACCCACAAAGGAGGAAATAAACTGTACGCACATGGTTTTTCTCTTTAAAAAGATTTGTGCTTTCCAACTGAAAACAAGATACTTCCTCAAAACATTTCAGTTTGGTAGGAAACATCAAATTCAAAGTTTTCGGCAAAGTCTAAAGCGGTGCCAACCACCTCATCCTAGATTAAGCATACGACTATTATTTTCATTTTGTATGAAACAGTCAAAGTTCAGGGCTGGAAAATGGTGTGTGGGCTGATGCCTGATAACTGCAGCCGGTTATTATGTTGTGACTCACGATAAATTTCCAGAGCCACCACACCTTAAACTCAAACTCACTCGAGCCAGACAGTAAACTATTAGCAGAGATATTTTTGTAACCATAATTTCTAGTCTTTTAACTAATTTTTTTTAAACTTGCAGCATAGCCAGTTTTTAGAGAAGTCCTAACACTCTTTGGTATCAGGGTTTTGGGATATTTATCCTTTCAAAAACAATACAGAATGAATGCATGCCCCCGGGGTATTTTAAGGAATTCTTCAGTTGACCAGCTTGGTCAACCAACATAATCCTGGAGCACTGGCCCCGCCATGGCAGCCAGGCCCAGCTCGTCACCACAAGGAAGACTCAGCGCAGGCCTCCTGCCGCCACGGCCCCGTCTGCCCCAGGTACCCGAAAGGGAGTCTCTCTGTGATGAGGCCCAGCAGATGATGGCACCACGTGGGGGGACAAGACACGGAGGCTTGGGGGCAGCGTAGGAGCTGTCAAGCTTTTGTCTGATACCAAACAATGCAACTAGTAAAACACATGCTCTTCGAGTCCCCTGCATTTGACACACTTCACACGCCTACCTCATACCCACAACGGTCACCTCTGCCTGGGCCCCAGAGCCCAGAGCTGGCAACTCCTGTTTCACATCGGTAAACTCGAAGAACCTCCGAAGAGCTCCTTCGACTCCGTATTTCTGAGCTTGGGGTTTCGCGTACTATGACCACAGTGAAGCTGAAACGCATGCAATAGGAATAATGCTTAACGTGTGCTGTTGTCCATTAATTTCCATCTCTGACACCATTACAAAGATCTTAAATGCATTGCACAACGCTTTTCTAGAGCAGTGTCTCCCACTCTTTTTACACATTAAATTAATGGTGCGAATAATTGTTTTCTGGCCTCCAATACTCTCTGCTCAGGGGTAGGGCTGGATGGGGGTGGGGCGTGGAGGGAAGACCTTGGTGGCATGGCAGCGGGCCGAGGCTTCCTGCCCACGGCTGGCCAGAGGAACCGCACCGGGCAGGGCCGAGGCTGGAGACAGGAGACGGGGAGGATGTTGACACGCCACAGACGGGGCTCAGAGTTTTTTCTTGGTTAGGAACATAAACTGTGCACACACCTCAGTCATCAGGATCTGATGGAGGGGCTTCGAGGACACGGAGAAGTCAGACGGGCGAGGGCAGATGCCACGTGTGCCCCTGCAGTGTTTTGCCCCGGCACTGAGCCGGCACACATCACCTGGGTGCTGAACGAACGATCCAGAGCTGGGTTTGTGAATTAAAGGCCGGGCATGGCTGAGGGAATGGACAATACACTCTAGGGAGACAAACAGTGGGTACCAGCCTCCCAGACAAAAGGTGTCTAGACGGAAAAGTTAGGCCATGTCTCTGGATTCTCCGTGTGCTCTTTCCTGTTTAAATGTCAACTGTGGCTGGGACTGGTCACCACAGGGAGACCTCCTGGTGGCAGGAAACCCATGCTTTCTCAGTGGGCTTCTTCTGATCCTAGCCCTCTGTGTGCTACCTGGGTCAGGACCGTGCCTTTCCCGCACACCTTGAGGGCAGCTTCTGCCTAAGGAACAGTCATCACGCACCTCTCTCATCCTCCTACAAAACCACTTCCTCCCTGGTCCCATCCTCCTGACACAACCTCCCCACGCTTTGCCCATTTCGGGGTTTCTGTTCCGATCCATACCGAGATTCAGGAGTCCTTTCATGACATGACACACAGAAGGAAGGAACGAGATTCTAATCACGAATCCGTCCTCCTCCTCACATCTGCTTTGCCTTATACACTCATTTCCGTGTCTTCTTCCCCTACGGCTCCTCCCACCTCACGCAGCCTCGCTACACTTGGGAGCCCTGAGTCAGAAACTCCACAGCTTTTGCCAAGAGGTGGAAGCTCAGAGGCTCCCGGCCCTGTTCTCCTTCTCTCGAACCTCTACAAAGCCTACCTGTTCTGCAGAGGCTCCCAGATACACAGACCACACACATCACATCATGTATCTATGGGACATTCTCCCCTGCTGTTCATAGAACATTGTGCCCACTTGTGCTTTCTAATGGCTGCTTATTTTTTCCCCAAGACATATAAGAAGTGTGGCGTGATAAGTGAAGAAGTTGTCTGGAAATTAGGAGGCTGCGAGGCCTGGGGGAAAGTGCTTTGACTCTCTGGGTAAGCTGGTATTTCAGCAGCCTTGGGTGAGTGAACAGAAAGCAGCCCAAGTGTCCAGTGAGGGGCATCTTCGGTTGCTGGCCCTTCCTACAGTGGGTATGTAATAGCTCTGGTCCCTGATGGCTCCTAGGACAAGCAGATGCCCCCCTTCATGGTCCTCCTCCTTCTCTCACTTTCCCCAGTTTTGACTTCAAATCCTGCAGCTTCAGTTGGTCAAAGAAACTCAAAGCTTGGACACCCCAAGAGTCAATGCCTGCCCAATAAGCTTCGTGAACAGCTAGCCGAGGTGTACCCAAGGACCAGACATGCATCATAAGTAGCTCGGGCTTGGGATGGGTGAGCACGCACACAGAGCTTTTGATGACTGACTCCCATTCCCAACTCTTATGCATAAGGGTCAGGACACCTTCGACCTCAAGTGACAGCCAGTCAACTCAAGTTAGCTAAAGCCAAGAAAGAAATCTATGGGCTTACGGACCTGGGTGCCTTTGACCTCAGGCAAGTCTGGATAAAGGTTTCAAACAATGTCATCAGAGATGATTATCAAAAAGATAAAAAAAGAACAAGTCTTGGTGAGGACGTGGCAAAAAGGGAACCCTCGTCACTATTGGTGGGAATGTAAAATGGTACAGCCACCGTGAAGGTATGGAGCTGCCTCCAGAAATTTAAAAATAGAGCTACCCTATGATCCAGCAATCCCACTTCTGAGTATATACGCGAAAGAGATGAAATCAGTATCTCAAAGAGACATCTGCACCCCGTGTTCATTGCGGCGGTACTCACAATAGCCAAGATATGGAAACAATGCCAAGCGTTCATTGATAGATGAATAAATAAAGAAATTTTGGCATAAACACACATGTAGAGAGAATGGAATATTATTCAGCCTTTAAAAAGGAGGTTCTGCCATATGTGACAACATGGATGAACCTGGAGGACATTATGCTAAATGAAATAAGCCAGACACAGAAAGAAAATTACTGCATGATTTCACTTATCTAAAAAGTCGAATACATAGAAGCAGGGAGAAGAACAGTGGTTACCAGAGGATGTGGGGACATTTTGGTCAAAGAGTACAAAATTGCAATTATGTAGAATTTGTAGAGAGCTATTATAAAGCATGATGGTTATAGTTAACAATACTATGTCGAACTCTGGAAATTTGCTAATTTTTCAGGTGTTCTCACCACAAAAAAAAGGTACACGGAGATGGATATGTTAATTAGCCTGACTCTAATTGTTTCACCATGTACATCAAATCACTATGTTGCACACCTTAAATATATACGACTTTCACCAAAAATAAACTAAAAATGAATTTTAAAATGCTTTCAGAGCTCTGCCTCTGTCTCCACCTGCTGGACAGGTGCTCTGCAAAAGGACAAGCCGACTGCCAGCGCAGGACGCAGTGGAAAGATAGCACTTTCTGACAGCTGCAGCAGAGATATCCTAGGAAGACTGTCTGGATCACGTGCCCACGCCTAACTCCTGGGTTATGTGACCTCCTCGGTGGCGGGGTGGACCTGGTTCAGTGTGTGAAACACGCTCTCCACAAAAGAGAAGCGTTCAGTTCCTAGAAGGATGGAAATGGATACTGGACAGGCAAAAACACCCACTGTCTCCGGCACCACCCTGAGCCTGCTAGAAGCCAAAAGTGCAGAAAATTGCAGGAAACTGAGATGCCCAATGCACCCAGGGCTCATTCTTCTAAATCTTACACATTTCCAATTAAAGACGACGAGACCATGTGCTAGACACACAGAGCACAACCATGTGGCACTCCGGTTTTGTTGTGTTTTGTTTTTCTCCTGCAGTTGGATAAGGCTCTTCCAGCTTGGTGAAGTTAAGTACAAATAGCCATAGACTTTGCTGCAATCATCAAAATATTGCTATGACTCATGAGGTAAATGAGAAAAATACACAGAAGAGTCAAAGTTACACTAAAGTTAGATTGTAATCACACCCTTGAGTTCTGACAACCCACTGACAAAGTTTCCTGCTGAGAGCACAGACTGACTTATTTTTATCCACAGGGGGTACTTGATTAGCCTAAAGCAGATTATCTAATCTACGGATTATCTGACATCAGAGTTTCACACAGGTTGGTATCCGGACGGCCATCAGTACAACTCGTGTCTCTACCACTGAGTCGGTCGCTGAAGATAAACACTGGCCCACCTGCCCAAGAACCCCAAATTGAAGCTGCCCAATCATCTGGTGAGCCATACATCAGCTTAAAGGACATCACTCTTTTTTGTAAACACTGACGCCGAAGGCTCTTAAGTGGATGAGTAGGCTTTTCTACAATAAGAGGATCAGTACCATCTCTAGTTGTAAAGACACTTCAACTCCCCTATGGTCTGCCTGCAAGTAGGGATTTCTGAGGTAGGCTTTACGGTCAGAGACGAAAGGCCTCAGACGCCCAGCAGAGTATGTAAAGCCCAGCTCGACATGCAAAACTTTCCCTGACTTTGAGATAACTTGACTTTTCTTATTCTTAAGCCTCTACATCACCGACAGGCCCAAGTCTCAGTAACAGCAAACCATCAAAACTCATAGAACATCTGCTATGTGACAAGCAAGGGAACATAAAGATAAATGGGAAGAGGCACTTGTACGACAAATGTCATTGTGAGTTCAAGTTCTGAGCTCTCCAACCGTACTCCAAGCACAGCGATGACAAGTGAAACGGTTTTTGTACGTGTTTAAAATGAAATCACGCTGAAATAGCAGATAAATATTGCCGTGGAAGAGAAACAGACACTAAGAAAGTGCCAAAGCCATGAGCTTCTTGGTCTCCTGGTCAAGAGGGCAGATAGAGCAAAAGTTTGATTTCTCTGGGGTAACAGGGAATAAAACCTTCCGAGCATGGCAGAGGACCTGAGTCAGGGTCACCACCTGAAGCCTCAGGGTCGCCACCTGAAGCCTCAGGTGCTTCTCATCTCTCTCACTTATAAAAACAGGTAGGAAAGCTGTAGTCACTGGCCTAGGCCACTGGCCTTTTATACAAGCCAGGAACGTGCAGTGCTGGGAGAAAGCAGTACAGCCCTGGAGCCCGATTCTGAGTGAGGCTACCCATCAGTCTGTAGGGGGAGAAGCCCAGCCAAAAAAATGCAACCTGGTTCTGGAACAGAGCTTCTGGGAGCCAGGTGAAGGAGATGTCAGAACAACTTAACAGGGAAGAACATAACCCACAGATCTGGGGAGGGGCAAGCCACTCAAGACAAGCATGCAAACCTAAGTTTTAAATGAAATCTAGCATAAGAAAGTCAGACGACAATCTCAAAAACCAAAAAAGGGTATTGCTTCAAAAATGGAAATACTTGAGCAATGTCAATAGTTATTTAAAGTAAGTATGTTTGAAACCATCAAAGAGATAAAGTAATTACATGTGTGAGAAAGAAAAAAGTAAATAAAAGAAGCAGATATGAATAAAGGATATATGGTCATGAAAAATAACCAGTTAAAAATCCTGGAAATCAAAAATACAATTATTGAAATGCAAAGCTCATAGTCTAGATAAATATTGAACACAATTGAAAAGAGAATTAGAAATTGGAAGACAGTACTGAGGAATTCACCCAGAATACAGTTCAGGAGATAAGAAGATGGAAGACATGAAAAAGAAGATAAGAAACATGGAATAAGCTCCCAAAGAAGATTTATGGTAACTCTAAAACGGAAGAATAGAGGGATTGGTGGAGGAAAAATACAAAAGGAACTAATGATTGGTAAGTTTCCGGTATTGGAGAAAAACAACATTGCAGATTTATAGTGAGCACAGAATATTAAATTAAAGATAGATATAATGTGTATGTGTATATATATATATATATATATATATATATATATATATTATATATACATATGGACCTAGACACATGTACTGAAACTTGAGAACATAACTACAAAGAAAATATCTTACACCTACCAGAGAGAAAAGATAACTAAGTCACAAAGGAATAACAGGAAGAGCAATGGCAGACTTTGCATCATCAATAACCAAAAAGAAGACAAAGAAATGATGTTCGAAGTCTAAGGGAAAATAACTGTCCATTATGAATTCTTTACCTCATTAAACTACCATTTGGAAAGAGGTGAAAAAAATAACCTAAGCGTCCATCAGTGGACGAATGAACAAAGGAAATGTGGTATATATACAATGGAATACAGTCACCCCCCAGAATTCAAGAGGGATTGGTTCCAGGACCTCCCTTGGATACCAAAAGTCACAGAAGCTCAAGTCCCTTACATAAAAGGTTGTTGAACAACACATGAGTTTTCAGCCTCCACATCCAAGGATTTCCAACCTTGGATCGAAAATATTGTTTTTGATCCGTGGTTGTCTGAACCCACAGATATGAAAGGACAACTATATTATTTAGCCATAAAAAAAAACGAAATCTTGCCATTTTCAACAACTTGGATGAACCCTGAGGGCATGATGCTAAGTGAAATCAGTCAGAGGAAGATAAATACCATATGCTCTCACTTATATGTGGAATCTAAGAGACAAAAACAAAAACCAAGCTCAGAGATTGATGTTTCCAGAGGTGGGGGGAGGGGTGGGTGAAACAGGTGAAGGAGGTCAAGAGGTACAAACTTTCATTATAAAATAAATAAGTCCCGGGCTGTAACATACAGTGTGGTGATTATAGTTAATAATACTGTATCACGAATTCAAAAGTTGCTGAAGATAGGTCTTAAAAGTCCTCAATACAAGAAAAAAAAATGTCGTAACTATAAGGTGATGGATGTTAACTAGACTTATTGTGGCAATCATTTCACAGTATATACAAATATCAAATAATTATGTTGTACACGTAAAACTAATGTAATCTTAGGTATCAATTATACCTAAAAAAAAATTTTTAGTAAAAATTTTTAAATAAAAAAGCAGGTGAAATAGTTTTAGACATATGAAGTGTAAAAGCTTTTACCATCTACAGATACTCAGTAAAAGGAATATTAAATAGTTGCACAAGAGGAGTAAGGAGCACAGGGAAGAAGTAGAAAGCTTTTTAAATGGTGAGCAAAGAAACTGGTAAATGATGCTGTTAACTTTTAACTCTCGAAAAATAATATTATTTGTATTTAAAATTCTAGACAACGAAAATAAGAAAGGTAGAAGAGGAAGAGTACATGAGGGTTAAAACATACCACAGTCCTTGTCTAGGAGAAAGACATAGATGTTAGATAATTTTAGATATTGTTGGAATATATATGTATACTAAAAGTTTATGGATGGCTTACTAAAATGTTAAATAGATAGCTTCCAAAACAATGAAGAGAAGGGAGAGTTGGGGAGAAATAAAAATACATTCTTTTAAGATGTTAGCAAGAAGTCCAAGTAGGACCATAATCACAATAAATATCGACATATTAAATTCATGTATTAAGAGAGAATTAATCAGGGTGAATTTTTTTTAAAGCTCATGTGCTTTAGAAAGTGCATTTTCTTGGCAAAAGGCGTAGAGAGAGCAAAACTAGTGACAGGACGTGAGGTAAAGAGCCACAGCTCTTCCAGACGAGAGATGGTGGGAGTTAGCCCAGGAGGCCCTGGGGTGCGGCTGGAGAGAAGAGGGGGTACATGCTAGAGTACTGATAGCAATGCCTAGCGATAAGAGAAAGCTGGGTTAGAAGGACCTTCTGAGGAAGATTAGCAGAGTTTTATGATGGTACCCTCTTCATATTGGTGTTGATTAAAAGGGAAGACACTGATGACATTGACTAAAAGGATGGGAGAAGGTCAGCATCGAATCCTTGGCAACACCAACTCTTCAAGGGCACACACCAGAGGAAGGGCATTCAACAAAGGACCCACGACAGATAAGATCAGTTTCATCACACAGCCTTAGGAAAAAAGACTTTAGAAGGGGGTGGTCACCAACGTCAGAGACTCCCCAGAGGTCAAGAAAAGCAAGAACCAAGAAGTACATAGTGGATCTGATGATACAGCAGCCACTGGGAAGCTTTGGCCTCATCAATCTGATGAGTCTTGATTGAGGTGCCAGATTGAATGCAGACATGGATCCCTACAGTCCACCCACTGGCCCACCCCCAGGTGACACTGGGTGCTGACCAGTTTATTGCCTATAATAGAATGCCACCATCTCGTAGCTGGAATTTTCCTTGGTTTCTCTCAAGGCTTCTTCAAAATTCAAGAGTTTCCCAATGCCCACCTTTCATCAACTTCAAAGCAGCTGGTTCAGAGAACAGATCTTCGAGCTCCACTCTCTGACTTCTCTTCCTCCTTGTTAAGATTTTCTCACTTTTTCTCTTTCAAGAAAGGGATAAGTCCTCTTTGTTTTGGAGGGTAGAAGGAATGAGCCATCTCGCTTTTATAGTCAGAGTAACCAGTATTTACCAAGCAGTTTTCATGAGTCAGGCACTGAGCTAGGGGATTTCGCGTATTTAATTTACTCCTTACAAGCCAGTGGTGAGGCAGGCACCATCATCCTATTTTGTAGAAGAAATTTTCCAGCAAAAATTTACGAATGCTGCCTCCTCCCATCTAAGGGTAAACAGGAACACTCATCCCTGGGTCAAAGAAGCTATGCTGCAGCCACAACGAACATAAACACCATCTTGTTGGCCCGAATTTTGGAATCACAAATAATAATTTTTAAACATTTTAGATGTAGCGTGTTGAGTGGACCTGCTCAAGGAAGGAAGTATCGTAATCTGCTCAGGCTACTGTAACCAAGTTCCACAGACTGGGCGGTTTAAAAAATAAACATTTGTGTCCCACAGTTCTGGACACTGGAAGTTTAAAATTAGGAGACCAGCACAGTCAGGTTCTAATGAGGACCCCCTTCCTGGCGTGTAGACAGCCACCTTCTCACTGAAGCCCCATGTGGCCAAGCGAGAGCCTTGGTCTCTTCATCTCTTTGGGCTCCAGTGCCATCATGGGGACGTCACTGTCGTGACCTCATCCAAATCCAACCACTCCCGAAGACCCCGCCTCCAAACACCAGCACGTGGAGCTCGGGGCCCTAACAGAGGAATTGGGGAGGAAACGCAAACATTCAATCCATACCAGGAGGGAAAGATAAGGGGGAAAGAAAGAGGGGGAGCCAGAGAGACAAAGCGAGAGACTGTGGGAGCAGCGGGGAGACGCTGCTGCACCCGAGCCTTGGACCAGAAATGCCCGACCACGACAGGAAATTCTCCCCAGGACCCGAACAGCCTCCCCGTCAGGACGAGGAGACAGTCTGCACCTGGCTTCAATAAAGAGCGTCTCCTGCAAACCCTGCCTCGGTCTTTCAGCCACCATGAAAGACTGGGGTTTTTAAAACCCAAAGGGCAGCTTGCCTGGCACTCTGCCGCTTGAACTACAATCTCTGTATTTTTTGGAAGCAGTGGATTTATTTATGCTCTAACTCATTAAAATGCTGTTTGAGAAAAAACTGTGCCATTTAAGATGCCCAAACCAAAACGTCCTTTTCCCAAGAGGAGAATGTTGGTGGAAGAGCCCATCAGTCGGGCATTACTCCTCGATGCCTGACACATGAATTTTTCGATGGGCTTTCAAGGTGGACAAAGGAAATGCTCCTTCCCGTCCTCTTACGTCACGCTGACACGGACACTCGGAGACAGTTCCTGTGGCCCTTCCACATCTTCGCTCCCAGCAGCTCCCTCATCAATACCATTTGAATTTTCTGTTTCATTGTCTGTACTTGGGCAAAAGTTAGTTTCAGTCTGGTCATTTATAGTTTTCTTAACTTCGTGGTTATCGTCAATATCATTTAAATATTCTCTATTTTGTTGTCTATTTTATTTTTACGGACTTGAGCAAAAGCCATTTTCACATTGGTCGCTCATGGTTTCCTTAACTTCATGATTAAGTCAGAAAAATTCTGTTTGAAACTACATCTAATTTAAGGCTTCAAGATCCAACTATGTATTTACACTTGTCTGTGGTCCCACATGATTTCGGTATTTCTACTTGCCTGAGAGGCTCCCAGAATCAGCAGCCATGACCTCCAGCTGCCCCGCTCAGCAGCGGCCTACGGAAACTGGCGAAGGACTTTCTCCACCTAAGACCACAGTTTCTGAAACCACTTCCTCTCTTCACTCGCCTTGACCTCTCTTCAGCATTAGGCCCTATTAACCACACCTACCTTGAAACCATGTGTGTGTGTGTGTGTGTGTGTGTGTGGTGTGTGGTGTGTAAGAGCAAAGATTTTGGCTTCAAAAGACCTGGACATGAATCGCGGTCTGACACTTTTTAACGTCAAGCCACTAGGGAAGTTGCTTAAAACCTGTGAGCCTCTGTCCCCACGTGTATAAAAGAAGAAGAAGAATCTATACTTCCTAAGCGTGGTGGCGAAGACGAACTTAGTCGCTTACAAAGTGTTGGGAAAGCTTCAGTCCCCATGAGTTGACAAGACTGACCCTCCTTCCCTCACACTTTTGCTTCCTTTGCTGGCTCCTGGATATCAACATGCCCAAGCTGTTTCTGTTTTAGCTGCCCGCTCGTGTCTCCCTACCCTTGCCTATGTCTCCCCCACATCCTTCCCCAACCTCACCTGGGAGTCGGCACACTAGCCCAGCAGTCTCACACTCACGAAATGACCCTGGGAGAAATGACTTCACCTCTAGGTCTCAGTGTCCGTGTTCGTAAAATGAAAGGCTAAGGTGGTGAATGAGGCAAGGTTCTCTACCAACCCTTCCTAAATCAGCGGAGGAATTCCCCTGTCTCTCCCCCATTCCTTCCCTTGTCCTCAACAGAGTTTGGATAGTTTAGCAGATTACAATAGTCTAGGTTGGAAAATGCTTCCCTAAGATTCTACCACCCACTTTCCATCACCTCACTCAGCTATGGCTTTGGAGAAGCAGAGTAACTTGGATACTTCTGATGGGGATGGTTTTGAGAACTGCCTCAAGAAATTTAGTTCAGCTTAGTGAACGGCAAAATATGTCTGAGGGCGTTGAGGTCTTTCCTCCCTCAGTAAGCTGAGCTACATATGTTAACTCATTTCCCTGAGAAAGGAGCTTCGTGAAGCCATTCCGGAAAGCACTGTGGCACTATTTAAACAACGTGACCACGTGAGTACACTCTACTATCCAGCAGTCCCACTCTGGGGACAAGGGCCTTGAGGAAACTGTTATGAGAATGGTCACTGTGGCAGAGATATGAAGGTCATCTTGGTGTCCACTGGGTGAACAGACAGATAAAGGTGGTGATGTATAACCCTGGAATACTACTCAATCTGCAGAAAGTAAGAACTAGCTGTACATACAATGGTACGAATAGACCTTAAAAACAGTACTGAATTTCTGACAGAGGAATAAACAGAATGCTATGTTTAGCACAATACTATTTACGTAATCAACAATACACGTCCACGTAATTGGTCACCATTAGAGAAGGCAAGGGTATCAACTCATTCATTTTGAAAACTGGTAAATAAAAAGAAAGAATCAAGCACTTATTCTGACTTTCCTCTATGGGTTATATTATGGATCAATAAATAATACATCAGGGGAAGTTTTGTGTTATAAAAGTGTGCCAGGTAATAAACAAAGAAGGAATGCTAGAATGAGAATATCACCATTTTGTAATGCCAAATCGTGGCAGACTCTAAGACAGCCCCCAATCATTTCCGGTATTCATACTCTTGTGTAATCTCTTCCTCTTGAGTGTTTGTGTGACCTGTGACTTGCTTCTAACCAGTGGAATTTGGTAAAGGTGATGGGATGTCTTCTCCATGATTACATTACATAAGATTCTATGTCCATCTTTCTGGAAGACCGTCTCTATTGACAGCCTCTCTTGCTGGCTTTGATGCAGTAAAGCTGCTGTATGGAGTGGCCCAGATGGCCAGGAACTAAGTGTGGCCTCTGACCAACAGGCCAGAAAGGAGCTGAGACCTTTCCCTCTGTCAAACAATCCAAGGGCCCTGAATCCTGCCAACAGCCACGGGAGCTTGGAAGCAGATCCTTCCCCAGTCAAGCCTCAGATAGCACCCCAGCCCTGGCCAACACCTTGTCCGCAGACTTCTAAGAGATCCTGAAGCTGAGGCCCAGCTAACTCATGCCTGGATTTCTGACTGTGGAAATAATTCATGTGTTTTGTTGCAAGCCACTAAATGTGTGGCAATCACATTACACATCAATAGATGACTACTTATACAAGCATACCCCATTTTATCGCTTCATTATACTTTACAGATGTTGTGTTTTTTACAAATTGTAAGTAAAACCCTCTGCCAGCAAAAATATTATAATTCACTTTATTGAAATTCTCTTTTTTTTTTTTTTTTTTTTTTTTTTTTTGCAGTGATCTGGAACCGAATCCTCAATCTCTCTGAGATATGCCTGGACACTAATAAACTAATGGGATCTTAGGCTTTGGTCATCAATGGCTGCTAATATTACATACACACACACATATACACACACACATGTACGCACGAAAAGGGCAAATACTATGTGCACCCTGACAGAAGAACACAAGACAAACAGTCCTGTCAAAAAAACTAAACATGAATCTCAGCAAGTCTTTAGGTTCAGCTACTCATCAAAGAAACTGCAGAGGACCGAGAAACTTGTTAAAACACAGTACAGAGATTTTGCAATCAGCAAAATCACACTGTGGTGAATTCTATGGGACAAACAACCTGGGTTCTTCAACAAATAAATTTCAAGGGGAAAAAAAAAACAGATTCTGTGGAAAACCTATTGACAGAGACTTAAAGACTTTTTTGGGGGCTGGGTGGAGGGGAAGTCAGGGAATACAGTTATTGACTATGGCGTCCTGACCAGGGGAAGAAAAATTCAGTTAGTAGCCGACAAGGCCAATCACTTATGTAAAGGCCTTATTTGAACCCTGATTCATATAAACAAACTGTGAAAAAGAAATAACATTTATGAGAGAATTAGAAATGTGAGCACTGGCTATTCAGTGATATTAAGGAAATACTTGCTTTTTAAGCTGCTGATAAGGATGTTGCGGTTATGTTTTCTTGTAGAGATACTCGTGGAAATATCTATGGATGAAATAATCCAATGTCTGAAAGGAAGGAAGTGGATGAGCGTGTATGGAGCGTGTATGGAGTAGGATTGGCCACGGGCCGATGGTATTTAAAGCTCAATGATGGGTACAAGAAGTTCAACACACTCTGGCATCTCTTTAGGGGGATGTTCAAAATTCCCCATAGTGAATTTTTTAAAACATTACTTACAGACAAGAAAACAACGAACTGTTGATATAAACAAAAAGATACAAATATTCAAGTGGTTGTATGTGGAGAAGGAAACAAAAAAATGAGTAAATTAATCCCACTTCTGGATAAATATCCAAAAGAAACAAAATCACAATTTTGAAGAAATATCTGCACCTCCGTATTCATTACAGCATCATTCACAAAAGCCGAGACATGGAAACAACCTGAGTGTCCACTGATGGATGCAGAAGATGTGGTACACAATGGAATATTATTCAGCCATAGAAAAGAAGGAAACCCTACCATTTGTGATAACGTGGATGGAATTTGAGGGCATTATGCTAAGTGAAATAAGTCAGATAAAGACAAATACTGTACATTTTCACATATATGTATAATCTTAAAAAGCCATACTTAGAGAAACAGAGCAGATTGGTGGTTACCAGGGTCTGAGGGTGGGGGAAATGGGGAGATATTGGTCAGAGCACAAACTTTCAGTTATGAGTAAGTCCTGGGGCTGGAATGTACAGCATGGTGTACTCGAAAGTTGTGAGAGAGTAAATCTTAAATCTTCTCACCACACACAAAAAAGTAACTACGAGAGGTGATGCACGTATTTACCTAACCTAATCGTGGCAATCTTTGCACAATATATACATATATCAAGTCATTCCATCACACGCCTTGAATACCCATAATGGTGTATGTCAGTTATATCTCACTAAAGCTGGGCAGGGGGAGGAATGAGTAAATAAGTAATGAATAGATAAAGCAAGTGAGGGTTCTGTGAGAACCTGTGGTGATAGTAATTATAAACAGAGGAGCGGGATTGACTCAATTCTCTATGGATCGAGGTCCAAAAAGAGAAAGGAAAACTGTTTTCCCAGAGCTTCCCCAGTCGGAAGTCTCCAACCCCGCCCTTCTCCGGAGCCCGACTCCAAGACTCTGCATGTCTTTGTGTTTGGTCCACTTTCCTTCAGCATCCCTGGCACCCATCCACTCCTGCCCACTGCCCGCAGCCGCACCTTCGTCCAGCCTGGCACCCCAGAGTCCTTCAGGGGTCTGCTGTCTTCTTTCGGCTCCATTCGCCACCTGCAGCTCTCCCCAGCCAGTGCCCACTGAATATATAATCTTCATCAGATACAACCACATCACTGCTCCCCTCAAAATCTAATGATTAATAACCTACAAGATACTGTTAAAATTCTCTTCTCAATAGTCATTCCTTCAACCATCAGGGGCAACTCCTTTTTCTACTTTACCTCTCACCATTTCTTAATGTGATCTCAACCCCACCTGCCCTCCCCACCCCATACTCGCTCTTCCCCAGCTCAGCCAAACCAAGTCCACCCACCTCCACGTGCTTCAGCCTGGACCTCACTTTTAACCCTCTCTCCAGCAAGGACGCGAACCCCCTTTAGCTCCGCCCCTAGAGGCGGGGCTTCTGATCTGATTGGATCACATAAATGCCAACGCTAGGGGGCGTGGCCTACGGCCTACCCCTGGGTGCTCTAGAGCTGTGGCTTACCCTCGGCTGGAACCAACGGCAGAATCCGGAGCTGCCATCTGGGGTGGCGGAGTGGATGGTTCTGTCGCTTGGAGCCATGCTCACGCTCACTCCTGAAGCAGAAAGGGTAAACTGAGCTCAGACTTCCCTGTTCCGGACCTACCCAGTCATCTCACTCTGGTTTCTCTCTCCTATGTGGGAAGAAGAGTCAGCTTTACGTAGGCCGTGAGCCTGAGTGGCTAGCTGCCCTGTGACCAGAGAATCCCCGCAGGGAACAAAACAGTGTGGTTTCAGATGACAAGGGTTTAGGGGAAACCCTAAATCAGCACTACAGCAAAAATCCGAAATAGTCAATTACCCCTGAAAATTCCTTAAACTGTCCCTAGAACACTGCCTAGAAAAAAGAGCTATGTGTCTGCCATCCCGAGTGCCTTCCCCGATTCCTTGCTGGTTGCTGGTCGGTGCTTCTATGACCTTCAATTTATTCCTTGAAGGTACGAGCCCTCGGTCACCACCCTCAGCCAGGCCTCCTGAGCAAAGCGCTTCCCTTCACTGCAGGTGGCAGGAAAACCATTTAAATCATTTTCAGGAGGGAGGGAGAAGTAAAAACAGCGATGGGTGGGGGAGTTGGGCACGAAGGGAGCCTCCAGGGTTTTCTCCATGTTCCACGCCTGGCTTGCCCTAGGCGATGGTTACAGCGGCGTGTACACTTTGGCGTTACTCATCCGGCTGAATGACCTGTAATGGGAGCACTTTTATACATGCATATGACACTTCGGTTTTTTTCCTTAAATTTTCCAGCAAATCTTGCCTGTTTCAGGCTTCATGCCCAGGACGGATCACGTTCAGCGGAACACACAGACGTCCTCTCATTTTCTGTTTGTTTTCTTTCACCCAATAGTTGAACTCCAGTCAATTAATTGAGGATCAGAAGAGTCTATTAGACAGTAGCTCCATCATTGACTTGCTATGACTTATGGCAAAAATTGCTAAACACATCCTTTCACATCCATGTTTTGTCTGTAAAGTGAGGGTAACAATAGTACTTAACCTTGCACCACTGGCAGGGCTGTTAGGAGAGTATTAAATGGCACATGCGTAAATTGCTTGGAAGAGCACCTGACACATAGTTAACAATCAAGGCACCCTAAGTTTTTGTTTTGCTTTGTTTGCTGATTTCCCATTTGTCATCTCCCTGAGCATATATTTCCATCAGGAACCTTATGGGGAGGAAGAGGACAGCGTCCAAACAGATTCCCGACTCTGGACCCCTCTAGCCAAGACCACCAGCTAGAACTGAGCCTTGCAAACCCCTCTAACACCCTTCTCCCAGCCAAGCCGCACCCCCAGTCCTCCAGACCCTGCGGCCATCCACACCTTTCGGAAGTTTTCCCGGAATGCTCCCACCCCGGCTCTCCCTCTCCTTCCTCTGAATGCTTACTGAAGCTTTGGGAAACAGGACTCTGGCTCACACCAGCTGCCTCCATCGGAGGAGTCTTCATGCACCCCTGAGGCATGAAGCTCCATGTGTAGCTGCAGGAGCAAAAGATCTGAGTCCCGTAAGACCCAAAGATCTGATGCAGGCAGTCTACCTCTGGTCCCCAGCTTCTTCCCTGAACGCTTTGCCCTCCTCCTCAGCCTCCCTCTTCTCCCTTCCCTGTGGGGGAGGTCACTACCCAGACGCATTTTTCAGCCTTCGCCATCTCCCTCCAACCAGACCGGCAAGTTTCTGTAAGCAGACGTCCACACTCACCATTGTCTGTCCACACTTTTACGGAAGTTTATTCACACCCTCAGGGTACCTCAGCTGGAAATTTCAATTCAGCTGGAAATTTCAATTAGAAGCCGTTGCTACTTGTATTTTTAATTGTGATTCGAAGTCATTTAACTCTACTTATAGAATGATAGGTCTCTTCCCTCTAAGAAATTTTAAACATCACTAAACAGATGATGAATCACTTGGATGAATATTCTGAAAGTATTCCATTGGTGGACATTCCGATCTAAAAGTAATTATTTTGTGAAGCACTTACTATGTGCCATTCCTGTGATGCTGCATATGCATTAACTAATTTAATCCTCCATCAATGAGATGATTGTTACTTTGATTTTACAGATGAGGCATAGCCTTGGGGAATCACTTACAACGACCAAGACTACGCAGTTATAGTCTGTATGTGACTGCCAGAAAGAAAACTCGGGGCTCTCTAGTCCCAAAAACTACCCTGTTTTTGAATGGCTTGTGAGTAGGGCAGCACAAGGCTTCTCCTTCCCATACCAACCCAGGTAGCTGCTTGCCCACCTCACCCTGGAGAGCTTCCTGGGTGCTGAGTCTGGGGAAGTCTATGTCCCTTGACTTTTCCTACAGTCCTCAGCCCTGACACAAGGCACAAACTTCCTCTCACTCCACGGCCTGCCATTCTCCAAACCTGCCGTGCCCGCTCATGCCTTTATTTATTCAATAGACATTTATTGAAAACCTATAATATGTCAGATGTTAGCACTGAGGACCTAGTGGTTAGCAAGACAGATATAGTCCTCGACTTCGCGCTGCCCACAGTCTGGTCTTCTTCAAGACTCCATGCCGATCTCTCTACTCACAATTCCCTGCCCTGTTTCCCCACCCCAGTCTGCAGCCAGACAAGTTCCTGTAGATCCACAAGATCCAGCTCACACTGTTTCCTCCTCTTCCACCTGTCCCAACTTCCTGGGGACGGCATTCAAACTACTTACAACCAGTTTAGCATCATAATAGACACCAATCTACCATATGTTCAAACCGAGTCTCTGCACTGCCGTGGTCTGGGTTGGAGTCAGTCGCCTTGCCCTTGGGAGTCCTCAGCACGTAGCCCATGCAAATGCCAAAGTACTGTCCTTTATCTCTTCCTTGAGAGGTTTCCTGCCTTATTCCCTGCCACCCCTCCCCATTGCACTCACCCACAAACACGCACTAATGTGCCACTGAGCTTCCAAAAGTCAATCATCTTTTTGTCAAATTTATCCAGTAGTCTAACACAATCCAGGTTTATAACAGGAACTTCGTAAATATATATATAGTGAATGAATTCATTGAGGAAGGAAGTAATGTGCTCTTCATACTGGAGAATTTTCTAAAATACCATTCCTGTTAGGATTGACAACATTTCCTATTTCAAGACTCAAAAAATAATAATAATGTGTGTCGAGCTCCTTTTTCTTTCTTTTAGTTAGCATTTAATTTTTTGTTACTGTAACAGCCCTTATATAATACCTTGGAAAGCACTCTTTTGCTTCCTTATTTCTACCTCTAATATCACATTATAACAAGAGTCCAGGCTGAGCCGTGACACCTCCCCAGTTTACATGCAGAAGTCCTACTCCCGGTACATCAGGGTGACTGTATTGGAGACAGGGCTCGTAAAGAGGTCATTACATGAGAACACGGTCAGTAGGGTGAACCCTGATCCAAGACAACTGGCACCCTTTTAAGAAGAGGGGATGAGGGTACAGACGCAAAGGAGGACTCTTTGAAGATACAGGGAGAAGGCAGCCATCTGCACGTCACAGAGAGAGGCCGCAAAAGAAACCAACTCTGCCGACACCTTGATCTTGGACTTCCAGCCTTCAGAACTGTGAGAAAATACATTTCTGTTGTTTAAGCCGCTCGGTCTGTGGTATTTTGTCATAGAAGCCCTAGAAAACCAATATAAATAAATACCAATCTCCTTTGCAAGTGAACCACTGCTATTAAATAATCCAGTTTTCACGGCCTATGTACTATTTCCAAGTAGATTGGAAACTCCTTGATGCTGGTAAATATGACTTTTATTTCGTAGAATCTCTCATAAAGCATAGCACTATTTATATATATGATAGATGCTCAATAAAAGTTAGAAGCCATTTCCTACACCATGACCATAGGAGAAGCTTCCTCTTTCTTCACGTATGCCAGGGCTTCTCATGAATCACAGTTAACGATTGGCGTCTGGGCCCAGAGAATCCTTTGTTACGAAGTCTCCACCTTGGGCCGTTGCAGATATTAGCAGCATCCCTGAACTCTATGCACTAGATGCCAGTAGCTCACACACCACCCCATTTCCCTTCGTGTGACAACCAAAAACTCCTCCAGCCATTGTTAATCATCCCCTAGGAGTCAAGACACTCCTGGCTGAGAACTGCTAATCCATCGGGATGCTGGCTTTTTCTGCTCTTCTTAGATATTTCATGCAAGAATTTGACAAATCTGGGGATTCCTTAGAGAAACGCGCTATCAGAAGGGTAACGAGAAATAAGGCCAAATGTATTGGCAGAGGGGCAGGTGGTACATCTCAGAATGTGGTAGAGATCTTTTGTCAGATTCGACCTGTGGGAAGAATGGTCTCTATAGACAGGGCCAAAGGAGAGGCTAAAACTGTCAGACGGTGGTTTCTGCTGAGTCAGAAGCCCAGGCCTCTGTTCCCAAGATTTCACCTCCTGGTCACTGGTCACTAGCTAGGATCAACATAGACAAGGAGTTATTTCTATATCCAGTAGGATTGACTATTTTAAATGAATTCGTGGTTCCAAACTATTCTTAGTAGACAAATCCCCACATCACACAAACCACCAGGGAAATTGTCACTAATTAGCATGCTTGTTAACGACTCTAGGAAAGAAGGCAGTGACCCAAAGGCCTGGGGCCCCCGAACTGTGGTCTCCCCTCCGAGCTGGCCTGGCACTCTGGGGCTAAGGCTGGGAGTGAGCAGACAGCAGGGCCTCTTACTTCCTAAACCACCTCCTTCTTGGAGAACCATCTTGGGGTCTCAGGATTGTCCTCCGCACCCCATCAACTGGAGCCAAAACTTCTCATGGGTGTAAAAATAAAATTATTGTGGGGAAGATCACGGGGTCAGTCTTATTTACTAAGAATCCAAAGGAATGATAGGTCATGCTTTGTGGCTAAAAACTACACAAGCCAGCCCAATGGTTCCACGCCTCTGTCACCTGAGATCGTATCACAGAGAAGGAAGGAGGAGGCTGGAAACGAGGCAGCTAGGAGGCAGAATACGAAGGGTCTCTGATGTCAAAAATTAAAAAATTTTAAAAAATGGACTACTCCTGGACTCATCAAACTTCCCATGTTAAAAAATCCCTTTCTCTGATATTTCTGGGGAAATACGAATGGTATTTAAGATGCTGATGACTGAAAGCACAGGCAATCCATGGAACCCCTACGCTACGAGAATTCCCAGCAATACGTTTATTCGAATAACCATAACGGGAGACAATGAAACACCACCTGGAGAGAAGAGAAGGGAGCACAGGACTCCCCGAGCCTCTCCCGAAGCAGTTGTTGCATGCGAACCCCAAGAGCAGACAGCAGCACTTCCCATTTCCACTTTCTGAGTGACTCACTGCTCTACTGACCGTGCCTAAAGCGTCAAGGGCACCGGCGAGACAGAACCAGGCCTGCTCTGGGACACGAACGGAAGACTGTGCTGTGTTCTCACTGCGACCTGTCAGACCTATCTCCTCTCTCTCACCTCTACCCTGGGAGACAGATGCAAAACTCCTTCCATTTTGACTAAAGGGCATCCACCCATCCGGAGTTTGGATGAACTGACACAGGCCATGGAGTAAACATGTCGGCGGGAGTTTCCTAGGGGCGCCCACAGCTTCCCTGTTTCCTTTTGTCTAGGCTGCATGAGGCACAGGGTTCTGCTTGTGGAGTGCAGCTCCGGGACCTGACAAATGCAAGGGGTGGCGGGGTCATCTCTTCAGGGAAGGGTGTGGTTAGCTGCCATCGGCCATAATGCTCAGTACAAACCTCCCCACGATGATGTCTCCCCAGGATGATGTCGCTTCTCCATTCCACCCCGCAGGATGAGCAAAAGAATAGTGAGCCAGCCACGTCTTTCCGAAAGGCAGCTCGCACGCTACCGACAAGAATTTAATCACATACGAAACTTCAAGGGGGCATAGGGACTGGATCCATGCGCCCAACGAAAAAGCGGAAGATTTTATTACTAACCAGATGATGGGAAAAATGAATACGACTGAGAATTATGCCACAGCACCAAACTCTATAAAACTTAAGAATCGGGTTATTTTCTAAAACCCGATTGAACAAATGAGAATATAGTACTTGTACACAATTTGCAAATAATCAACAAAAGAAATGTTCCATGCAATAATGTTCGCCTCTGTCATCCTTGTTTGTTGTTTTCATCTATCATTTAATTTCCACTTTTCCCAAAGATCGGAATCAATTAAAAGCATGAAAAGTTCTGTCAAACATAAGAAACCGTTGCCACATAGTGTCCTTGTCATTTTCCTTGAGGACAATCTGAAATTTATTTTCAATGACTCTGGCGATCCTAAAGTGAAGAGATCAGTAGAGCAGGAACGTGCTCAGAGCAAAGCCGCTCTGCATCGTGTGACGGGCGCCAACAGTTCAAGTTTATCTGGTGACAAGAAAAATACCCTGTGCTGTTTTCTGAATCGTAGATTTCCTATTTTAGAGGCTATAAGTCGAATCCGATCTTGATTTTCCATGGCAACTATGAAAATGCAGAAAAGACGAAGTTTTGTAGAACATCAATATTCCTTTAGGTAGTCATCGCTTTGATGAAAGCGTGACTAATTGTTGGCAGAGAGAAGTTCTGAATGAGAGAAGGAAAATAAAAGATGCTCTCGGGGTGCCAGCGAAGAGCTTTCTACGGCACGCCTACCAGACAAGTACCCAGTGATGGCAAGTTCCCAGTCATCACAACGGCGGTTGACACCACGTTTATCCGTTTAAAGACTGTCATCGCTTAGGAGTGGCGTGGCCATAATCTGTTGTCGCGATGTGTCGTGCTGAGTGTGGGGGCTTAGCAAAAGCAGACAGCCTTCCACACTCGGCAGTAATAACGATAGTGACAATAACAATATCAATAACAATAGCAACTGTCATTTCTTTAGCTCTACTATTTATTGGCCACTGTGTTACTTGCTTTTTATGTAATCTTCCTTATAACTTTTGCAACAAAATTGCAAGGTCAATATCATGGGCATCCTCGCTTTAGGCTCAGAGAATAATTGCCTAAGCTCACCTGCTGTCCATGGCTGTGGGACTAACACACACTAAGTGTCTTCCCGGTGCCATACCACGAGCTATCAGCATGGTGAAGCCGGATTCGCATCCAGGGTGCCTTACACGGCACCTCGTAAAATAAGACGGAAGCCAGATCTGTCACAAGCCACAGGCTTCGTCCTGCTGTGCGCAGCCCCTCACATTGCCTTGGAATGCATAGGTTCTGAGCATAGCACCAAGGCTGGTGGTGATGTGGGATTCTGAGATACACCTGAACCGTGGAGCACCTACCTTCTCCTGTTACGCGTTACAGGTGGTCCAAGTGGGTGATGGCTGGCCTGTCGCTGCACAGATGCTGGGATGAAATTCGTGGATATCCGCAGCTGGAGTAGGTAAGGGGAATGCTGGTCAGATAACATACCTCACATCCTCAAATACTTGAACGTGAAAAATACATTTAAAGGAAGCAAATACGAACCAAGCGCCATGAGCAGAGATTCCGGCATTTTTAAATTTCTTCCAGCACTTAGCACAATGATTCTCTGTTATTAGCTCAATACACGGCTGTGATTGATTTTTAAGGGGTAAAACTGAATCAGCTAAGCAGGTCACTTACGGGTCTTTCTCTGCTGCCTGAACTTTAAGTAATTGGATTTATGACCAGGACATTTAACCAAGAGATCTGATTGGCCGATTAGAGAACTGCAACGCCGGAACCTAGAAAGGGTAAAAGGCAGATTTTTCTGTGGTGATTTTCTTCCATGAAATAGATAGAAATAAAGACCGTCTAGCTGAGAATTGTTTTTATTGCGAGAGCTTGCACTCACTCATCTAAAAGGTAAACTTCTGTCTGTAAACCATGTTTGATAGTTTTTAGAAAGTCATGACACATGGCTAGGGGAAGATACGAAGATAATCACAAATTATACTTATGGTTAATTACTTTGGATATAACTAAATTTAAAATAGACTCGCCGAGTTGTATTGCTGTCATGAGTCCTATGAGTGGTAGTAGTTGTATTTACTTGAGTCCTACCACTGTCTTTGTTCTACAGAAAATGTTTTTTAACCCAAGAAAGTTTTTGGTTGTTGAGATGGCTGTAACACTTTTGTCTCCCTCCTACAGAAGAAGCTCAGGGTAATAAGCGGGAATCACATGACAGTGCTCTGAGAGGATCAGACTCGAAACACACGCTTTAGCACACGCTTTTCATCCCTGTGTCTGCTCATCCACAGGAGGAGATCTGGAAGGGTAAGATCTCCATCTTACAAGACATTGCCCTGAACCCACCCTACCACGGCCCCAGAAAGTTCCCACCAATCTTTCTAAAAAAATAATAATAATAATACTCACCTGAATTTGTAAATTCCTTGAAGGGAAAGGTTTTTGCATCTTTTTCTTTTCTGCAGAGACTATTACACTTCTTCAGGTTGGATGTTCGATCATTAACTTGATTAAAAAAAAAAAACAGAAACCAAAGTGAACATGTCAGTCATTATATCAAACGATAAGCAAACTGAGGATGATTTGAAATGATAAACACCAACAAGGCGAGTAATTAGATGTTTTACATTTTCAGTCACACACAGCTTTTCAACAACACGTCTCTTGAATTGGTGAGCTACGCCTCTAGACTCAGGGTCCATTGTTGCCATGAAGGCCACAATCACACAAATGCAGCCTATAAAGTTGGTAAGGAAGGTCACATTGATACTGTTCATAGTTATTGAGTATCTACTAAGCCCAGCACTGCCTTAGGCACTGTGAAAAATATAAAAAAGCAACGAGAGTCTATGAAGAAAAAGTTACTAACAATTCAAGATAATTAACCTGAAAGTTAATGGTGTGTGTGATCTTGTTTACTATGGTTTCCTAACTTTTTAGTCTTAGGATCCCTTTACACCCTTAAAAATTATTGAGGACCCCAAAGAGCTTTATTTCTATCTATAGGTAATTACCATATTAGAATATAAATCTAAAAAATTCTTTAATATATAGTAATTCATTTAAAAATAACAACCCCATTGCATAGTAATGTAAATAATATATTCTTATAAAAATAACTGTATTTCTCAAATACAAAAGTCAGTGAGAAAAGTGACATTATTTCACATATTGAATATCTCCTTAATGTCTGGTTTAAGAGAGAATAATTGGATTATCAAATCCATTTGTGTATTTAATCTGTTACAATGTGTGCTTTTGGTTGAAGTGTATGAAGAAATTTGTCCTTGCACAGATATGTAATTGAAAAAGAAGTATTTTAATAGCCATTCTAGATCATCATGGCTATTCCTCTTCGATACTACACCAAACTTCAACAAGTGATAGTTTCTGAAATGGTTAATTTCAATGTGGAATCTAAAAACACTGCATTAAAATCCATTAGTCTTTCTCACAATTCAAATTTTGAAACATTAAGCATTGACCATTTGGACAATACCAGCAGATCTTTGAAATGTTGACACTTCCATTATACAATATCAAAAATTACATTTGTTCACATCACTAATGATCTCTTTAGAAAAAGCCTGTAAGTATTGCAAAGCTGTCAGACTCATGATGGCAGATGCAAGTTTTCCAAAATTCTAATTTTCACTTAAAAGCTCAAATTCTGTCATTGGCCATAAATATTGTCCATTATTTCCCTTGAAGTGTGAGGCTCGATTTCTCATTTTGGGGGAAAATGTCTGCCAAATACACAAGTTCTTTAGCTCGTTCTTTCAAATAAATTCCATGTTCCATAGAAAAGCAGCTGGTTGAACTTGCAATTCAAACAATCTCAAAAGTGCTCTTCTTCAAGAGCCAGCATTTATTCATCAAAAATGACATTTTCTACGTGCAAAACATGTTTTAATAATTGTGAGACAGTCGTGGCAAATAGACCAGGATAGGACATAGTGATAATCACCAATTATACTGCCAGTGCCCAGCAGAGAAAAATACAGTGACTGCTGGTAGTTTGGTGCCATTGCCTAGACTGGTCCCAAGGTATGAGCCATTTTAGCCACCGCCAGTGTAAATATCAACCTAGCGAACTGAACAAATTACGTCTTGAAGTTTTATGAAGTGACTTGTACTTGGCAGTCCAACTGTAAGAGTATCAGGATCCCATGACAACTGCTGTGGTGGATAAAACTTCCACCCCTGCCCTGTCTGAGAATCTAGGGGACTGGTGTCTCTTGACTTCATTAGCTGGATCACTGACTATTTGCTCAAGTATAATGGGATGTATTTACAATCTCCTGATTATAGAGCCATGGTTCCGTACCATTAAAATCGCAGAGGTTTCTTTGGCAAACGGCCACAGCAGCTGTTGTTAGGTGCCAAAAAATAAAAATCCCATGACCAATTTTTCTTCGTCCGTAAAGGCAAAAGCATTTTCTGACCCTCTGTCTCTAAACTACCCGTGATGGATGGCTAGCAAGATGAGTTCGCCTTTCCGATTTCAGCCGGGGCTGCAGAGGCAATCAAAAGGGAAGCAGAGGGTTACATGGCAGCAACCTCATTTAATAAGATCAGAAGGTCCAGCGCCCCAGACGTTCAGAGCTTCTTTTCAAAACCTTTTATCAAGTATGCGTGTGAGCTTGCCACAGACTCATTCAAATTCAAGGGTGCTAGAAAGTAGATGAGAGATTTACAGCGAAGAATGTCAGAAAGAGATTCTCACTTGGTCTTTAGCCCTGTTACCTTTCCCTTATGTTACAAAATAGACCTAACATAATAAGTACTTTTGGACATTTTATATAGAAAAGAAAGTACGCTCTATTGCCAAATATTTCATTGAATAGAAATAAATGGACTTGAGCATTCTAAGTGTCAATGTAAAAGTCGACGGGAAAAATATAAGTTAAGAGGCTTATGTAGAAGGCCGTAAGAAGACCCAGACCCGACCTGCCACCTGCTCAGCCCCATCTTTACCTCCCCACGCCTGGTTTCATCTATAGAAAAACAACATTTGGTCAGAGACGAGTGATTCAGATTAACAGACAATATTTTTAGAACAGTTTTGGATTTACAGAAACATCAAGCAGATAATACAAAGAGTTTCCATATACTCTACCTACCGCTACCTCACACACAGCTTCCCATGCTATAAACATCTTGCATTAATGTGATGATACATTTGTTTCAATGTAGCGGTGCATCCAGAGGCCCTGTTAGTCAGTTGGTCAGCAGCAAAAAAGAACATGTCGCATTGGGAGAAGCAAGGACAAAGTGGAGCTCACTAGCACCTCCGCATCGTCCCTCACCACCCCAGCTGAAGATGACCTTCGGAGAGCAATAGCCACTGGCATATTTCTGATTCCTAAACTTCATGCAAATTTTTCTCATGGTCACTCCTAACCTGAGTCCACAGGGGAAAGACTTCAGGGAAACATAATTCCCGATTAGCTACCTTGACACAGTCCAAAACACCACAGTTTGCTAAATAACTAGAAATAAACTTCATCAACAATACATAGGATTTATATGGGGGAAACGATCAAATATATAACATTAATAAAAGGTATAAAAGAGAGTAGAAATAATTAAGAGATGTATTGACAGATAAAAAGAATCAATATTACAGAGATATCAGTCCTCCTAAACTAATCTATAAATTTGGTGCAATGCAAATCCAAATGACAGTCAATCGAGAATGCTTTTAAAAGATTCCTGGCAGAAAAACATGAGAAAATATCCAATCTGAAAAATAAGAGAAATTGGAAATGGGGTTAGCAATAAGGAGTTTGCTCCATCAGATATTTGAAAATACATGACAATAGTATATTTATAAATAAGTCATTAGTGTGGAAATAAATCAACAGAATAATAGATTTGAAACAATAAACAATCTCATAAGTCCAAATATGTATAGAAAATAAAGATCGCTTTTAAAATTAATACAGAAAAATATAGTACGTTTAAGAGATATTGGAAAACTAGGTAACTGTTTGGAGTAAGAAGAGAAATACAGCAAGAGTCCTACCACTTCTCTCATAGGAAAATAAATTCCAGATATCTCAAAGATTGGAAGATTTGAAAAATAAAATTATATGAAGCACCATAAAATGATTCAGTGGACTATGTCTATAACTGGAGAAAAGTGAGTATATCACCCAAACAAAACACACCCAAAATCCAGAAATAAAAAGTCTGATAAAATATAGAAAATTTAAAACTTCTATTTGAAAAACATATCATGAAAAAAAAAAAAAGAGTTGAAAAAAACATTAGCCTGGGGTCCGGTCAAGATGGCGCAGAGGGTAGAGGCTTTGTGCATCTCGTCTTGTGACCACACCAAAATTGTGACAAAACCACAGAGCGAACAGTAAGCAGAGGTACATGGGGTCTCGATGAACAGAAGCCTTATAACTAGAGAGAGAATTAAGAAATCACCTGGGAAGAGTAGGAGCGGGTGGAGACGCGAGGCTGCCAGGCCCACATGGCGGAGTGAGACAGCGACACGGCTGCTGCTGCTGGCAGGTGCGGTGGTCCTCTTAAAGGGGCCGCGACTGCGATTGGACTTCCACAGTGATTGACTGGCTCGCCCTGAGCCCCAGCGCTGGGGCAGCTGCTGGGGGGTGAGGGGACACCAGGGACTTATTGGAGGACACTGAGTTGTCCGGGTAAGGGTGGGAAGAGGAGCTCTCTCCCAGACAGAAATGCTGGCAGTATCCATTGTTCCTCTGTTGAGCCCTCCCCCTTCCTAGCATGCAGACTCAGCACTGCCATAGCTGAGACATCATCAAACTGGATAACAGAGGTTGCTCCGCCCAGAGGATTCCCTGAAACCCTGCCCCTCCCAACTTGTGGGCCTACCAGGCCACATCCAGTGGTGTCCTTGGCGTACCCTGTGCCCCTTGCTGAGCAGCTCCAAGCCCCACACTGGCAGCAGCTGGCATCGATTTCTGACATGGCCTCTTGAAGCAACTATAAGTATAGCCTGGGTGGCAGCCATATGGGGATTGCTTGCTGACTCTTACCAGGTGGCCCCAGAGGGGCTACACCTGGCCTACAGCCAGATCCCTCTCAGGACTGTGCCACTGGGCCCCACAAAGCCACGCTACGAAGACCAGGAGACTTAGGAGCTTTATATAGTACATAGAAACACATGCAGAAAAGAAGCCTAAATGGGGAGACAAAGAAGCACGTTCCATATGAAAGAACAGAACGGAGCTCCAGAAAAAGATCTAAACCAAGTGGAGTTAAGCAATCTAACAGATTCAGAGTTCAAACAACTAGTTATACGGACGCTCAATGAACTTAGGAAAAGAGTTGATGAACTCAGCGAGAACTTTAACAAAGAGATTAAAAATAATAATAATAAAAATGGAGAGAGAAATTATAAAAGGGAATGAGACAGAAATGAAGAATATAATATCTGAAATAAAGAGTATGTTAGAGGGAATCAACAGAGTGGATGAAGAGGAGGACCGAATCATGGATGTAGAGGCTGGGGTAGCGGAGGACACCCAATCAGAACAACAACCAGAAAAAAGAATCCCCCCAAAATGAAGATAGTTTAAGGGGCCTCTGAGACAACATAAGCATAACATCGTTCCCATCACAGGGGCACCAGAAGGAAAAGAGAGAGAGCAAGAAGCTGAAAACCTATTTGAAGAAATAATGATGGAAAACTTCCCTAACCTGGCAAAGGAAAAAAACATACAACCCCAGCAAGTGCAGAAAGTCCCAAAAAAGATGAACCCAAAGAGGTCCACACCGAGATACATCGTCATTAAAATGCCAAAGGTTAAATACAAAGAGAGGATCCTAAAAGCAGCAAGAGAAAAGCAGTTAATTACCTACAAGGGAGCTCCCGTAAGATCAGCAGCTGATTTCTCGAAAGAACCTTTGCGGGACAGAAGGTCTTGGCACAAAATATTCAAAGCGATGAGAAGCAAGGACCTACGACCAAGAGTACTCTTTCCAGCAAAGCTATCTTTTAGAATCAAAGGACAGATAAAGAGCTTCCCAGACAAGAACAAGCTAAAGGAGTTCATCACCACCAAACCAGTATCACAAGAAATGTTAGGGAGACTTAAGAAAAAGAAGAAGATATATATAATATGAATAATAAAATAGCAATAAGTATATATATTTCAACAATTACTTCAAATAAAAAAATTAAATGCTCGACCAAAAGATAGGGTGCTTGAATGGATAAGAAAACGAGACCCTTACACAGGCCGCCTACAGGGAACTTCAAATTAAAAGACACACAGAAAAGTAAAGGGATGGAAAAAAGATAGTGCATGATGGACCTAGAGGGTATTGTGCTGAATGGAGTAAGTCAGACAGAGAAAGACAAATGCCATATAATTTCATGTATATATGGAATCTAAAGAACAAAATAAACAAACAAAAACAGCAACAAACTCATAGATACAGGGAACATTTCGAGGGTCACCAGATAGGGGGACATTGGTAAAAAAAAGGGGAAAGGAATTAAGAAGTACAAATGGGTAGCTACAAACTAGTCATGAAGGTACAAAGTATAGCATAAGGAATATAATCAATAATATTATAATAAATATGCATGAGGCAGGGGGTACTAGATTTATTGGGGTGATCATTTTGTGGGTTATATAGATCTCTGATCTCTATGCCGTACAACTGAAACTAATATAATTTGCATCCCAACAAAAAGTGAAAAATAAAAAATTTTTATTGAAAAAATATTAGCCTAGAGAAAAATATTTATATTACATACAAAAGACAACAAAGAATTTATATCCTTCATTAGGATGCAGAGAACGAGCACTCATGTATCACTGGTGGAACTATAAATTTATACAATACATATCAAAATGTAAATTTATGACATGCATCAAATGTAAAATGACCCAATAAACTAACTGCTTAGAAATTTACCTAAATTAATTATCACCCAAATGGAAAAGTGTATACTGAAGGGAGTTTATCACAGCTTTGCTTATCATAGTCAATCAAAAGACGACTCTTTTGAGTAAGTTATAGCATAGTGAAATATTATGTAGCCATTAACAATAAGGACAAACATCTTTCTCTTTTAACAATAGAAACATGTCTAAGATACACTGTTGAGTAAAAATGCAAGTTCTACAATCTCATTTCTGTAAAGTTATATACATATATTTAAATTATGTAAATGCACAGAAAGGTATCTGGAAAGACTTTTATTAATTTGTTACGAGTTGTTACCTAAAGATGTGGATGTTAGGCCCTTCTTTTTCTGAATTAATTAAATTTTTACATTAAGTATGTCTAATATAAAAGAATTTGTTTAATTGGGGACTTTTTTTTTTCCCAAACAAGGAATTTCAAGCCCCACGATAAGCCTGTATCTCCAGAACAGTTTCCTTCTTAGTCACTTGGAGACCAATTGTACTAAACACACTTGAATTCGTTCCTATCTACAGCCACGAGATATCCTCCTCCAAACGTCTTCCTCGAATGACCTCTCTTGAAAAATCACTTTTTAACATCTGATTATATTTGTAATATTTGTCGATCGGAGAAAAAAATTTTAATACAGAAAATCACCAAAAACGTTGATAAGAATCACCTCATTTTGGTGGCTCAGTGCCTCCTTGCAATGTTTCCCCTTTCCATGGCCAGCCATTCCTTTCCATGTGATATTTATTATGCAGTTTGAGAAGTGGATCCAGGAAACCATATCGCGGGCCTTTCTAGAGGCTTCTGCGCAGCTGGCTTGCCAGACGGATCTCTGGGTAGAAAATCCTGCAGAAACAATTTGCTGGTAGGTAATCACCTCTCTCAGAACTTTATCCTGGGTCTCGTATTACATGTAGGTGGCGATGCTTATAACCGAAGCCCTGCGGTAGCCAGGACACTGCTCCAGTCATGCCCTGCTGAAAGGTCCCTTTCTTTCCTGGAACCGCTTGCACTGAGAGACGAGGTCCGACTAAGGGAGAAGTATTAACCGGGCACTACCTACTTCCCTGGAAATTAGAAGAGAACTCCCTAGATGATCTAACTGTCTAAGGCCAGGATAACTTGCTACCCTTGAACAGATGACAGAAACGAGATGAGAAAGGTGAAATGGCACTCGGGAGCTAAATATCCGGAGTGCTTACTATGTGCCAGACGTTTCGCTGGTGCTTGCAGACACTCGGAGACACATATACAACACTCGGGTGAGACGGATATTATTATCCTCGTGTTACAGGAGAGAAATATGAGGCTCAGAGGTGAAAAACACATCTTGAGCTCACACAACTGGAATGGCTGAGAAATTTCCAAAGACGGACCGGTCGAAATGTACACCTCCCCCAGTCCGATCATTTAATTTCATTTGCATGACTCGCCCAATTCAAATGATGAATTTGAGTGAAAGAACGTTGAAAGAAACTCTCTAATGCTTTGATTTTTGATAGAGCTGGACTCTAAAACTACAGCGCAGTGGAATTCAGTTCAACATATTACTTTCTGCTTGACTGTGCAGGGCAATGTGCTTTATAATATTGGAAGGAATAAAACTGCACAGTTAATTGAAAGACATATAAGAATATCATGACGAACTAAATTACCACGATCGAAGGCATCTGGGAATACCATTTTTGAAGTCCAGTTTTTATCAAGACTTTTAGCCTACGTGTTAGGCTTTAAAAAAAGGCTTTCTTGGCTTATCGTATGACTCAAAGAATGTCAACCTTCCACGGTTCTATCTGCTTTTCGACACTCATTTGCTAATCTATATGTTTTCCTGATTCATTGACTTAACACATTCTATCTCTTACAATATGATAGGTTTCCATTCTGATCAATACTAACCAATCCAAGGCAGCAGGGGGGAGAGCAAAGCCACCATTGTAACAGGAGGAGGAGGCTTGACAAGAATGAGAAGTGTGTTTATAATCACCACAGTTAATTATGATGGCAGCAGCAGACCGTGGTGGACCCAGCAGTGACATGGGTCCAGATTCTGGCGCAAGTGGTCATGTGCCTTTAGAGATGCCGCTTCATTTATAGATAAGGACACAGATATGAAGAATTAAAATGTCCAAGATCCCTTCCAGCTCTAAGGTGATAAAATGGTAAATTCACGCGACTTTTCAAAGTCACGACTCAACACGATCATGCGTTCTATTTATTCAGTATTTAATTTACCAGACAAAATAGTGGGAAAAAACAAAACTTTTCCAACAAATCTTTTAGAGCCTGCCGCGGTTTTCCTCCACGTTCTCCCCTTTTCTTCAGCCTGCGCTGTTTTTACTCGCCGTTCATCTGCTTAACTGGACAGGCTACTGACTTCTTACGACACTAAGCCTGTCTGAAATAAAGCAGGAAATTAAAGGGCTATAGTTACTCTCATCCTATCTGCCAGTTTCGTTCTCACGTAGGTTATAATTTTTAATTTAACTCCTTGGACATGGACTAAATGCCAGCCCACAAGCCAGGCAAGGTGCCAGGCCTCAGAATTCAAAAAGTAAAGTGCCCAACCCCTCCCTGTTCCTTGACCTTCAGCAATGGCATATAATAGCTCGCTTGTATGGACTACTTAATTTGTTCTAAGTGCTTTCCATTTATTACTCATTTAATTATCACAACTTGTAAGGTAAGTGTTATTATTATCTCCATTGTACTGATAAGGTGAAGAAATTTACCAGGATTTAAACGGTCCTGCAAAATATGTAGTGGCGTTTGGTGTGCTTTTATGTGGAAGGTTTTTTCGTTTCTTTCTTTACTCAGCATGATGTCTTTAAGACCTCCCCACGATGCTACGATCTACCTAATGTTATGGCGTGTTTATAAAGCATTATTGGATTCAGTTAACGTTTTATGTAAAAATTATGCATCTACCTTCCACAGTGAAACGGGCCCGTATTATTCACAGGTGTAAAATGTTGTCAGTATGATATTCGTCCTTCGGTATTTATGATGGCTTCCTCTATGGCTTAATAAATGGTCTATTACATGACCACTTGAGTCAAACTCCTCCCGTGTCCCTCTTATAATGTGCCTGTGTGTGGGGTTCTCTGTGTCTCAATACAGATCTTTTTAAATCTGTTTTACTTCTTCAATTGTCTCTGCTTTTCTTTTTTATAACTTTCTTTCTGAGACTCCATTCGGATGAATGACAGCCTTTCTATCCTTGTGGGAAGGTCCCTCGAGCTGATGTTCTAACTCACAAGCTTACCCTCAGCCGTATTCTTCCAAGCACTCATTCCTTCTTTTGCTATTGGTCTCAAATACTAAGTCTTTCATACGTGCTTCCACGTTGCTCTTTTATACTTATCGGTCCCATTTCATAGTATTAATAGTGTCCCTTATCGCTCTAGGTATATTTAATCACGCATCCATGTGTCAGTGACAGTTTGGGGTGGCTGATGCTGTCTGGCGTGCTGTCTTTAAGAGACTTATTGGGGCTCAGGAGTTCATTTCCCCTGGGGCAGATAGCTCCCTCTTTTTCTAGAAATGTGTTTTGGGGAAGAGCCAAAAGCCCTAGTTTATGTCACTGTGGATGACTTTAGGGGGAAAGTGGCCCCCCATGCATGGGAGAGGCATTGCTGGTGGTGCCGTTTGCTGCTTCCTCAGCAGGCAACTACTCCGGGTCAGGATTTTATTTTTAAATCCTTAGAGATGCACAAAGCTGAAAGGACACAGTCTCCTCGGCCCAGGACCTGGAAGGAGAATGCGGGCTGGAAGTCAGCGGGTCCATGTGGGCCTGTTTACTGACTCCTCAGTCCAGCGGGGTTTCCCACGGCCCTGAGGGCCCCAGACGTGCCAGTCTATAGTCTCCTATTGCTGCTGTAGCTAATCGCCATGAACTTCATGGCTAAAAACAACAGAAATCATTATCTTATAGTTCTGGAAGTCAGAAAGCCAAAATCATTTTCACTAGGCTGTAAGGTCAAGGTGTGGGCAGGCTGGTTCCTTCTGGAGATTCCAGGGCAGAGCCCATTTCCGTGCCTGGTCCAGCTTCCGGTGCCACCTGCAGTCCTCAGCGTGTGATCTCATCCTCCATCGTCAAAGTGCATCGCTGCGAGTGACCTCTGCTTCCCTGGTCACGTCACCTTCTCCTCCGACTGACCCCTCCTGTGTCCCTCTTCTAAGGACTCTTGCGATTACATCCGGCTCCCAGGTAATCGAGGATAATCTCCTCACCTGAGAGCCATTCATCCTATCCCATCTCAAAGTGCTTTTGCTATATAAAGGGAATATTTACAGGTTCTGGGGATTAAGGCCTGGACACACTTAGGAGCTATTATGCTGCCAACCACAACCGCCAGGCTCACGTGGGCTGAGGAGAAGAAGGTGATCGCACAAACACTTTCGAAACACCTACTGTGTATCGAGTATGGCCAGGACAGGGTGGGGGGAGGGGAAAAGCACAAACAGAGTTTACGAATATAAATGAGAGTGTATCTATCCCTACAAGGAAATGTATAGCACAGATGCAGAAGACGGACATGTAGGTTAATAGGATGTGGGCCGGATATGAAGTTAACCAGTTTCAAGGTTTACAACTGTCATATTTCAACTCTGTCCCAGTGGCATGGCTCCGCTGGAGGACCTTCAGATTCTGGAACATCAGCATTCTCCCGGACTTGACCTGGGGTGGGGGGCACTCTTCTTCGCACCATCCATCATTGTTATCGGGCAGGTTCTGTGCTGGGCACTCGGGGTTCAGCATCAAGAGGTGGTGTAAAGACAGATCTGGCCCAGCTCCTGTCCCTACAAGACATTCAGTCTAGTGGGAGCGCCAGACACCAACAAATGGTGGAGAACAAATGGCGGGCTCCCCGAGGACCAGTGAGGTCCAGCCGACCAGCAGCCCCTGACACCAGAGAAAGCTTACCTGCTGCCCAGGTGAAGAAGGATATGAGGGCAGGTCCAGGTTAGGAGAACCACAGCTGCTCAGAGGCAGCTGAAGGAGACGACACATAATGGAAACAGTGAGCCGCTCAGGGCCGTCGTAGCATCTTTCCCCTCCTTCTGTACTCGTAAGATGAGATCGGCATCGAAGGCCTCTCCTCGCCTCCCCCTCAACCTTCCTTCTTCCTCTCCTTTCTTCTTTCCCCTTTCCCTCGTGGGGAAATGAGGGAGGAGACGTTACAGGCTGTCATGGTACCTTTTCACCCCTCCACTCAGATCCTTACATCCCAGCAAACCGAAGGCCGAGGGCTTGGCCAGGGGGAGAGAGGAAGGCGATGCTGTGAGCCCTCGCAGGGCCTCCTGACCATCATTTCATCTGCGGAAGCTTTCATCTCGTGTGCATACAGCACCTGCCTTCAAAGGCCTGGGAGCCTCGCTGACGCTCTGCCACCCCTTGAACACGGGTGGGGGCTCAGCCCTCAGATCTTCGCTTCGCAGCCGAGGAAGGGAGCCAGCAGGACCGCGAACCTCCCGTGCAGGCCTCTCGGGGAGCTGCAGACTGTTCAGACCCAGAAACATGCCTGACTCTAGACACTGGTCCTCATAGACGACAGAGGACACCTAAGCTACGGCTTTGATGTAACGAGGCAGAATCTGCGAATCGTAAGGATTCTCCAAGCTGACTACGGCAGCGGCCTTCCTTCACAGCCCCCGCTCTGCTGTCTAAAACGCACCATCTCCTTTATCTTCCTCCATAGTATTTATTTCCACAGAAGAGAACATATTAAAATTACCAGGGCATGGAAAATGGAACACGACTATGGTATGATACAAACTGGACCAGATATCTAGACCAGATGTGCCTACTTCATAAACACTGACTCAGGAAATCCACGAAGACCAACTGACGTCATCGTTCCTTTCTGGCTAATAAAACTTTAACTAGACAGGGGGAAACGGAGTCTGTGCCTGGCGTGAGCCCCTGCACACACACTCCCACCGGGAGGACTCTGGGAGACGACGACCACGCGGCCAGGTTTATAGATGGCCGGCCTGAGCGGGGAACGAGGGTGCAGCGAGCCTCTGCCGGACAGCGCGCCCCCCAGCCCTGCCCCCTGACCTTGCGGCAGTGTTCACGGCAGGAGACGGGCGGATGCTGAGAAGGCTGCCCTTGACCTGTGCATGCACGCAGGGCGGGGGTCAACCTGGGTCCCAGGCCCACGAGGATTACCGTAAACAGTGCGGTCCGGTCAGGGAGTGACAGCACGCTGGCCACGATTCGAGCCCAGTTCAGAAGCACAGCTCCAGGGAAGACCTGCCACAGGGAACCGGCTGGTGGCATTCAGAAAACCACCAGGGCAAAGTCGTCATAGCCGCTTGAGTCACAATCGCCATGAGTTATCTTTGCTCCATGAGGAACCCAGAATGCACGGCCATATTTGTACCCCAGATGTGGAATTAAATCATCCTGCTCTGTCAATTATCTATCTCCTAGGCTTAAAAACGAAATGTTGGTTGTAGCTCATAGGATAAGCCTGGGGCTTCCAAGGAGTCTGTGATACTTAGGGGTTTGACCCACATGCATTTGAAACATTCAAGGAAATACCTGGACGAGATAATGTGAGAACCTCCAAGAACATGGGTGCTCTTTTGAAGCACATTTTGCAAATTGTCAAAGGACAAGTTCAATGGTTTTCAGTCTATGGGCTTACGGTAAATTCGGAAAGCGAGAATTAAACACTCACCTGTGCCCTCTGCAAGGGCAGGAACCACGGCAAGCCTCTTCCAATCCTTCGCGTTTCTTAATGCACTTAGCACGACAGGTGCATAGTGAAGGTTGCTGGCATTTACTCCTTCATTCAAAAACATTACTTTGAGCTCTTAGTATGAGCCAGGCATTGTTCTGAGCGCTCAAGATGCAACAGGGAACAAAAAAGGACCCCTCCCCAAAAAACCTAAGATACAAATCTTATATTTTAATGCTTTCCAAATCATCACCAGTGGGACCGAGATGAAGGACAATAAAAACACTGGGATCATGGGCCCCGTGCCTTCACTGGCATCGCAACTCTCCCTAGTAAGCGGTGGAGGAAGGGTGGTGGAATGGAACTTAGCAGGGAGGCAGTTGATCTACTGGGGCTTGAATTTGTTGCAGCCATGTACGAGGCTTCTCTAAAATAAGTTATTGCTTCTAGGGCCTAATCTTTCAAGAATCTCTGAATAATTTTTTTCTCCACACAGTGAAAATATAAATTTTTTAAGATCTTATTTCAAATAACGCACAGTAGCTTTTCTAGTTGCACGAATAAAACTCCACTGTCAGGTGAAATATTTAGGGTAAAAAGGGAGGGACTTCTTTGTCTCAGGACAGCTAAGAGGTCATGCTAGCATCTGGCACATGGGATCCCAGAAATCCACACACCGTCTTCAGGACGCCAGCTCTTCCTCTCAGCTCCGCCCTCTTCCTTGCTGGCTCTGTTCTTGGTAAGCTCACTCCACGTGGTGGCAAAGCTCATGTCTTTGTGAACATTTGCCACTGGAATCTCGGGGATAAAAATGGCCTTAGGGACACCAGGGACTCCAAAAATGTAATCAAGTCATTCTCTCTCTGTGCCTGCCCCGACCAATCCCAGCTCTGCTTCTCTCTGTACATCAGTCTTATTCTCCCTGATATGCATTTTCCCAAGCGGAGGACGAAAGTGGGTGTGGGGTCACAGATAGTTCCCGTCTGTCATAATCCCATCTAGTCATCTCTGGGAGCAAAACAGAGTTTGCCATCCCCCTGCAGAGGCCCCTGATGGCTCTGGCTCAGATACTAGATCATTAGGCCAGTTCCTGTGGCCTTGGGGATAGCATATCATGATTGGTCAGGCCTGGGTCATGTACCCATTGCAGTAGCTGGGGCAAGGTCGGGTTAACTGCAGGTGGCAGCCCCATCAAATTCAAAGGCTTACTTTCCTCACCGCCTCTCCCCTCCCCCGCAGATTTGCGTCCTCTTAGAACAAAACCTAACTTTTAGTCTTTCCGGTAGCCACCCGGAGCCCCGGCTACAACATTGAACGGCACAGCTCTAGACCCCTGGGCCGGCCTCTCTCTTTTTTCTCCAGGGACTCAAAATATTTGCTTGAATAAGAATGTATAGTATTTGTTTACTATCACTGTAATACAAAGGGCCATAATCTAAGTGCCTCAACATAACAGAAACTTATTATCTTACCGTTCTGGAAGTCAGAAGTCTAAATTGGTGTCACTGGGCAGAAATCAAGCACAGCAAGGCCACAGTCCCTCAGGAAGCTCTAGAGGAGAATCTGTTCCTTTGCCTTTTACAGTTTCTAGAGCCACATTTCTTGTCCGTGGCACCTTCTTTCATCTTCAAAGCCAGATCTTAGAATTTTCAAATCACTCTCTGTTTCCATCATCACGTTGCTTTCTGCCCCTGGGTCGAATCTCCCTCTGCCTCACTCTAGTGATTACATTTAGGGCTCCTTTGGATAATCCAGGATAATCTCCTCATTTCAGAACCCTTAACCATATCTGCAAAACCCCTGATACCATAAGGTACCGTTCACAGGTTTAGGGGATTTGGACCTGTATGTCTCTGAGGGCCATTATTCAGCCTACCACCGAGGGGCTGGAGATAGAATAAACATTCCAAACAGAGAAGCAGCCTATGTTAAGACCCAGGTGTGTAATGCAGAAGGTCAAATCCTCAGAAGTGCAAGGTCAGTGAGGCTAAGGTGAAGAGAGCGGACGGGTGAAGGAGATAAAGCCAAAACACTGGGCGAGATCATTTAAGCCTGTGCCATGAGTGCATCTGGGTCTTTTTCCTAAGAGCAATGCAAGTCCACTAGGGGTAAGTGGAAGGCATTTATGTTTTTAAAAAGATCGCTCTGTCTCTAGCGTAAGGAAGGGACTGGAAGAGGACGGCCAGAGAGGATGGAGGGAGACCAGGTAAGGATGCTAATGCACCAGTCTCGGTAGAGGCGAAGGTGTCTCGGACTGCAGTGGAGCGGTAGAAATGGAGAGAACAAGACACAGATGAGAACGAACTAGTGAAAACACTGATGGGAATCGGTCATGAACTCTGTCCAGAGGAAGAGTGAGGGAGAGGGGAGTCCAAAAGATGAGTCCTGAGCTTCTGGCTTCCATAAAAGATGGCGTTCAAAGAGCTGGAAGGAGACCAGGAGCGGCATTGGGAGGAGGGTGGAAAGCATGAGTTTTAGACGTATCTTTGTGCTGTCCTGGAGATCTCTAGTAGGCATGCTGGCCTGGATCTCAGAGATGCAAATTTAGAAATCATCAGTGGACATGAAGTATTGATGGAGTAGACACTGAAGTCTCAGATGGGGATGCATTTGAAGGATGAAGGAATGGAAAGAGGAAAGTGTCTAGGACCAAGCCCTAAGAAATTCCAACACGTAACGACTGGATGGAAAAGGGAAAATCTTCAAAAGAAACTGAAAAGCAGTAGCCACAAAGTGAGGGCCGCGTTACAAAGCCAAAGGAAGTGTGCGTTTCAAGGAGGAAGTGGTCACCAGGATCAAACAGTGGGGAAAGATTAAATCAGATGAGGACTAAAAACTACCCACTGGATATATGATGCGGCATCTAAGTACTATGCTTTTACAGCCTCTCCTCACCGATCATACACGTACGCATGGCACCTTGCACACAGCATGCATGTGTTCACTAAACACCGATGGATCAGTCTAACAATATGTACGACATAATAGGGGACAGTGTGGTGTAGCAGAAAGAACACGAGCTTTGAATCCCAGACCATCCCCTTGCTACCCGAAGTGTTTTGAACAAGTCATCTCCGAGCTTTAACGTCCTCACTAGTAAAATGGGTAGCAATGGGTTTAGCATGAGCTCAAGAAAGGGTGACGAGTAATATTATCGGCTCTTTATTCTTCAAGGTGTTTTCTTCTGCATCATCTTATCCGATCCTTAGCACAACCCCTGATTTTGGCAAATTATAAATTAAGCGAGGCGTCCAGGGGCCCGGAGCTGGCTGGTTGCCAAACCAGGGTCTCCTGATTCTCAGAGTCAGGCCCTAATGAGGAAAAACACTCTCAGGATCTGAAAGTTGCTGCATTTTACTCCTGCAGACACATGGCTTTTCCATACTCATCCTCGGGTAGTTGATGTGACAGATTCCAAGTGTGGGGCTGGAGATATTAAGATGAGTGAGTTACAGTTCCTGCCCTCCAGGGAGTCATGGTCCCACAGAGGAGACAGATACTATAAATAGATAAATATAATATCGCATGATAAACCCTCCAGTGGGAAGCCTTTAAGGGCAAGGCACTGTGGGAGCACAATGGAAGGAATGGTAAACTCTGGAACATGGGAAAAGAGGGGAAAGAGAAATCCTATAAATCTCGGTGAGAACAAGGTTTCAAAATACATGCCGACTTCAGCTATAACTGTCTTTCTTGCATTAGGATCATTGAATTTCTGAGCCAGAAAAGACCTTTTTCGAGGCTCAGTCTCTTACACCAAAGATGCAGAATAAAGACCAGAGAGGTGAGGTAACATCCCAAGGTCAACAGTTGGGCAAAAAGCCAGACAGGGGTCCCAACGACCAGTTCAGCGTTCTCGAAGCTCAGCTTCGTCTAAGCCAGGATTGTGGTCCCCTAGCACCGAGGGCTCTGCTGGCTGCTCCAGTGGGCTGGCCTGCCAGTTCGGACAAGGATGGACCACCCTCATCTGAGAGCCTTCAGTACCCACAAAAGTGGCTTGAATTGCGAGGGCCAGAGCCTGGAGGCATTGCTGAGCATTCGCTGGACAGTTATAAGAAATATATTAGCACACGCCTTTGAGAAACAAATGGCGGTTTCTTTCCTTGAGCAGCTCATGTATCTAATATGAGAAAAATAAAAAACAGCAAGGTGGGGAGGGCTAACAGAACCTTCGTTAATATTGTGGTACGTATATGCAATGGAATATTGTTCAGCCATTTTAAAAAAATGAAATTTTGCCATTTGCAAAGACATGGATGGACCTAGAGGGTATTATGCTAATTGAAGTAAGTCAGACAGAGAAAGACAAACACCATATGATCTCGCTTATATGTGGGATCGAAAGCGAACACACAAAAACAGAAACAGACTCATAGACACAGAGAACAAACTGGTGATTGCCAGGGGGGAAAAGGGTTGGCAGCCGAACACGGGGAAGGAATTAGTAAGAACAAATTGGTAATTACAAAATAGGGAATATAGTCAGTAATACTGTAATAATCACATATGGTGTCAGATGAGTACGAGACTTATCGGGGGATCGCTTAGTAAATTACACAAATGTCTAACCACTGCGATATACACCTGAAACTAATATAAAATAATATTGAACTCTAAGTGAAAAGTAAAAATTTTAAAAAGAAATTGGGATAAGGACAGATCGGGAAAAAGGAGAAGACAGACACTCACTTTGTGTATATCAGGTAGGAACCACTGCAACAAAATCTCCACATTAAAAAAAAGAATTGAAATTCAAACCCATAATTTCAAGAATATTGAATACAATAAATTCACAAAATGGAGTACTGGACTAAAGGTATTAAGCTCAATAATCCAGACCTATTTGAGAAATGACAGAGGGTTAAGAAGAATGTGACTCTTTGAAAAAGCAAAAATATCTACCATTTCAAGTAAACTAATAGGTTATTGCCGAGTAAATAAAAAGGTTAGTAACTTAAATAAAAAGGTTAGTAATGCCATGTACCACACACCGTTTGTTTGTGAACAGACACCTGTCAGAAAACTTAACAATACTTAAGAAGTTAGTTTCCTGGAATTTAAACATAAATCATTCGCATTGTAAACACTAACTTTATAGATGATCAAAACATTAGCGTCTATCAGCCCCTTTCTGAACTGCAAATTCCAAGTGGAATTCAAATAAATTAATTCGGAAAGTCCCTCGAAATTTTTGGAATGGAATTAGAACTGTGGGTCATTTTTCCAAGTCTTGTCATGGCCACTATCGATATTTTACAGTGACATTTTCTTAAACCCCTTAAACAAAAAAGGAACAGTATAATCAAAGAGAATTAACCAAATAATAAACGAACAGATCTCTCTGAAGATAGCACTGAAAAAAGTTAATAGCATATTTTTAAAAAGACCGAATACCATGAGGACTCATGTACCCGTCACCGTTAAGCAATGAGTTTGTCTACATGATGACATTTTCCACTCGACAGCTGATTTCCCCTTTGGATGACAACGCTTTGAAAATTGTCTTGATAAAGATTATTTTAACATGTACTATGCATGTCCTTGCTAGCTTACTTGAGCCATTTCATTATGTCTTGGCTAAGTCTTATTTTTTTCAATGGTTCGAAATCCTCAAATAGTAATATTTACGGTCAGAGTGGCAGGGTTGACTGGTCCTGTGGTTTCAGCTGTGGACTCAGCTTTCCTCATTCTTAAGTGTCCCCCACTGTGCCTTTTTCTTACGATTGCCTGTAGGCCTTCTTCCAAGAGTCTTGTTCCCCTTTTAATTGGATACTTTAAAAAGTATGTCTTCATATTTCCTGTTTTCCATTATAAAACAACAAATGCTCATTCAAAAAAACTTGAAAACATATGAAAAATTATTTCGATTACTGAAAACCTTTAAAAGATTCACCTACTCATACATGGATGCTTCTTCCTTGTCCTTGTTTTAACTCGCGGATTTTTTTAAAAGTATATTGAGAAAGCAACAAATGTGGTCATAACAAATAAAATGTGGAATCTGCCTTTTGTGCTTGGTATAGCGAAATTTTTTTCAAAATAAACATTTTAAGGGTAATAACATTCCATGAGAGAGATTTGCCTCCCATGCGGGCAAACCTCAAGTTCTTCTGTATCACCTTGAAGCTGAACACATCACTTTGCATCACATCCCCCAAAGTAAATCCACCTCGCAAAGCATGAGTGAAAAACGTAAACTGCACTGAGGAGTTTATGAAAAAACGGGGAAGAATTCACTGCATAAGTTGCAATTCGATAACATCCATCAAAATGAAGATGTATTAAAATGATCATTGGAACGTTGTTTGTAGCACAAAGACTGGGAGCAATTTTAATATTCCACGTACAAGGGACTGGGTTTATATATATGAAATGTAATACTATGTTGTCATTTAAAAGAATTGTCTAGGTCCAATTGCAGTTACAAAATGATTGTCAAGATATGTTATAATGTGAAAAAATAAGGTGCAAACAATACACATGTGTCTTTACGTGTGTATGTATACATGCACACACACGCACACACACACACACACACAGACATATGTTTCAGATTCAGAGGGAGGAGACAAACACATACATATGCTCTAGAAACTCAAACTGATTCTGGAAGCATGCACCAGAAACGTGGCAGTGACTGCATCAGGCTGGGGAGGCATCGGGGGGCCGGGGAGAGAGTCTCATTCACTATTCACCTTTGAGTACAAGCCCAGGGTTGTGGTTGTGGCTGTCGCTTCATTGTGTGTATGTCTTTCAACACCAACATGAATAATTCGCTTAGTTTTTAAAAACATAATAACAGTAGCAAAAACTTGTTTACTCTGTGCCCGGAAGTAGGAGCTTTTATGTGTATAATTTAATTTAATCCTCACGATAATCCTGAGGGATCCACGCGATCATTATCTCCACTCTCCATTCTCCAAAGAAACTACGAAATAGGGGAGCTGGGTAATTTTCCATCCTCGCACCTCTGGGAAGCAGCAGAGCTGACCCAGGCAGATTTGCCTCCAAGCCTGCATGCTCTAACCCCAAAACACACAGACCGCGGCACCGAACAAAAATAAAAGGCATTTACAAAGTCCAACGGACAAACGACTAAAATAAATTATTCATTTTGGGGAAAAAAAAAAAGTTTCCACACAGGGACCAGGATACTGGTGCGGTGCATATTTTTTTCCACATCTTCTAAAACTCTCAAAACCGAAGGTGACGGTATAATGATAATGGATAGCCGCTTTCCCCCTGTAGAGAATTACCCCAAATATTTTTAATGCATACAACAGTGCTTTTTATCTCGTTGTCATTGGGATTAGCTGGGAAGACAGTCCTCTGCCGTGAAAGCCATCAACGGCATCATTCCTTCACGCTTTCCTATTCTTCTTTCCCACATTTCTCCACGAGTGTCACAGGAGTCACATGCGCGGTCACGTGGGTCGACTCGGGTCCCTGAGGACAAGCCCCGCTGTGTCCCACTGCTGTGTCTGACCCGCGCTTTTAACTGTATATTCCTGCCAATCGTAGCCCTAGACCGACTTCGAGGTCCCAGCCAAATTTCACCTCCTTCTTAATGGTCCTTTCCCTAGAAATGCAAACACACGTAAGCAATGCAAAGGGAATGTAGATTAAGAGAAAGGGCAGCCCCCAGCCACCTCCGCCTCGCAACACGGGGTCTCGGGAGAGTGAGAACAAATCTTTCCGTTATTGGCGCCACCTCCCTTGCTCTGTCTGGCACAAGATTTGAAAAACGACTCGATGAAGGTTTGCAAAAAAATGGAATATGGCAAAGTCACAGGTCATCAAGAAAACCTGGGGCAGACGAAGACACAGGAAGTGTGAGTCGTCGCCACTGGGCTGCAGGATGTTAGTCGTCTTGGCTCCATCCCAAGGGGCAAGATGGGGGTGTGGAGGTGTCCCTCAGGGAGAAGCAGGAACTCACTACCCAAGAAAGCCCATGTTTTAAAAGAAGTAGAGGTGGTGGGCACATGCATCCTGCTTCGGGGGGACCTACATAACGCCGGCCCCAAAACCAGACAGACCTGGGAGCCCCAAGCGCTCCTGGAGAATTGCTGATGGCATACGGTGAGCTTCCGCTCAGCCTCACCCTCCCAGCCTCGCCCCTGGCTTGTACGTTGTGTGTGTCCAAGGTGGCAAGATCTTGGCACAGTACGGATCAGCTCGGGTGTCAGCAGGAGGAGTTCGCTGTCCCTGTTCCATCTCTTGGCTCGGAACAGCCTCAGAGGTGACAGAGCTCGTCCCCGCCTGAGCAAGAAGAGAAGCTGTCTCCTCGGCAAGAGGAAGCAGAACCCCGAAGGAGACGGAAAGGCGACTTCCCGGAGCCTGCACCAGGCTGGCTGCCCTTGTCCAAAGGACACCCGAGAGGAGTCCCCGGAGAAAGGCCGGCACCACGCTGCACCTCTAGGTGCGCCGTAATCGGCCCTGAGGAGGAGGGACGCTTCTGATGATGGGCCACGCCAGGCCATGAGCCTTGACGACCACCGCACGGCGGGACCCAAGGGCCCGGTCTCGGCGTTTTAACGTTGAAACTGACGTTAACGTCTTCACTCACTGATGGTGAGAACCGCCTTCAGAGTCGGGGAGCATTCTAGATGCTCTGTGACAGTTTGGGGAAGAGAAATGGGTAAGGGGCGAGCACAGAATCCAACTGAGACCTCCCAGGGGAAGAGCATGAGGAGGTGACGGCGAGGTCAGAGCTGAGTGGCTCGGAGCCCAGAGGAGCATCCCGGGAGAACAGACAGGAAAGTACCTCCTCGGTGGCGGGGGCCGGCCTGGAGAGGAGCTCGCCACTCACGCACAGAGCGCCGGGGCCAGGAGGGAAGTCCCAGGAGAGACGGCGGGGCGCGTGGGGGGAGGCTGATTCTGGGCTGGAACCCGGGTCGGCATCCCAGAGGCCGCACCCCTAGCTCCACCTAGCGCTTTGTTCAATCCGTGACGATGCGGGAAGACCTCGCTTCCTGATCCGTCTCCCTGTCCACGTGCCGCCAGCCCTCCCGCAATTCGGTCGCTCGGTTTATTTACTGAGCTTTTCCCATCACATTAGCATCATACACCTTTAGGACCTTTATGAGTTTGAAGAAGGAAAAAAACATCTTCACATCAGCTTCCTCGGCTGCAAAGTGGGGCGGTTATTGTGGAAACTCAACTCTGGGAAAGGATTTTTGTCGCCTAGACAGCACTGGACAAATGGAAGCTGTGTTACTGCTGTTGCTGACATTACTTTTATCGTCGTCACTATAGACCCCGAGTGGAGACGCGAAAGGCTCCCACGGCCACACCCTTCCTAGACGTAAATAATCACACAAATGGCTGGAATTGCTGTCCCGGGGTTGGCGGAGTTGTTGGGCTTGTTGGCACACCTTGGCGTTCAACTATTTTAGATGTGCTACTTTTTCCTCTTTAGGAATGAAATGACGAATCCCTTCCAGGTGGCAGACAGAGAAGTGAAAGTATAGCCCATCTACGTACACTCTCGCCTCCCATGGGGAGGAAGCAAAAAAAAAAGACAGCAATCCTATTTCAAACGAATCTCTGCCATAAACTCAAGCCCAGCGACAGATGGGAAGAAGCCCTGTGAGACAAAACACAACACCCCCAAACCCCCATACAAACAATCGATAGCAAGTACAGCACGAAAAAACCACAGGTGCTCCCCGAATGCCATAGAGAGTGCCAGGAATCTCACCTGGAGGACAGCTGCTGCTGACGAGGCAGGCTCCCCGGGGAAGACTACCTGCGCCCGTTCTTATTTGTCCTCTGCAGAACGGAGGGAGGAGATGCGCGTCGAAGGGAGAGAGGATGGGGACAAGAAAAGTGGCATGAGGTAGAGAGTAGAAAGAATAATCAAAATGGGAAAGATGGAATATACATGATGGTAAGTGACGACTTAGTCCCGGCCAGACCTTCGGAAGTTTAAAATGCCATCGTGTGAAGGGGCGTACATGATTTGCTGTTCTCACTAATTAGAAACACGACCGGATGCGTTCCGAGAAGGTGAACAGATGCTCGGCTAAGGCAGAGGCGTCAAAGCAAATGTGGAAACTAAAACGGAGCTGGGAGAAGCCGGAGCCAGTTACCTTCCTGCCGGGTGGGTCCGCGTGTGTGGCTGCGTTTGTCACCATCACTGTGCAGTGCCAACGAGAATCGGATGTGCTGACGCGGGATGTGCGCTCTGCAGCAAGGGGCTCCTATCTGAACCAGCCGTTGAAGGATAGATAGATGGCGGTTACCAAGGAAGATGAAAGAAAGGTTTCCCCACGTGCGAGCCCGTGTGGACACACGTACGCAGACGTGCATTCAGTATCCCGTGTGAACACAGAGTCGCCTCCTTCACTCTGAATGGCGTGTCAGTCCCACCCCACTGCTAGCCCCCGGGTTTGCTGTCCTCCCTCTCAGGGAGGTCATCTGTGACAGGGACCAAGCTAACTGAGAATGACCACCCCCCTCATTCAAGGACATGCTTGTGGCCCAGAATCCCTGTACCTTCCAAGAGAACGATTGGGGTGATTCTTTTCGGATGGGTCTCAGTCTCTTGACTGGGTGTGAATACTGCGTCTTTGCACATGCTTTGGCTGTCCATGTTACAGAATAAATTGAGAGTGATTCTGAAGATACAAACTATTCTATGAGATTTTTTTTTTTTCCTTTGGCCCACATCCACAAATAAGCGGGCCATTTGGAAATTTGGGGGCTTGATGGCTGAAAATGATAAATTTTGACTTTTAGAGTATGTTGGAGCCTGTTAAAAATGTAGACTCTAGGAGCATCTTTTGATGGCAGAAAGTCCCAGAAGTGTACCCCAAACCCCACAAACGATGAGGACATATCAAAGGGACACAGGAGCCAATTGTAAGGGTTGGCAACAGACAAAGCTGAAGCGATTTGATTAACAAAGTAGTACTGAATGATAACCCAATATCCGGGAGTCCATGGTGATTTAAATCCACGATTTAATAAACATGGACAAATCTCCCATGCAGAGAATTCCAAATAATTGACGTAGCTACCCGCTCCCCCAGGAGGTGGATTTATATAGCTCCCTACTCTTGATGTGTGGAATTCGCATTGTGACCCTTTGCGAGGACTACAGCATGAAACGCTGAGAGAAAAAAAATAACTCTACAGTGGACAAACTTGCCAAAACCATCCCAGCCAGGTGATGGAGGTGAACATCCACAGTGACTCATGGAGATAGGAAATCCCCCCAATACGATGAGACGACCTAACGAGAAGGGCACTTCATCTCTGCACTTCCAAAAACCCATTAACCCCGGTCTCACCATGAGGAAAATCCTAACCGAGAGACATTCTGCAAAATACTCTGCAGCACTCCTCAGAAGCCCCAAAGGTCAGGCAACAAGAAACAGCTGAGAAACTGTCACAGCCAAGAGGAGCCTAAGGAGACATTTACACGACAACTAAATGCAATGCGCTGTCCTGGACACAACCGAAAAAAAAAAAAAAAGACATAATGTGAATGAAGTGTGGACTTTAGCCAATAATATGGTATCAAGAGTAGTTCATTCATTGTAACGAGCGTAACATACTAAGATACTAATAAAGAAAACTGGATGTAACATAAATGAGAACTCTGTACTATCTTTGTAACTTTCCTATAAATCTAGAACTATTCTAAAATTAAAAGTTTATTTGAAATTGTGTTCCCAGGTGCTCCATCTCCAGAGGCTGTGATTCAGTAGGTCAGGGGTGAGACTCACCAATCTGCAGTCAGAATAAGCTCACCAGGGGATTCCATTGCAGGTGCCTGTGGAGCCTTTTAAATGGCTGCATCCGGATATAATTTATATAAGCAGAAAAACAAATGGCCAGCGAAATGTCTAACCCCCCTTAACATTTGAGTGCCAGTGGCTCTGAGAGTAACAATGACTGTCCCATGAGTAGCATCCCATTGCTGGGCCACTCTGAAAACACTGTCATATTATTCCGTGGACATTCCCTGAAGGCCACATTTCCTCAGGTTTTGACAGCCCCTAAGTACAATCCATTTACAAAAATAAGCTTTAAACAGTGAGGATGATGACAAACTGTCCTGTGGCCTCCAGCTCTGCAAGCTTACGAAATAAAAAAAAATAAAAATAAAAGACATTGCTTCTGGCAGTCCCCAAACTGAACAGAACATTCCGTGGACAAAAGCTATTCATTCACTGGGAAGGGGGAGGGAGGGCGTGCAACACGCACAGCGGCCAAGCTGGATCCATCTGTTCTTCGTTGAACGTGACCTGATGGTACTCTCCAAAACCCTGAGATATTTATTCTATACTTTTTCCATTGAAAGAAACATAATTTTAACTAATGAGTGGGCTTCAATTTTTAAATAGGAGCCTGGCGGGGGGGGCTATTAAAATAGTTTTAGTTGAAGAGGATAAACATATATGGCTATTATAAATTTTACCCATATCATTAGAATAGGTTGCTATAGACTATTATGGAACAGTTGGATTATGTTTCTATTATTTTCTCCATGAGCAGTTAATGCCTTGATCTCTTCATTTATATAGTCCGGTTTTTGACAGGCATGTTATGTTATTCATTTCCTGTGAATACGACATTTTCATAGTGACGGGATAGTCAGTTACTCCCAGGCTGTATCATCTGTCTTAGCTCACAGACTTGCTTAAAGCATCAGGAAAAACATAACTGTGTGTGACAGCGTGTGTGTGTGTGTGTGTGTGTGTGTGTGTGTGTATCTAACCAAACCAGCCATACTGTCTGCAGAACATAGCACTGCCAGCAAGAGCTATGAACACAAACACATCCTGGTCCCCGTACCAGGCCCCAGCACGGAGGTCAGACTAATGAGCTTGGCCTGTGTACCAGGCGGCCGTCTCCACTGACAACGTTTTCATGACTAATTGGCTTTCTCGCTCTTGGAAATAAATTGCAACACTCTCTGTTTTTGACGACAATGCGATAGACTCGGAGCCTAACCAACCTCGGAGGAGGACTGACGATCGTATCTGACAGAGTAGCAGTCTTCCGCAGGGCCCGGGAGCAGACCGGCTTTTGGAGAACGGCTTAGAGTTGGAGATTTTTGGTCTGAAGGGGGAGAACCATGGAAAAAAATTCATTGAAGAAATTTAGCCCCAATCCACGTTGCCAACCTCAAATGATTAGTTTCCATATAGAAAACAAAAATAAAGTCAAGGACAAGATAAAGTTTATTCCCAGACTGCTCTGCAACATGAGTCATTCCAACCAAGTAACCAGGATGTTTCCGTCCACAATACCTCAGAACAGACTCGAGTGGCACTGAAATCAATTGTATTCCCCCATTTTTAATGGCACAAAGTTCATTCGAGTTAAGCAGTGACATCATACGGGGGCAGGGGAAAGCAACACCTCCCTGCAGATAACCGTGATGGACACTTTCAGTGCAGCTACGACAGCCGTTGAACGACAAGAGATTTTGCGAACATTACAGCGAAGCAATTAATCAGAACCCGAAATGCTGCACCAGGAGAATTTGTTTCCGAGGCAAATTATTCCTGATATTTAAAAAACGCTTCTAATTAGAGTCACTAATTAATCCTTACGGCGCTCGACGCTGAGAAACACAAACATCGAAGGGAACTGCAGGGAAGCTAAATGGATGATGGGCAAATCCGAGGAGAACGAAAATATCAAACGAAGAGTTTATCTCCCGATTTCTAAGCTCGGGGCATTTTTCTCTGCGTTCCTGAGAAAGCACCAGAGATAAGAAATAGGCCAAACGGAAACCACCACGTGGAACGCCTCTTGGTATTTGGGCTCAGACATCTGAGGCTGCCTTTGGTTTCTAGCTCTTTTCGACCTGTTTACTTCCTGGATGTGCTAACTGACCCTCCCCGGGAGTGGGACGGCAGGGCAGCAAATATCAGCCAGAAGGAATCCTGTTTTCTGGCAGACTGCAGTTTCTAGGTCCTTCGGGACAATTGTTCAAGACAGATCTGCCGGCTTGTCGTGGCTTGTCAAAGCACCTTCTAAGGTCGGCAACATTGAATGCATGCTCTGCCAGCAACCCCTGAGCATGTGCCGGCCACTCTGCGAGGCGCTGAAGAGCTAATGACCCAACAATGCCTTCTCTCACGGTCCAGTACAGGAAGATGCCAAAAAAAAACAAACAAACAAAAAAAAAACACCTGGATTTGAATGTCACAGCTCATCACTTGGCCGGAGAGCTATTCACCTTTGAAATTACCACCTCCTGTCCATCACTGAGGCTCTGTAGCAGCGTATATAGAAGTATAACGTGGGCCACAAGTGCAAGCCATGTGTGTGCTTTAAATTTTCTGACCGTGGTCTATGGCCATGCCACCCTGAACAAGCCGGATCCTGTCTGATCTCGGAAGCTAAGCAGGGTCGGGCCTCGTCAGTACTTGCGTGAGACACCACCTAGGAAGACCAGGTGCTGTAGGCGTAAAAAATAAATAAATAAATAAGGGATGGTAAGCTGACAAGGTCCTTGCAATCTGTGAGGTCAACCAAGGGTTGCCTCGCCTAAAAAAAAGTAAAATAAATAGATTTTCTGATCGTCACTCTTTTAAGTTAAAAACAGGTGAGATAAATTTGAACATTTCATTGAAATCAGTATATTCGAAATAGTATCATTTCAACATGTAATTGATATGAATAAATTATTAATGAGATTTTTTTCCTAATAAAGCTTTGAAACCTCTATGTATTCTACACTTAGAGCACATCTCAGTTTGGACCGGCCACACTGCAAAGCTCTCAGTAGCCACAGGTGGCTAGTGGCTATCACCTTGGACGTCACAGCTCTAGACGCCTGGCCCGTCCTCTCGTTTTACTCTGGGGAGCACAAAGCATTCGTTCAAATAAAACGATAATGTATTAGTTTCCTATGACCACAGATGTAATGGCTCAACACAACCCAAATGACATGAGCTTACAGTTCTGAAGATCAGAAGTCTGACCTGGGTCTCACCGGGTAAAATCAAAATGACATCAGGACCGCGTTTCTTTCGGAGGCTCTCAGGGAGAACCTATCTATCTCCTCGCCCTTTCCAGCTTCTAGAGGCCGCCCCGCCGCCTGGCTCTGGGCCCCTCCCCCCAGGTCAGAAGCAGCCGTGTTGCAACCCATGACTCTTCATCGTCCTCTGACTGCAGCTGGGAAGGATGCTCCCAGTGTAAGAAGATTCGATTGGGCCCACCTGGATAATCCAAGATACTCTCCCCATCTCAAGGGCCCTAACTTTATATCACATCTGCAAAGTGCCTTTTGCCATGTAATGTTTTCACAGCCTCCAGACACATCTAGAGGGGAAATTATTATTATTATTATGAATTATCATTACTAATTTCTATAAGAAGAGAAGAGTAAACATTTAAATTTGGGGACTTGGAGACTCGATCTGATTACACGACAAAGGAACTGTCTTTTGCCCTCAAGCTCATTTAGATTTTCTCCCTTGGGTAAGACAGAACCAAATTCATGAAGTTCTACCTGTATTTTAGGATATGAGTTTGTTTGTTTGTTTTTTCCTTACATGCCACAGACCATTTATTGAAAAGATTTAAAGGTTTTCTAGGTACCAGACATGTACAATCCTACAAAACAACCACGGCCAAATAGCAAGAGGAACATTACAGCATAAGGTGATAGTTCTTTTACAAAGGTAAGGGTTTTTTTCCATTTTTATTGTATTTTGAAACCCGTTTATCATGTGGGGAGCACACTAAGAGCACGACATCTTTCCTAAAATGTTAGTAATTTTCCCAAATGAGGAAGCTGTAGGTGTGTCTGCTATACAATATTCTCAACTCTTTAAATAATTATAGATATAACTAAGAAGAAATAAGCTAAGAAAATCTCAAAAAACAATATATTTTTTTAAATTTTTGTCAGAAAAATCAGAATCATTAATACATGGAGAAAGAGGTCAAAATGGACATATAAGCAAAGACCCAAAATACATTCAAGATTTTCTTAGGAACATGACTTTTTAAAGACGTAAAGGTTATGAAGTAATTATGTGTTCATCCACATATATAAATGCATCTTTTGATGCTAAGTTATTACTTGCAAAAGTTCCCTGACAAGAAGGCATGTCGTCTGTCACCTGGCTTATGGCTTTGGCCCCTTTTGCAAGCATATAATCCTAAGACCAAAAACTGTGAGGGCCGAGAAGAACTTCAGACCATGAAGTCCAACTCATTCATATGACAGGTTAGGAAACGGGCCACACTGGGAGAGCCAGTGACTTCCTCAAAGTCCACCGGGGACTAGCGGCTCAGCCCTGGACTGCAACCTCCCAGGAGGCACACTGTTTTATCCAGTGGCCTGCTGGGAGGGGTAAAACTCTCTGTCCGCCCATCCACCCACCCACTCATCCATTCATCCATCTATCCGTCCATCTACACGACCATCCCTCTATCCATCCATGCATCCATCCACTTGTCCATTCGTTCCAACATTTGCCAGGTGCCCACTGCATGCCAGACACTGTTCTAGGGCTGAGGTCACAGAGAACAAAACCAGTAATGTCCCAGCTCTCAGGGACTTTACACTCTAGGGGATGAAGAGATAATAGAAACATACTTATCTCAGGTGGAAAGGGGCTAAGAACGAAAGTAAAGCAACGTAAGGGGATAAAGGGTGCTGGAGGTAGTTATTCCACACATCTAGTGACCTTCTGAACAGAGACTGAGTGAGGGATGACATTTAGAGTACACTTAAAATAAAAGCTAATTATAAGTGGCACGGACATGACGAAATGCTAATAGAAAGCTCCAGAAAAATGCTTCTGAGGAGTGACTGAGGATGCATGTGGAGGGCAGGCAGGTGGGAATGGGTGGAATGAGGCGGAGCTGTCTGAACACACAAGGACAGTCTGCAGGCCGCTGACCTGGGCAGGGTGTGCCTCCCCAGGGGTCTCTCGGATGTTCCTCTCCTGGGTGCCCGCACTGTCCAGGAGGTGCTGTGAGGACAGGTCCCATGGCCACAGGCGGCCGCTCTGACCTGAAACGGAAGCGTAGACCTGAGCAGAAGTGACCAAGGAATCAAGAAATCTACTCAGTTTCTGACTGGGGATGGAAGGGCAGACCTCAAGTCAGGCGAGGTGAGGAGCCAGCCTGTTTGAAACAAGGGCCGCCCGCGGGGGGCTGCGAAATGGGTGAAGAAGGAGGGCTAACTGTGCCGGGGAAGCATGCTGCAGTTCATCATCGTTGTTGGTCTGTCAGCCGTGGACTGTGCTGCTGTACCACCTTGAGGCTCAAAGAAGCACTACAGCTTTAAGAGCAGAGAGGACCATCCACGTTTCTGGACTGGAGTCTGGGCTTCTGGGATGCTGGAATGAAACGCTCTGTGCCCCTGGGTTGGTTCCCAGCCCTGCCCCGTCGGGAACCCCGTGGGAGAGGCTGCAGGAGCATCTGCGGAAGGGCAGTGCGCCCGGACGTGCAGCCCTCTGACCCGTCCGGCCTGGCTGGGGCGCCCGGGTACCACTGTCCAGAGCGAGCTGCCAAGATGACCGCCTTGGCCCACCCAGGGCTCGAGTTCCTGTTTCTTCACGCTGAATCACAAGGCAGCGTCCTAGGAGGTCAGCGTTTCCCCACTGCTGGCCGAGGGCCCGCTGGCCTCGCGGCAGCCTTGCCCTGCTCCCGGGGCCCCTGGCCGAATGGCATCCTTGCTTCTCCTGGCATTTTCTCCTGCTAGAGGCTCCGGGTTCAAGGCCCTTCCGTGTCCTCTCCTCTGCCCCACCTGCACCCGCCCTCTTCCTGACCCCGTCCCTGTGCAGGGCACTTCCTGTAGCGACAGAAGCCTTAGAGGTGACCACGGAGCTCCCAGCAGGAGCTGGGCAGGATTCGGATGCAGGAAAACAGACCTGGAGATTCAAGGGGACGAGTGGGAGGACAGGCCCCGGACTAGCTTCTCCTTGATCGCCTCGTCGAGGCTGACAAACAGAAAACCCAGGTCACGTGTACTTTTTCCAGGGGACGATGCGAGAAACAGAAAAGTTTTCTGACTGGTTTTCTGACTTTTTTTTTTCCTTCATCATCAATTCTGCTTAAATATCATTTTTCTTCAAAGTTGTTTCGGCAAACGTTAAAAAAGAAAAAAACAGCTCAAGTATACACCGCACACCCCCTCTGAACAAGTTTTGTTGAGTACAGTGGTCCTCGTCCTGCAGGGGGGACCCTCCAAGACCCCCAGCGGACTCCTGGACTGCGGACAGTACCGAATCCTATACATACCGTTTTCCCTACACTCACATACCTAGCAGAAAGTTTAATTTATAAATTAGGCACACTAAGAGGTTTAACAATAGAACAATTATAATGATATATTGTAATAAAGTTATGTGAATGTGACTGCTCTCAAAATATCTTACCGTACTGTAAATCATCCTTCTTTCTTGGAAAGATGTGGGATGACACAGTGGCTTTGTTAGGTCGAGAAACTGTCACCTTTTCTCTAAAAGGGAGCAGTTTATGGCTTTTCTCCGGCATATCCGAATCGCCAGCATCACCGCTCTTGCACTTTGGGGCCATTATTAAGTAAACTAAGGGTGACTTGAACACAAGCACCGCGACACCTGACAGTCAGTCTGATCGCCCAGACGGCCGGATACTAAGTGACTGGCGGGCAGGGAGCAGACAGTGTGGAGGCTCTGGACAGAGGGATGGGATACGTCTCAGGCGGGATGGAACAGAACTCAGCGAGATTTTGTCGCGCTGCTCAGAACAGCACACAATTTAAAACGTACGGATTATTTATTTCTAGAATGTTCCTTTTAATATTTTTGGACCACGGTTGACCATGGGTGACTGAAACCTTGGAAAATCAAACCACAAATAAGGGGAGACTACTGTTATCTAAGTGATTTTTTTTTCATTAAGTATGGCATACCTTTAAAATATTATATAAAGAATGTATATAACTTGACTATAATAAACCAACATTCAGGGACCCACCACTCATAAATAGAACTTTTGGTACCTTAGAAGCCTCTGTAGCACCCTCTTCCCTTCACCCATCTCCAGGTAATTCACTACCCTGAATTTTTATATTAATTATTCCCTTATATTTTTAAGTTATATTTACATAGTCAAAGTTTGTTCATGTTGTAGCAAGTATCAATACTTTATTCCTTTTCGTGGTTAAATACTTCATCGTATGGATAAACCACATTTTGTTTCTCTCTTCATCAGCTGGTTGACTTTTAGGTATTTTGTTTCCACTTCAGGACCATTAATGAATAATGCTCTGACGAATGTTTCCACTTGTCTTGAGTATCCTTAGGAGTGGAATTGTTGGACATGGTAACAGTTTTACTTTTTGAGGAACTGCCAAACTATTTTTAAAGTAACTGTATTATTTTAAATTCTGGCCGAGGATCCGAATTTCTTCACAGTTTTCTTGTTATTATTTTGGTGAAACTTGAGAGATACTCTGCTCATGTTTAAGCTTCCCCTTTTGTCTTACAAAACTACAGCTACCTTATGTCTGATGATACCAACATATGAAGTCTTTGATCTGGTTTCTACCCTGCCATTTCTGCTGGTTCATGTTCATGGTCATGTTTCTTTAAATATAAGTTTCTCATTTTTCTTGGAACTTTTTCTTTGGGACTAATCGAAGTTTAGAATGAACATGGGCTCTGCATTTGGTTGCATCTGATGGGTTCTTAGAAGCATTAACAGAAAAATGTTAAATTCTTGGCTGGAGGATTTTTAGACCACCCAGATCGTTTGAATTTAGGCTGAAGCTCACATGAGAGTTAGCTTGCCAGTTCTCAGGGAAGATGTTTTCCCCCTTGATTCACTGCCCAAGTTTTGGACAGAAAAGTTTTCTTCTGTCCAAAGAAAGCACTGGGTTCCAAAACCCCCAAACTTTACTTTTCTATTGGTCTGTATATTCCTTGCCTTCATGCTACCTATCAATGAATTTATAGGAAAAAAATTAATATTTTATCCAGAGTGTGTGTTGTCAATGGAAGGGTTAGTCATCTGCCATACTAGCAAAAATGGAAGTCAGTAAACAAGCTGACTTATCATGGTTTTCCCTAACTTACCTATTTAATCACGACATGTGGCTGACCTCCTGGGTGACTCCTATCATCTGGTATTACTAAGCTGTCTTTCTTTTGCAAGATTCAGTATGTTGTATCCAATAAAAACATAACAACAATGATTATATACACGTACCTGATTCAGATCACTGAAGAGCAAGATGGATCTCCCCTGGACATCTTCAATGGCTGCAGACTGTGGGATTACATCACACCACATTGCCAGCTCCTAACACCTTTCAACATTTCACTTTCTTTCCCCCGAATGGAGGACCCTCTATTCCCCCTGACACCTGCCATCTCTCCTTCCTCTTGGAGGCGGAAGTCGGGGTGGAGAGAAGAGGTCAAAGATAACTGGTCATCCACGGTGTTCTTCTCGGTGCCTAGTAGAGTACATAGTAGGAGGTGCATGTTTGCTGGGGCAAGACAGCTCAGTTTTATATATACTGGACTAGGAATGACAAGAGGGCAAAGAGAAAGCCATTGGACAGTCAGAAAAAAAGAGGAACTAGAGCTTGGGAAGGGTATTTGTTCTTTCTGTACTCTTTCTTCTATGTTCAGACGGGCACGGAAAACATGCATGAAATAACTTCTACGGCTGTCAGCTCTGATGGGCACAGTAAGACTGAAGACAAGGAAAAGAGAAAAATCAGAGAGTCCAGCTGAGATAAGAAATACTTCTGCCTAGTTTCTGGAAGCTAACCAGAACGTCTTTTTACGTATTGCCCTCCTCAAAAGACCTATTTAAGGTACTCACATTGTAAAGACTGTCAGCTGTACCAACTTTGGCTCAAAGTGATACCAGTAACAGGAAAGTAAGGAAAACCCAACTACATGTCGGACCAAAACGCTCTGGCCGGGTCATTTCCAGCCAAGAGACTGCCAAGATTTATTGACTACCAAACTTGAAAGGTCCAAAGGTTTTTTTTTTTTCCCAAACATTTATGAAATAAGGGAAATCCCAATTGTATAAAAAATATACACTTTTTGAAAGGAAATACACTGAAGGTAGATAATTACTGTCTGTTATTACAGGCGACTTTGTCATCTCTTGTATTTTGGTTTGCAAATATGGTGACACAGTGTGACGGGCAGAATCTGGGCTTCGGAGGCTGGCAGGCCTGGGCATCCCCGCTGTGCCCATTGTGTAAAGAACGCCTACCCTCTCTGAAGCTGTTTCTTCATATGAAAAAGAGGAATGACGACAAGGCTGAGATCTGGACTCACCAATGTGAGGTGCTTGCCATAAACAGGAATTACATGACGATGGACAGCATTGGGGTGCTCACTCTTTCTCTTTCACTTTCTATTTTAATTATTATCTTAAACATTGCTTCTTCACTATTTCCTTAGAGCTCAATTTCCTTCTCATAAAAGTAGTTACACTCCAATAGTGTGTGTGTTTTTTTTTCCCCAGCACAGGTAAGTTAAATAAATGTAAACTCTTCCGGTCTACTAGAAATCACCTTATGTTCACTCTTGAAAAATAATTCAGAAGAATATGAATTTCGGGACCTTTTTTAAACTAATACTTTGCAGATCTTCTCTTACTGTTTGGCTTCTATCGTATCTGTTCAGCAGACTGCCGTTAATCCAGGTGTCGCTTTGCGGGTAATCCATCTTTTCTCTCTGGTTGTTTTTAAGGTGATCAGCTCTGCAGCTGTTTTTTGAAACGTCGTGTGCGTCCATGAGCAGAAGCGCACATACGCATGTGCAAAGGTACACACTATTGAAACACGGAACTGCATATAACCTACGCAAACGGTTTAACCACCATCCAAGAAAATCATCCCCTAATTTCTGGGGCTTAAAATACTTAAGACAAAGTCAGTCCCCACTGGTAATAAAGAGCCAGCACCTAACTTTTAATTGCCCGATGCTACATGGCATGACAGAGTATGATCTCTATATTCCAGGGAAGGGTGCTCAATCCACGCCAGAATTTCGTAGCACACTCATAACCAAGGCAACCGTAATACTCTACTTTGCACTAAAATGCAAAACAGACTGGCAAACGGCCTTTCGAGTCACTTAGGTCAGCACTCAGAGGCACCTGAATAAGTAGTTAGAACCTGATGTCCAATTAAAAAGATTCCTAACATCTCTTGTTCTCGAAAACCATGTCAGAAGCACTGAGACTGTTCGATGCGTCTCCTGTCAAGCAGTCCCACTCGTCTGCCTTTGTTTTAGTTCCGTACAGAGTAGTTAGCGAGATACTACAGAATGAAAACCAAGGCCAGGCATCTCTTCAGTTTATTGGAGAATTCTCAGTTGGAAGAGGAAAGATCACAGACTTTAATAATTGATAAAAGATAAAAGAACAATTAGCTGCAAATTATTACAAAAGTAATTTCTGAAATGTTTATTTTGAACCACTACTACAACAAAATTTTAGTGTATCCTGAAGTTCATATCTTGGTAAATAAACATAATAAGTCACTGAAAAGCAAAAAGGAAGTTACTGTTACATGAGATCTCAATGTAGTAATTCCGCACAGTCAAATAACAGCTGCAGTTATTTAAAGCTGCTTTTGCTATATATCTGGTATATTAAACAAGAAAGTGAATTACTTTTAACACGGCACAAGTAAACAAAGGTAGCAAATCCAGCAATATTAAAACCTGATATTAAATAGTATTCAAACATTACAACAAAAACAAACGATGAACTTCTAGAACTCCAATCCCACCCTTGTGAAAGGAATGTACATGGATGGTAAAAAAAAATAAATAAATAAAGTGACAAGAGTGACTAACATTGCATCTGCCTCTGCAGAACAGAAATACGGTTGCGTGAGTAAATGCATTGCAGAGTCTGCGCACACTAAAAAAAAAAAAAAAAAAGTATTTAACTTTAGTATAATTTTATAATTCTCAATGACGCTCTAATTCTCTTGTGCTGGTGACAGGTGGACAGCGTTTTAAATGAAAGTTATCTCCCCTACACTCAAGGTACAGATGCATTATTTTTGAAAATTTGGGTGTAAAGCTTTCTTTGAAAAATGTAAAATTTAAAGCAATACCCTGATGGGAAATTTATACTATTAATTGTGGAAGAATAATATTAGCTAAATCATTAACGAAGGAGACGTTTGGGTCTGGACTCTGATGATGAGTCAAGGTTAAAATCTGCATTTGGGGAATGTGCACTGATGTCAAAGTCACGGGGCAAACTCTCACTTCATAGATGGCGCATTTAATAAGTAAATTCTCCTACCAGCAACATAAAACCCTTACTTAAGCAAAATGAAAGTGTTATGAATTGAATCAACTCATGTGAAATATCTGAAAGGATAAGTGGAACACTTTTCAAAGTATACAGATGTCACCATATACATTCACTGAGCGAACACGTAAAGGTTTTATTCCATTAAATTGTACCAAACCATCCAAGAGACATTGTAATTTTCTTCTGTGACTTATAAATAAAGCATTCCTTTTGTATGAATCAGGAAATACTTTCAAAATCAACATTAACAATACCTAAAACATAAATGTAATTTAAACTCGGCTTGGGAAAAAGACACGAAAGAATCTCCACATTTCGGTGTAAAATAAAGTTCTGAAACTCCCTTCTCGAAGGCCTCGTTCACTTTCTTTCCATAGAGCCTTCGATGCTTCTAAAATTGATAAACAGAGAATTCAACTGAATGTACATCACAACTTTTAACCGTTCTGAATGAGATGTGATATTTCATAAGGGTCAAAATCTACAGAATGGCAACATTACAATGTTATCATATAAATATGTCAAGTAGATTTGTAAAAATAGGACAGAGTAGAGCTGTTCTGAAGACTGAGCAACCAAACAGACCTAGACTGCCATGAGAAAAATCACAAAGTGCCTTTAAAGAAAGTAAGTTTAGACTGTACTTGATTAAAAGATACTGCTCTAAACACAAATGCTTTCTCTCTACGAAAGGAAGCTTAACTCCCGCTTCTTTTCACATCTACCAACTCGTAGTGTTCGTCTCTACGCCCTGCACTGAACTGACACAGACGAGGAGTCCCACCGTGATCACTCCCGGGCACGCCGACAGCCAGCGACTGGCCTGTCTGCATGAAGCCACCGAAAACGGGAACTCTGAATCCAGCACGGCTCCCGAAAAATGCAACGAAAAGAAAAAAGGACAAGAGGAAAATCTCACTTCAAAATGATTACGACCCCAAAGAGAAAGAGACATTTTCAAGCATAAAGTTTTACAAAAGGAATATAACGTCACTTTAGTTTAAAAGAAATCCAGCACTGTTTTGCTGTGAATCAAACCCGTACATACACTGAAGTTACTAAACACAACTCGATAGTTATATACTTGTAAAAATTCGATCTAAACTTAATATCAATTATCTATGTTATAATTAACAACAGTTCCCGACGTTTAAAAACCCAGTCCAGTGCTGCTGCATCTCAAGTTCTGAGAAGCTAAAGACATAAACAATTCTTATATACATTTCCTGCATTTCTCCCTTAAAAATACTTGAAGAAATTTTAGGAAAATTTATTTTTAAGGCTTACTCTATTTATCTTAAATTGAGGAAAAAAAAAAAAGCTTGTAATGAAACTTCAAAATATTTAAATAGCTCTTGGTATTTTTCTTGAAAAGCAAATCTGACTCTTTCCTTATAAAATACATTTCTCTACCATAATTATTAATTCGAATTAATGTGAGTGCCCCTATGCCTGGCCCCCCAACAGGTGCTATGTCTGCCATACTTTGTGAAGCTTCCGAAAAAGTCAGTGTCAGTGCGCAGGAAGAAAAGAATATGTAACGGAGCAAAACCAAAGCTCCCCAACAGGAAGTGATTGACTCTGGGTGACGAAATCTACTGATGGAAACCAAAAATTCACACATGCACACCCTCACAGACAAAACCAAGACACAAGCTCGGTCCCCTCTCAAGTCGACATGCACTTTCTAACAGGAGACGGAGAGCCCCGCTGGGCCGTGTCGGAGGACTTTACAAAAACAACAGATTTTATCCGGGATGGGGGTGCCTATTTATTTTTTTTCTAGAAAAAGCTTATCCTTGCTAAAGTGGAGAGTTTTTTCAAAAATTTAAAGAGTGGAAATCATTATTGGGCTTCTCTAAATGCATTTCCGTATCAATATAAATTTTTAAAATTTAAATGTTTTGCACTTTGATTAAAGAGAAATAAAAATTCTTACTGCACAATCATTATAGACATTTTATTTTAAAGCACCTTTTTAACATTAACAGTGGATCTCTAACGTAAACACATTAAAATAAAAGAGGGCACAAACCACTAGCCAGGTTAAAGTACTCCTTTACACACATACACATGCGTGCGCACATGCACACGCACACACACTCACACACGCGCACACACGCGCACACACACACTTGCTTTCATTCCAGAACAATTGGCAAAATTAGCAAATAATGTAATCTGATGAAAGGCTGGGGAAACTATCATTTATGGTATTAATAGAAACCTAAAATACTAATGTTCCTAAGAAATTAAATAGTTTGGGGCATTCAAAAAGCTACCAGTAACTATGAAAAAATTGACTTTCAAAATGAGACAAAAACTATCGGAAAAAAATTACCTCAAGCTATTCTTTGATGTTGGATTAGTTACTAACAGGATACCATCTGTTTGCAAAGGAGCAGAATCCTAACTCTTTATCCCTGGAACCACAGCCACCTCAGAGGAGTTTCTAGCAGCACGATTTGGATGCAAAAAGAACGCCATCGGACAATGTCCCTGACACCCGATGGCTGGACCTTCCTTCAAATACATCTTCGTAGGGTCTTAACGTACTACACATGTGTGGAGAGTAATAAGTGAAGATACCATCTGACAGATTACAAAAGTATGAACTATATACACCACGTGATGACGCAATGAGCTCAAAAGGCTGCACTGACTTCCCCCTAATTCACTTTAAATGTCAACATTCGCTATTCAGACTTTATCCTATGCATCTTTCTTTCTTCGTCTCCTAAAACAGGTAATAAAATATACTGGTTTGGAGCTTGTCCTATGCGTTTTCCAGGAGCCAGTCAAACAGCGACTTGCGTCTGTCCTCGCTGTGGGTCTTCTCCATCGTGTCATAGTACTTAAGCACGGCCTGCAGGAGGCCGCCCACCGTCCATCCTTTCTCTTGTAATCGTTTAGAAAGCTGAGAAGAAAGGAAGTTATGTCAAACATTAACCGAACACAATTTTATAATAAAGTTTTCATCTTTATTTTTAACATCAGCTAAAACTAAAAATCTGTTTGTTTGTAGTAAAATATTGTTTCCCAGTTGTAACAAAGTCTTCTCCATAAACCACCATCCCTTTACACAAATTAAATATTTTTCCTTCCTGCCCTTTATAAATATGTCTCCTCCACAGAAGGACACTTTGGGATTGCTGGAGACAGAACTCCATAAACCTCACCAAGCGGATACTCTGTGTGGGTGTAGGGTGTAGAGATCTTCCATTTTGACAGGAAATTCTTTAACTTAAATACATCCGCCACACTTTCAATTAGACACATAAAATAATAAAGACAACGTCAAGCTTAATAAAAGGATGTGGATTTTCCTTCTGCAACATATAGTGTGGTTTTGTTTTTGGAATACACACTCTAGCCTCAACGGAAACTTGGCTAACTTAGGAAATGTTAATGTTGTTTTTTTTTTAAAAAAAAAAGTAAAAAAATATTGTGGTCATCATTTCACAATACAGTATATACAAATATTGACTCATCATATTGTACACCTGAGACTAACATATTTCTTACATATCAATTATACCTCAATAAAAATACAGTAAATAAAGGTTTAAATAAAATCTATCGCCACCAATCAGAGCATGTCTTCACTCATTTTTTCTATTTCTGCAAAAACTAAGTTTTTGTAATATAAATATGCTTAGCCTTTTTAAAAATAGATTTATTGAGATGTAATTCACATATCATACAATCCACGCATTTCAAGCACACGTACATTTTCGTACACTTTCGTACACTCGATGAGTGGAATGCGCTTGTCACCACAATCGACAGAAGAACATCACTCACCAGGGAAGCCCCACACGTGAGTCACCACACCCCGTTCTCCCAACCCCCTCAGCTCTAGATAATCACTAATTTACTTTCTGTCTCTATAGATTGTCTATTTTGGCCATTTCGTATCCATAAAATCATAAAATGCATGGTCTGTTACGACCGGTTTCTTTCATTTAGCAGAATTTCAAGGCTCCTCCATGGTGCGGCGTGTGTCGACTTCGCTCCCTTTCACCCACAGGTCACACTCCAGGGCATGGATATTCCATATTTTATTTATCAATTCGTCAGTTAATAGACACGGGACTGTTTCCACTGCTGGTCCGTTATGAATAAAGCTGCCATGAACACACGCTTCCACTCCCCTTGGGCATACGCCGAGCAGTGGAGTGCTGGGTTACACAACGATGCCATGTTTAGCTTCACGAGGACCTGGCAGAGTGTTTTCTGCAGCCACCTGGGAACAAGGTCCCCTTACGCGAGCGCTGTCACACCCAGCTCAGCCTATGGCCTTCGCCTTCCTTAGTCCTCAGCTGATTCGAGACTAAACAACGTGAAAACGTTCGCCCCCCTAAGGTTGGTTCTAACACTCACCCTACCCAGGCTACCTCCTTGACGGTTCATTTCCTGAGCATCCCTTTCTGTCTTATTTTTGCTCCAAAACAGAAACTTAAACTGGAAATAACCCCCAAGTCTGAGTAAAAGCAAACAAAATACTCCCCCCAAAAAAACTATTTTTACATAATGTCTTTTTCACATAACAGTTTTTCCAACAATACTTATGTAAATTCCAAATCAGGAATCAAGAATAACTGGACTGCTCCTTTTTTGTTATTACTGACCAATTAACACTGGTTACTCACTGGGCTATTCTATGCCCTATAACAAGATTGAACCAAAGTTCTCATAAGGAAAATTCTGAGACAAAAACTTTAAGACTGTAAGCTAAAAATCTTGACTAGCAAGGTGCTTGGCACACAGTAAGCTCTCAATAAAAATCTTATCAGTGCACCAAATCGGAATGTTTTATTATTAGAACCTTATTAAATGCTCAAGTAGTCCACCACCTCTTATTAAATGTTTAAAGTCCTACTGGCTTTTGGTTATGCCGGCTTGTCGTACTAATGAAACTGGATAAACAGAGAAAGAGATATACTGAGTACTAGGCACCATTATTAATCGTTTAAATACAAAGAATAACTCGGTCTTTTCCTATGAACACGTGACATGTTTAATGACACCTAAGTCTGAGAACACGGAATGTACCAGGTACTAGGGTAAGCACTGTTTTACAGTATTATGTTTTATCTCACAAACCTCTGTAAAGTAAATTCCATGCTCACTCCCACAGTGCAGACAGGGAATGGGTGAACTCGCCCGAGGTCACACTGCTAGAGTGGCAGACTGACGCGCGACCCAGCTGTCAGCCTCCGCTACAAATGGGCATCTTACTCGATCAGCCATGTGACACCGAATACCATGTCCTGTTTCACATTTCCTCACAGTCCCCCACGAGGCAGGCACTTACTCGTACAAACTCCTTCTTTGCAGAGTCATGAAAGGCAAGTTCTGCGACTTCGACTTCAGAGGCCACCAGCCACTGAAGAATGACCCTCAGCTGGGGGTCCACTGTGCACGGCTCCATGTCAATATTCGTTATTAGCAGTGTCTTTCCGTCTTGCTCCAAACCTAGTGTACAAATTTAAACAATATGAAGTGAAACTCACCGAGTCCATTCTCCATACTCAGGTTTCCAAGGAAATATAAGTGTTTCCCATTTCTTAAGGCTCAGTGAATGACGGGAAAACACGCAGCCCTTTTTAACCATCAACTAATCATTTCTTTGAAAGGGCAAAATAATGCTAAAACCAAGCTATCTACTGACAGCACAAATACAAAACTCTATTTTGAGGCACTGAATTCACGTACGATCATCGATGCCGCCATCTGTGTCAAAATACGATCCACGAGTAAAAGAAGAAAAAATAAAACTCTAAAGCCAAGATTACGATCAGAACACAAATGAAATACAAATAGAAACCTCGAATACACACACTAAATGGACGCTGGGAAAGCTGTCTGAGCTGAGAGAAGAGGAGCAGCAGAGACTCGGACAGCGCGCACCGCTCTAAGCTCTTTAGATCGCAGACCCCTGACCCCGAACCCGCCCCCGGGGAGAAGCTGTTATTTGATCATCCCCGTCCTGCAGGTGAGGCCTCGCAGGCAGAGGGATCCAGAGGCCTACAGCGAGGACACGGCTGAGCCGGGATGTGAACACGGGCAGTCTGGCTCCATGCTCATAATCACTTCATTCTTTAGGCAAAATTAGGGGAAAATAGCATATGCAACCACTTATACCCCAAAAGCCAGACCAGGGAATTTTCTGGTATACCCCTATTATAAATAAAATATTGCTCTCAAGTTTACTTTCTTTGTGTAGGAAAGTTTTCCTTTCAACAAAATAGGATGAATCCCCGTTGGCTGTGCAACTAACGACCGAACACGCCTGCTTCGGGCGGCGGGACACGCTGGCAGACGCGGCGCCGGGCTGTGCCCGCCACGGAAATCAGCAGGTGACCGTCCCTGATTCACTGTTACGGTTTGCAGAGCATTCTAGACCACTACTCATCATTTTCGGGACATGTGTAGGCCCCTAATTTCTATTTTAGAAAGTTGATTCATATTATTCTCTTAAAATAAATGTACTGGTTTTTCCCTCTCCTCTCCCCACTAATTCTCAGTCAAAAATGGGTCTGGAGCACGATGGTCTCTGGGCCGTTTTCTAAATCCTGTAGAGGTCACGGGGTTGGACCCTGTCACCCCAAGGCGTCTCTGTGCTACTGGCCTTCTTGGTTCAGGACTCCTGGATGCCTGGCCTTAGACTGACCCCTCTTTTTAGAGAGGTTACTAAACACTAGTGAAAAGAGAAGGGACTGACATCCTAAAACTACAAAAAAGAAACCAAATGAGGTTTGTTGCCTTAGGATTTCTGTAATTTTTAATCTTTCTATAATTCTACATCAAGCTTTCTCTTAATTTACCAATTTCTATTTTAACAAATTTGAAAGTTGGCTACAATTTTCCACATAAGGAGAGATGACCACGCAAGCTGGTTTATGACAATATCCACAAATAACTGATCTCCTGACTTCTACCTACTCACAAAACAAATCCTGAACAGCCTGGCTCGTGTCAAAAGTAATAAGTTTTTCATGAATTTCCCACCGATATTAACTTGTATCTCCTCGTAATAATTCCTCACTAAAGTTAACACTCATTAGAAAAAATACTCACCACATGCATTTATACCCGGTATATAGCTTTTGGAACAACTTTGCTCATAGGTATTACTTGGGAAAAAGTACAAAACTTTTCTAGACAAAATCAACACTTTTTTAGTTAACAAAAATAAAGCAAATATTGCCTAGCATATCCGTAACTCAAAAATCATCTCCCAAATCCTATTTTACATGTGATGAGAAACACTTACTTCTAGAAGCCCTATGTGAAGACGATGCCTCTTTAGCAGAGGCATCAGAACTAACATATAATCACCATCCTAGGTCTGAGGATTTTAGCTCAAAAATTAGTACATGACTTTCCTCAACAAGCACAACTGGGAATAACATGGAAACTCAGAAGTTATGCAACACTTGTCAAGAAATTCACTTTGGCAATTTTCTACGTTTGCCCACTTCTACAGAAAGGATAACAACAACAATAAATCACTGGTTCAAAAACAAATCTCTCAAACGGTATGGATGCATTTAGGTGTCACTCTACAGAAGCCATTATTGGTGTTTTCATAATTAGGGGACAATGAAAACTCCGCTTCAACACGTACAGTTTATAGATTCACTCAGACATTTTAATACAGTTGAATTAAGGATTACGTATCACAGTCCAAGCTCTGTGACCAATAGCATCTAGTATTTACATATTCAGAACTACATTCGTTAAAGGCAGAACTGAGTATTTTCTTCAAATATGTGTTATGTGTGAGTTAAGACTCGAATTAGGGAGGGAAGAACTGATTTTAAGGTATCTTTTTATTTTTACTTATTGATTCATGTAAGACTGACATTAAACAGTAATTCTAGAAGTTATTGGTTTGGTAGGCAAAAATGATGACATATGTCATAGTGATAATAAATTATCTTACGAGTAAGGATTTCATATTTTGAAAAAGATAATTATACAGAGATTACCATAACTTTCCCTCTAAAATAATTTAATAATTCTTTTAAAGTATCTCAGTCTTTATACCAATGAGTACTTCAATAATTTAGCGACTGAATAACATAAACTGATCAACAAAGGACCCGACAGTGAATAAGTTGGCTTAAGAATACCCTGATTGGTAATGTAAATATTCTGATTCATAATAACCCAGAGCCTAACTGACGAAACGCACAAATACAAAAATCAAAGACTCTTCTAGGGAAACTTATACAAAAACAAAACAAAACATGCAAACATTCTGAAAAACAAATTGTCAATTACCTTCTACATCGTCCTCATGCTCTTCATCTTTATCATCTGGCCCATCGCTTTTCGAATAAAAGAACAGAAGCGGTTAAGAAAAAAAAGCTTTAGTTAATAACAGCATTAAAACCAATTCTTAAAATGTAGTAAAGAATGAGTTACAATATGATGTGTGGCATTTAAAAAGGGAGAAATGACAATAAAAAAGGAAGCTTTGCTTCTCACACCATTTCATGTTAAAGTCTGAATTGTAAATGATATCTAGCTAAGTTATCAATAACCAAGAAGCTCTGCCTGACCATGATACATAGAGTGCCAAGTAATGTCATAATAAAATTTAAAATAATTTAAAGCCAAAATATTCTACTAATTTGGTTGTAAATAACACAGCACTTGAATATCATAGTATGCCACAAATAATTATTAATGCTTCTGCTAAGGCCATTTACATATTTTAAACATCATAAAAAACATTTTTCTTACACTTTTCTTATATATGAAATAAAACTACATAAAAACAAACGAACAAACAAAAAAAAAACAGAAATCCTGTAGGAAGCAAGCTCTTTTTAATGAAATAATTGGCAGAATGAAGAACAGCAAGCAGAGCAACACATGCGTAAAGGTGATGCATTTTGCAGTTAGATGTCAATCACAGCACAGTGGAATTTTTTCGTTAGATGTAAATTCATCAAGCAGAATCATGTCGAAATGTGGGAGGAAAGCAGCGTGATACATACTGGCACCGTAACCCGCATCCTTTTAGGAATATGGCATCATGCATTAGTGGTGGAAGACTCATCCGTTTTTAGGTTTCTGGACTGGACCAACCTGTCTGATGCTGGAAAGGAGAAACTGTCCTCATACAAATCCCCTTCTAAAGCAAGACTGCTCCAGCTACTGCTGTTACCATGACTGCCAGGGAAGAAGAGAACAGTGCTGAACTAGAGAACGGACGGAGAGGGCCCTGGCTGTCCCGTGGAACGGCTCCTGCCAGGGACATCGGCGGTGTCCTGACGCCGCCACAGCGAGCGGGGAGAGAACCCCTCGCTGCGGCCACGGGAGGTGCCTGGCAGCCTCGGAGACTCTTCCTCAGCGGACGGACAATCATTCTAAACTTCCACTCACTTTACAGGTTAAGTCAACGGAATGACTTTTCAGATAGCAAGTGAATGTCTGAAGTAAGACGTTTCACAATGAAATTAACGTCTATGTTAAGTCTCGGGATATAATTTGTAAAAAGCCGGGACTCGTCCGCTTGGGTAAAGTTTAAAAAGTGCACAGGCTGACACTCTTTCGGGTCTTCAGTTAGAGCAAACGGCGATGTGCTCGGGGGAGGGAGGCGGGCGGCAACACAGTCCTAAACAGACCTTCTCTAACTTGGAGAAAAAATGTCTCGATTTTAAAATACTCTTATTATGCCAATGACTTCCGTTGCATACGTTATGTATAATTCAGGAGGTGATCAATCATATACATTTTCTTCAGAATACTGAATGACCAAGGCTATTCGAGCATTACGCTTGTCCATTCGGCCAGTCACGAAACGCCACACAGATAACTTCTTAAATTAACCAATCAATAGAAGAAAGCCACTATATTCTAAAATTGCAGCAAAGCAATAAAAAACAAAAAGCAACTGTGTTCAGAAACAAAACTAAATTCAAATTTTCAGATTAAAACCTAAACATGCAATTTTTAAAAATACTAATTAGTAAGCACATTAGTCTGCAGTGATAAGCAGCTATATTTCCCCATGTTAGGCTAGGCAATTATAAAAATTAATATTTACACAAATCAAAATTTTGGTTCTAAAAATGAAATAACAAAATCTTTTTATGGGCATCAGTAAAGGTTGACAACGTTACGAAAAAGGATGGTTATTTAAAAGTTCTAAATAGTTTCCAAGCAATCCTGAGTCATTTACATATCCATGTTTACTCCAGCACCATCGAAATGTCTGTCACAAACTATAACGTATTAGAGAGTCAAAGTTAAAACTGAACAGTATCTTTTCATATATATTCAAGAAAATATATAGCTCTACTCTAAGACTAATGTGACAACCGGTTCCGCCCATGAGTCTGCTGTCAGACAAATCAAAGCTGAGAAAGCACGTAAATACAGAGTGGACAGGGAGCCACCAGCCAAAGAGAAAATCAATGCTCTCAAACACTGCACTTACTTCTATTCACAGGATTATTAAACAAAAAAATATATAAAATTCTTACCCATATTCCAATGATTCCTCCGATTAATAAAAAACCATTATCCAAGTATTAGGTGAACATGGAAAGAATGACAGCTAAAAAATGTAAAGACTAAAAATTCAAACTCCCTTTATCTAACCTCATTTCCCCTCCTGTTTTACCCGCCAAAATGGGTGAGATCTGAAGTCAGCTATTTATAAAATGCCACTTGTAACTAGGAGAACCATATAATTTTTTATCCAACCAGGGCACTTCTGAAAGTGAAAGGCGTCACCATCATTAAGAACCCGAGAGCAGCAGCAAACCAGGACCGCCCTGAGGAGCGCGGCGGTGCGGTGGCCCTGCGTTAACCCAGCACGAAGCATCGCCTCCTCGCCTCACAGTCCATCCCCTTCCCGAGCACTGTCCCGCTTCCACCGTCGCTCTGGTGTCATTTCCTACTTCTTACGCCCAGGGCGGGTGTCCCTCAGACCAGTGGTAGGCGAGGCCTGAGGCTCTGGGCCACGCAAAGAGTACTGTCGATTCTGACACAGCTCATAACAATTAACTCCAACATTCCACAAGGCCAGCCCCCCTCTTACCATTCTACCTCGTAACTTTTAAGAAATCCACAAACCGCTGAAATACCTAATATTCACATATACAGACAAGTTCTCTTTCTGACCAAATAATTATACATCCCTCCTAGACACTAGTACAAATCTGGGATTACTGTTTCTGTCTTAACCGTGGCTCTCTATGGGACCTCCCGCTCAGAGCGAAACTGAAGTCTGTCCACACCTTTAGTCTTTAACCTGATCTCTGGACCAGACAGGAACAGGTCCTACAGCAAAGAGTCATCCCGGTGCTCGTCGAGCCTGCAGATGCCTGGGGTCCCCCAATGCCCTGCTGAGTCTCGCCTCTGGGAGGTGAGGCCCTGGCAAGTCTACGCCCAGCAGGCACGCCAACGCTGGGGGGTCCCACTCACTTTTCCTCTGGGCCTGTACCTTAATGCCATGGAGCATAACGTTTCTTATTAAGCCTGTGGTCAATCAAAACCACATGAGTTTTTGTGACAAAATGCTATCAAGCCAAGTCTTCCCCAGCTCGAATTCGAATCATTCGTAACTATTTGAACATAATTATTTCAGCCTCAGCCTAATCTGGTCTTTTCGATCCTCGGTTCTGTTAATGGGCTTATTTTTTCATCTTCGTCTTGAGTCATTCACAAACGAGCACTCCCTATCACTAATAAATGACGCCGAGTGGGACAGAACCGAGGACGGCGCCTGGCAGCCATGCCCTCCTCAGCGAACCAGGTGGCGCTCCACGCAGCGCTGCTCAGGGGCTGCAGTCCCCGCCGTGCTGGCCTCGAACCCCGTCCTTCCACTGTAGGCACCAGGATTTCCTGAGCAACCATGAGAAACCGCACTGAGGTTCCAGAAGCCTGTTTCTCAGATAGGAAGGATTTACGTGTTAATATTCTATTCTAGATAAAGTCATGGAAAAGGGCAAGAAGACGAGTTGTGATATTACCCCCACCTCCCACTACCAGTTTTAAAGACGGCCATTTTGGGATCCAGATTTACAGAAATATTGGTGGTTTATACCATATTTTAAGAAACTATGACGAAAGAGATACTTTATAAATATATTAACACTTACTAGTTAATCCAAGCACCAAGCAAATACTCGGTTCCAACAGGTGAAGCCGCTTCCTCTCCGTGTGCTCCCTCATCCCCCTCCTAAGTCTTCTGACCTCCCCACCAAGGAAGCAGGTAAGCTGATCCCACGGCTCTGCTGAACCGAAGCCTCATGGGGCCCCTTCCACATGCACCCGGAACCGGAGGTACACAGCTGGGGACCCTCTCCCTCCCTAAACTCGGCTATGGATGGCACTCATTATTTCCAAGTATCAGTTAATGTCGATAAAGATTTTATGGAATACTACTGGTTAGTCAGAAAATGGCTTTGCAGGTTACAACTATAAAGAACAATTCCATCACAATTAATAAAATATTCCAAAGATTGTTATCATAAAGTTAACTAAGAAAAGTTATAGATAAGTGCCTTCTGGAGCACAAAACCACGTTTTTGTAACGAGTTTATGTATTTTCAGTCACTCAAGTAGAAATGCTCCAGGTCGTTTCGTTCCGGAAGAGCAGGACAAGTAAGGGATCCTTCCAGAGATACTTTAACCAATACAGAGAAAATTACAGGGTCATTTTCATGCCTCTCACAGACAAGTGTCCTTTTCTTATCCTCTAAAGAAAAAAAAAGTACCCTCTTTAAAGTGAGAAAAATTTTTCCTCCAAAATTCATGAAAAGTCTAGGTAAAGCTTAAAGGGCATAAAATCAAGTGTGTGCAACATTTTTCAAATAAACGATTGGCACATTTAGAGAAAATCAGTTCAATACTACATTTAATAAATGTCAAAAACCATTAAAAACATATTATAGATAATAAAGTACATTTTAAAAATAATGGTAGATTTTCAAATTCAGATTTTTAAATCATCATATTTATAGTTCACTTCTGAGATCTGAGGACTTAAACTATGCAATTACATGTAAAATTTTAATTACCTTTCACTTAGATGATGGAAACTACTGCTTTCATCCTGGTGTTCATCTTCAAAACTTAAATTGGACCAGCTACCAGTGCTGTCATCACCAATACTAAGATTCAGCTGCTGGCTACCCAAAGACTCCGCTGACTGAAAGTCTTGTATTTCTTTTGGACTAAAAAAAGAGAGAGAGAGAGAGAGAGATAAATTCAATCCAAAAGCATCAGATTCTGAATTATAAGACTATCCATTTGATGATAAGGATGACAAAAACAAGAAATGGCATTCGGAGTCAGCCCAGTGGTCTACCTAACCCGCTGTGACTGTGTCTGCTAACAGCGAGACTTTACAGGGCAGCACACTGATTTCACGTTCACTGAGGTACCAGGCCAACACCGCTAACTTACCTTATTAATCTAGCATGGCTCCATTCCAAGCGCATCACTTACCTAAATCCTCTGTAAAGTAGTTCGGATTTTCAACTGGGACCACTATGGCGGAGCGCATCTGCTTTGTGAGACAGTACTGTTGTTTTTACCAAGCACAAAAACAAAAAACCCTTCTTCTGGCTTAAAAAAAAAAAAAGTATTCGAGGAATTCTAGTACTGCCAATCAGGCCTACAGCCAGACGAGCCAAATCCCTGCAAGAGTCGAGGCACAGATCAGAACCCTTCTCATTTTTCTCAATGAAGAAACATTTATATTTTTGTTCCATCTTTACAAGAAAGGCCATTCACTGTTCAATTACTGTAATAGCCCCCTCTACAGTTTATTCCCACCAGAGCAGTTTAAAGTGATGTTCTGATGTTTTTAAACACGAAGAGGGAAAATGTTAGCCTTCCAATCAAAACCTTCTAGTGGTCTCTCACCAGTCGGACAGGGTCTGAATCCTTGACACACAGCACCTGGCAGGATGCGCTCTCATGACCTCCACCTGACCCACCTCGCCCCCTGGCCCACGCGCTGCAGCCACTCGGCTTCCCCAGCACGGATGGTCTCGGCCCCCTGCCTGGAAAGCTCTTCCTGATTTGCCTTCGCTCACATGTCATTTTGTCAGAGTTGCTTCCCCCGCTCCCTGTTCTGAACTGCAACCAGCCCCACCTGGTGGCACCCGCCACTAGCACCAGATCCCCTTCCCTCACTTCCGTCTTCCTCCAAAGCACTTGTCACTGAGCGACACACCACATAGTTCACTTATTCATTGTCTGTCGCATTCCACTGTAACATGACGTCCCGGAGAGCACATATTTTCACTTATTTTACTTATTTCTGTATCCCCAGTGCCTAAAATAAGTACTTTGACGCTATTCTCATTTCGTATTTAAGATACACCAGCCAGAACCTCGCTGGCATTCCAGGGGCAGTCACACTACAGTTTTAAACACTAATGGAGCACTACTTCATTCTTTAAAAAAAAGAAAAAGGAAAAAAAAAACACTTCCTGGTATGCACCACAATCTAATATTTTGACTAAAATGTCCCACTAGATGGGGTCCAAAGAAGAGTTTTTTTGTTTTTTTTTTTAATAACTGCTGGGTTATTTTGGATTAGAAAAGTAACTCTAAAGACAGTTTAGATGTTTTGTTCTCCTAAAAACGCACTACACACACTCCCCATTTGACACGCACGTGACACCCCTCGGTACATTACAGCTTAGCGAAATATTTATGGTTATTTTCACGATTCGAACATTTATATGAAAAGGGGCACTAGGGAAATAACTCGAATAATACTTTTAAAAATAATCCATTTGAGTGAATCCCTCTTAAAGCTTGAAGACAAACCATTTCAACTTCAGAAAGAGAAAATGTGACAGCGCCTGGTGCGCACCAGTCAACTTTTATTAGTCGGCACTCAGAGAAACCCCGCACGATCATTAATGATAACAGAGAAAGCGAAGAGAAACACAGCGGCTCCCTGCCAGCCTGGATGGGGCCGGAGCGGACAGCAGGGTCACAGAAAGAGCTCGGGGCTGATCTCCTCAGCCAGCTCCAAAAACGAAAGGTGGAAACAGGAGCCCACATCGGGAGCCCACAGCCCCTCGCCAGGCCCCAGCAGGGGACCCCAGGGACTCTCACCGGGCAGACGAGCCAGAAGGGAGGGGGCTCTTCTCCTCCCGAGGCTGGGGCTGAAGGGGGTAGGGAGAGGGAAGAACAGCAGTTAGAGCCTGAGACCACTTCTGCCTGAGGAAAGCTGCTTCGATTACAGAAGGCCTAGCTCACCACGACGCACTGACGTCCGCCATCACATCGGAACTACTAAGCTGTCATGAACGGAGAGAATGTGGGTCTAGGGCAAAGCTTCACGACTCTGTCCTGTGAAGGGCCAGACGCTGAACTTAGGCACTGCCGGCTGGAAGGTCTACTGCAGTCACGCAACTCCGCCCTCAGGGCCGGAAATGAATGAGCGCGGCTGTGTTCCAATAAAACTTTACTTGTGAGCACTGGAATCTGAATTTCATATAACTTTCACATGTCACAAAATAGTATCCTACCTCTGATTTTTTTTAAACACTTAAAAAATGTAAAAACCACACTTGGCTCATAGGCCATACACAAGCAAGGAGGCGACCAGTTCTGGCCCGCGGGTTATGGTCTGCCAATGCCTGGTCCGGGGGCAAGGGGACGACCTGACTATGGCCAGGAGAGCTCCCGCGGTTCACCAGAAACCCACGGTGTCTCTCGTCTCCAGAGGACACTCCCAACAACGGGATCCGAGGGTCCTGGCCGCACCGCATCTCCGTTTTAAGACGGTGCAGAATGGAAGCAGTCCTTGTCACGGCTTTGACAAAAGCTACTACAAAGTCTGAGGTGTCATGTGATTAAATTCCACCTCCACTGAGGCCTCCGTTTCAGAGGGACTAACAAATCCAGTCCTACAAATAATATCACAAGTTAGCCTTGACGTTTTCCCAGGCAGAATGGAGGCTAAAGTGAGCATTTTTAACTAAGGTGTTAGAATCTGAGCACGAAGCGCAGCTGCTGAGGAACCGGACACTGGGACACAGGACACCAGGACAGCCAGCAAGAGCTGCCCCTTAAGTCAGGGCCTATCAGGAGAAGTGGCGGCAGTGGGGAAGGACCTGGAGCATTTCTGCTTTCTTCCTGATAGCATTATGATTAAATTATGGTTGTTATTTAAGAAACAAAAAACAAAAAAATTTACCTGTGAATAGAAAAAAACAGAATATGAGAATCTAATCCCAGAGTAGTAACTTAACGTGGTCATTAATATTCTATATTTTTGTATAAAATTCTCCAGCTGTTTCCTTGACTCCACCTGGCCCGCTTCCCAGCTTTGGGGACGTGGACCAGGTGACGGCCCCTCTAAGCCTCATCCTCCAGTGCGGTAAACGGTGACAGCGCCCCCCAAAGGGCTACTGTAGAGCAACGACGCGGTGTACGTGGAAGTAACACGTAGGGATGTAGAACACCACGCAAACGGAACAGGGAAACATTTTTGTCAATTTAGGGTTAAAAATAATCCTACCTTTCTGAACAGAACCTGAGACATACCTGATCGAGTTTAACTTTTCGTTCTTTCGTAAGGCCCAAACGAAACGTGAGACGTACCTGCTAAGAGCACGGCCGACGTTCGCCATCGCCGACGTCATTATCTCCGTGGTGAGGCTCTCAGCAAAGCTGACGCCATCTTGTCCAATCCCACTGTCAGCTGCCAGGCTGGTGCTGCTCAGCTCTCGCTCTGCCCTCTCAATAGCTTCGGCAACTATCTTCTCGGCAAGCGCTGTCTTCTTATCGAGATCGACACAGACTTGGGGGACGTCGAGATGGAAAATCCTGGATTGCTGATAGATGTGGCCGAGTTTTGAATGAGAGAGCGGTTTGCCACGAGCGTCCTGTCTGGAGAAGTGCTGAGCGGAACTGCCACTGGGGTCACGGAGTTCTCTGTGGTCGCAATGTCTGCACGCCTGGCTCACGAGAGGCGACAACTTGGACGCGTAAGTGGGCCCACCTGCTGCTTTTGTGGCCTCAGACGCGCGGACGACCGCAGACCCTAACCTTAGTTCTGAAGTGTCACCCAGTACCTCTCCAGCCCACTGTTCCACAGCTTGAACGACACTCTCTCCACAACCACGCCCACCGACTCTGCCTGTGCGGGGGGGAAATCCAGGATTTTGCAAAGGAGGCTGAAGAGGTTCGGGAAACGCTGGCTCGGCGTGAGGCTCGGCACCCTCAGCACACCCGGGCTGTTCGTGACGGCGGGAATCCGCCGAGGACTGTGGCAAGCCACCCGTGGGCGCCGTCAGCGCTTTGCTAGCATCTCGTGCTATGCTGCGAGCGAGGGACGTGGAGAAACCGTCCAGCTCCGAGCACTCGCTTCGGCTCGTGCCCCGTGCCCGTTCACAAGTCTGATTTTTACACAGGTCGCCTCCGCTTCTTTTACTTTGTCTTCTTTTACCTGCGTCTTGGCGGTTTTCCTTATGTAAGAACAGTAAGAGTTCGCTGCCGGTTTCCACCTCTGAGCTCTGCGGAAGGGGCATTTGTGAGCTGCACTTCATTCTGGCCGTCTTGGCTGCTTCTTGCAATCCTGATTTGACAGATCGATAAGCAAGTCTGTTGGCGTACTGATCCATCAGTAACTCACCATTACCACCTTCCTGTTTCAGTATTTGGATAATGTGACCTGCATATTCGTCCGTCACACTTTCGCAGCTGGGATACTTGTATGTCAGGCCTGACATGCGAGAACTCGGTAATGAAAGAATAAATGGATCTTCTCTCGGGTGTGCTGCGGCCTCCACAGGCAACCTCTCCTCTGCTCTATCACCCTGGGCACCGTCAACATAACAACTGCTCCTCCTCTGCTTGAAAAGCAGACAACTTGTAACTTTTGCTATTTGCTCAGCTTCTGTAACGACTTCGGCTGCCATGTCACCTGCAAAATTGTGTAATGTTTGTAAATCTTCACCCGAGTGATTTAAAAAGGTAGGAGATACACTTCTTGGACTCTGCACATTTAAGCAAGGGCTCTTAACCCTGGGTTCTTGAATGATTTTATTATCTAGATGAGAAGCTGCCGTTTCGGTTGCAAGGGAAACGATGCGTGTCGCTAACACTTCTGCAAACTGAACTTTCTTCCCTGAGTGCTCTGACTTCACGTCCACTTCTGGAAGATCTTCGCCTTCACCACTTTCGACTTCTTCTGAAAGAGATCGCATGAGCTTCAACATGAATTCTTCCTTTTCAATAGCGTTTTGTTCGTTTTCAGATAAACTTCCGCCAGACGAGTTGTGAGGCGTGGAAGGCGGTGTCGCAGGTGCGAATTCTTTGGCCAGCTCCCCCTTGAGCTTCTTGGTGAGCTTCTTGATGTCGCATTCGGGACTGGCCTGAGACGGCACGAGAGGACTGGATGGAGGAGTATCGGGTATCACATTTCCATCTCTGATTTTCTGTTTACCTTCCCCGTGCAAACCATCTGCACATGTAAGCACTGTGGATGAGAAAGCATGTGAATGGGGAAAAGGGCTGTCTTGCCCAAAAGACAAGGGCTCAGGTGTTGTATTATTCAAATTATTGTTTTTCACTGATTTGTCCTTAGCGGCTTCCTTCAAATCAGGTCTCTGACCTGCCGCAGGTGGACAACGTGGTAGTGTCTCTAAAGAGAACCCGTGAGCTGCAGAACCTCTGCACTCGGGGACACCATCCTTTCCCACTGAAAGCGAACAGTGATTTAAGTGACCTTGAGCATCAGGGAATTTGGGGCACTTTTCCACGGTCGACCGAGACTCTTCTCCAGGAACAGGCAAGCCTTCCTCGTGTTCCACATTTTTATCTACGTTTGGGGTCACTGATTTGCTTTTATCTATGGAATGTTTAATAATGGATTTAGATAACCGATCAGCAAACATGTCCTTATGGCTAGCTTCACTCTGTTGCAACGTCACTGGATCGCAATGGAAAGGAGGGGTTTGTCCCTTTACGGTTTTAGTTAAACCATCTGTGTGTTCGTCAACTGTTACTGTATCTTTGAATGACGTCACTGACTCTAAAGTTTCATTTACTATCGTATGTACCATTGCTGCAGAAAAGTTGCTAATAAGCACAGGATCATTTGTTAATTTTGAAGAACTCTGCATTTCCACAACCTCATCAGCTGCTTTAAAATCACTGTGATGACCCGGATTATGTTCTGAAGATAAACAAATATTTCTGAGACAAGCTCCTTCCTCTTCATTTTTTGTCGAAACACGTGTTTCAGTAGAACCGCCACTCAAATTACTATCACCAGATGACAGGTGAGACTCTGCCTGACACACACCAGCCGAAAAGCGACATGGGAGCAGGGCACTTCCCGCCAAGGGCACTGGAATAGAAGTGACGATTCCAGAAGTACAAAACAAGGCCTGCTGAACGGTGTATTCTTTTTCACAGTCCTGCGCTGGTCTTGTCGCCATAACTGCTTGATTGTTAAAAGGAGGGGAACACGTGGGGGCCCGTGTTGATGGCACTGAATTTTCTGCACTCACATACTTTACGTTATCTGTGGAAATGCTGACTGCCGCCTTTGTTGTAAAGGTCACATCGACCTGTGACAGCTCAATGAATGCCTCTTGTATTACAGATTCAGACAGATCTTTCGCGTATGACTTCACTACTTTGTCTTCGTAGTCAAATGACCGACACGGTGGAGAGGCGGGTGTTGGGGGACAGGAAAACTGACACACTTCCATGATGCCCTCAAAAACAAGCTCCTCAGCGAGACCTGCGGCGAAGCCGGCAGCTGTGTGTGTAAGCATCTGCTTCCTCACGTACTGCAAATCTTTTAAAGCATTTGACAAAGCTTCACTCACCAAAAAATTAGCCAGACCACCAATGGCACGCTCTTGCAGCGAAAATGCACGCTGCCTTCTCAGTTCGTTAAACGCCATCTGAAAAACAGATGCCGTCAATCTGACGGCTAAATGGCACAATGCGTTGGTACATGAAGAGACCCCTTTCTGCAAGTCTTTAAACGCACCAACGAAGCTTTTCTCCACGAGATCTGCGGCGAATTTTTGAATGCTATCTTTAATCATTAAGGATGCATGTCTAGACCTACTTTTTTGATCGAGGCTTCCACTCTTAAGGGCTATGGTTTCATTTTCTCCCTTTTGAACACTAACAGTGTTTGAGGTTGCATTAGTATGTTGGGTGTGAAGAACCGAGCCCAGGACTTCACATGAAATGCTGTCTGCATAATCTTCATAGGTGTAATAAACAGAATCATGCTTTTCATGAATCCTCTCGCCACCGGCATCTGTTTGGCAAAAACATTCAACAGGTGTAGAGCCTCCAAGAGGACTAAAAGCAGAGGAACGGATGGGGCTGAACAAGCCCCGGTCCTCCCTGGACGCCTTCACGGGGCGAGGAGAGTCTGGAGCATCGCACAGGTGAGGGGATTCCGGCTTACGAGGAGTCGGCTTCCTGACATTAGCTGGGAGAGCTGGGCGATCAAACTTAAATTTCTGAGGATTCATAGCAGTGGCTACAGAACAAGCTTTTTCATGTTTCTGCCCTTTCTTTTGCGATGGCTTCCCTATGACACGATCTTCTAGAAATGGACAAGAACTCTCTAAAGTTTGTTCTAGTTCATCAAACTGATCAAAACTATCAAAAAATTCACTTACTTCTGAGTCTGAATCCTCTATATCATCTTTTGTCACGGGAATTTTAGGTAACTCAAGTTTGGCCTTTAAACTTTTCTGATATCCTTCTTCATCTAAGAAAATAACAGGACTTGGACTCGAGCACTCTGATTCAGATGAGTAGGCAGGAGAAGAGGAAAAAACCATTTTCTGTGTTTCACTCCCTTTATCCGGGGCGTTAGACGGCCTATAGAAACTCCTTTGGATCCAAGGCTCAGAAATGGATGTTGTGACTGAAGTTTTCACAGGTTGTTCTTTATGTCCCAGAATATTTATTGAGGAAGTTGGAGGCTTAGCCGACGACATCTGCCGCCCAGAGCTGACCAGAATCCTTAAATCGTGGGATTCTAAATGGTGACTGGCAGCAGTCTGTGAGGCAGCATCACACTGGCTTTTTGGTGCAGTAATGTTTACTCCTATAGGAAAAGAATAAAATGACCAATTATCCTAGGACAGAATTTTTTAAAAATCAATTTAAATCAATGAGAATAAGTAGTTGTTAAGCATAATTAGATTCCAAACACTTAAGGTAATGAAGTAAACAGTACTATCAAAATCAGGACAGAAAGGGCAAAACTAAAGGCCAGATAACGATGAACTTAAAAAATCACAAGAAAATCACTTCCTCAGACAATCAGGAAAAAAAGGTTAAAGTGAATAAACTTTAACTGAGTAGTAAGTCGGCCTTAAAACTTGAAAAACTGAAACCTTGAACTTCAATCTCCTATTTCAAGAAAAAGTCTAGCGAAGAACAAACCATCATTATACGGCTTCGAAGTCTCTTCTTCCTCTAAGTGCTCAAAAGCAGTGACGAAGTCATCCTCTATGGATGACACGGACTGGTTGGTATCGTCATCGTCTTCATCAGTGGTCTCGAGGTGGCGCTTCCGATGCAAGTACGTGTCCAGGGTGTACCTTATACCAGTCGCGTATTTACTTAGGAGACCAAAGATAAAATCAATTCTGAGTCTTGGTAATGTAGGTGACACTCTCATGACACAAAGCATTCCAGAATGATGACTCTTGGGAAAGATGAGAGATGGTAAAAATATTTTAATTTCAAAATGCTATACATACAAAACATATTATCTGAAAGTGAAGCCTAGAAATAACAGTCTCGGGAGGGGAAAAAAAAAGAAGAAACGCATGCACCCCGAAAGGCTCCCCGATTTTGTGACATTTCATTCTTTCCTTTATTCTTTCTCCACAACATTTCTCTCTCCCCGATCTCTTTTTCTCCCATCTTTCTTTCAGCCAGGGAGTGAAATTCTCCCTACGCCAGCTCCTCAAACGTTACAGAGCTTACTATCCCCTCCTCTGCCGACTGTGGTGTCCTGCGTGATTGCACCGCCCTGTGATCTTTCTCCTTCATCATTCACCTAGCTCGCCAGCTACACTGTAAACTGCTTGAAGGCAGGAAGCAGATGCTATCTACCTGTGTATCCCATTTTCCTGTAGCTTCCAGCATGATATCACCTTCTCTCCTATCATGTGACAATCACCTCCTCCTCTTACCTACATTTCTCTAGTATTACAATTTACAACGTTTACAGCTTTAAGAATACAAGTCGTCAGATTTTTTCCATGCATAATCTTTAAAAATGTAAATAGTACAAATAATTTATTTAAAAAACTAGAAACTAAATATAATAGCTAATCACCTCTTTATTCTAGCAAATAAAACAAAGTAAATATAAATGAAGAATATAATTAAGGAAATGAGCTGAGCAGTCCTACTTTTAAATGTAGCTCTCATACTTAACATGGTACTGTCTTTTAGATTTGGAATAAGTAAATTTTAAACCAAATCAAATTCAATTTTTAGGAGGTAAAACATGTAAAACGTTTTTCTTTGATGTGTTACAATGAAACAATACTTAGTAAAGAACCAAAAGCTTAATGTTTTATAAAATTAATCATCTGTCTGAAATAACATTTGTTTACAAAAGTAAAAAGTGCATCTTCAGATGTCTACCTTACACTGAAGATTTTTTAACCAGAAAAATGAGTTAAGGTGTGTTCTCTAAAACATGTAGCACAACTTTTATATAAATTTGAAATTGGCCCTAAAGGGGAAAAAATTCATATTGCTTATACAAAGCTAGAAAAAATTTAAGAAATCCAGAAATCATAATTTTCAGGAAAAAAAAGAATGTACTTATATAGCATTTATAGAACTTCACACATGGACAATCTAATTTAAAGTTATGACCAAAATTATTCTATCCGTTGATTTCAAAGCTTTGGAGTTAGATTTCTTATGTATCATATTTCCTTGAGATAGCATTAAAAAAAAGGACATCACCCAAACAGTCAGAAGCTTAATATTCTCCATCAAATGTCACTGTAAAGTTTGCTCTGAAAAACTCATTAGAGATGATTTATAAAAGTTACCTGATTTACAGGACCATTGTTCACAGCTGATGATTTATTTATATCTTTCATACAAATAATTTCATTTTCATTTAGGCTGCAGAAATGGAGTGAATTCAGAAGATCTGGAAGTTCCAAAGAAACCGCAGCTAAATCCTGATTTACAACAAAAACACAGAAAACAACACTATAAAATAACACTTTTGTTAATTAAGGTTCACATGATGTGAGCCTTATCTAGAAAGCATTAGATCTACTGGTTAATAAACTTTATAGTTCATAATAATTAACGTACCAACCACAATCAATTTTTTTAAAACTCAAAAATAAAATGTAGTAAAATATTTTAATACCTGCTATTTCTGTAGCCTTTTAATCACACTAATAACTACAAAGAATTGTCATGGATGGTACCTCACACATCCATGACGACTAGGCACTTTCACTTAATAGTTTTTAGCTGCCAAGGTCAACCTGCAGTCTCTCAGGTTTAATTAACTGTGAAATTTTTCATATAGGACTGACTGCAGAATATACATATTTGGAGCTTAAGTTTTGTATTTGCAAAATACGAGTCTATTTTTCTGCCTCTCCTCTCCAAAGTATTGTATTAGACTTTAACTTATAAGTTAATGAAGATGTAAAGGAAAAGAAAATAGCTTTTTCTCATTTGTCCTTTTTGCATAAATATTTTACCCAGTTAAAGAATTAAGTCCTTGAACCCACTAGGGTACTTTCCTCTATAAACATGGTTTTATCACTAACCCCTAAAGAGGAAGTAGAATGAGAGAAACACTTTGGACACTTCTCTTCGCAGCCTCTCATCCCAGGAGAATGTGCTCTTCTGAGCCTCTGCCTCAACTACTTCCTTCAGGCAAGGGCACAATCAAGACACACAGCAGTTTTCATTCATTTCCACCTGATCTGCATATTCACAAAGAACTGAACAGTGTGATTTTCTTCTTCTATTAGGAGACCTTTACTGGCACAGAAGGAAACACTGGCAATCGCAAATTTGAAGGAGCAGCAGGAGGCAGAACAAAGTACTCCTACCGCCTCCCCTACCGCCTCCGGGAGCTTCAGCCACTAGGCCGCTGTGAAACCCTCCTTTGCTGATTCCAGTCTCAGCCACCAGCCCCTCTGTAAATACCTGCCTAAATCAAACAGGCTAACATTTTCAACTGGTTAATCATCACCTTTAACACAATTTACCTTTTAAAATTTACTCCTGAAAATATAAGAATCTGACCGTTGAAGTCAGATTATAAAAATCATCCAAATTAAAACATAAGTCTTAATTTTACATTATGCCCAGAATGGGGGAAAAGTCTGCAGTTTGCAGCCTTCTCAGATAAATGACTTCTGTGGTCTCCTAACCTAAAAGTGCTTTCCATAACAAGAATACTCAGTGAAAATGTAAGAGTGAAAATCTCCGAAGTACACTCAGAAGTTGGTCTCAAATGTCATCTTTTAACTTCGAACAGGACTGATGATAGCAGAAGAGTTTAGTGTAAAATTTGGACTAATAAGGCATATTTTTCATGGTCTCAAAATTTGTTCCAAATCATCTCTCAAGGTCTTTTCCAGTTCAGTAACTCAACCGTACCTGTATGTGAGCAGCATCCGTTTCTTCGTTAAAACCTAGAAAAGTGACCTGAATAAAAAAGAAATAAAGCTCCATTAGTTTGAGTTTTAAAGTTTCATCTCAGTCAGATTACTGACAACATTGTGAAACAGAGCAGCACATAAAAGCGTTAACGTGTTGATGTCACTCACACGAACATCGAATTCACATCGTGCACCTGACACTGGTGCTTTATGTCAATCAAACCTCCATGGAAGTACATGAATAACTGCTGACTGTGCTGGACAGGGTGACTGTTTTTTTCAAAGATGATCACAAAGGTGTTTCACCAAAGATCTGGCTCCACGATGCAGCTCTTCAACCCCTTCAACATCCACTCCACCGGCAAGTCCAATCGGTTCTCCTCCCAAAATGTATCTCGCAGACACCCACTCTCTCCACACCCCCCGCCACCACCTACATCTGCACCCCTACAATCCTCGCCCACCTGCTGCGGGAATGACATGTCACTTTCCTGTCAAAGGCTTCCCTGTTCCCAGCGCAGCCCAGAGGCCCCAGGCGGTGGGTCAGCTGGTGCCATCGCTGTCCCATCAGGAGTGCACACGGCGCCCTTTCTGGGGGCCGCACACGCCCAGTCTGCTCGGCTCAGGGCTTCGTGGTGGCGCCCGTCGACCTGGACCTGTCTTCCTCGGGCATTTACATGCTTCACTCCTCCTCCTTCCAGACCCAACCTCAATGGCACCTCCTCAGAGACGCCCTCAAGGCCACCCTCTTACTGACTCCCCGTGACAGCACTTATTTCCCTCAATGCCCTCTAGATTTCTTTGCCTAAGTTTATATAAATTAAATTTCTAAAAAGTATCTAATGATATGAATGAATGTCACATTACTAAGTAAAAAGGACAAGATAGAGAAAAATGATATAGAATATACGCACGATTTCAACCTTATTTTTAAAAACTCACGTGTGGGAAATAGCACCGAAATGGAGTATGCCAAACCACACCAGGGACTAACTCTTGATGATGGAATAATAATTGATAGTATTTTTTTCTATTTATTCTCACTGTGGTTTTTTCTCCTAATTAATAAGATTAATGACATTTTCTTTTTTATGCTTTCAGTATTTCTAATTTTTCTACAAAAAAATATGTACTACTTTTATAATCTGGGAAAAAATATTATTTTAAAACTTATATTCCCTGTACATCTGACATGATCGGAAGAAACTTTTTCCATGTGAAGACAGAATAGTAAATAGTCTACTAAGTAAAGTCTGTGACTTAAAATATGAAAAGACTTAATGATAGCAATATGGGGAATCAATTCTAGAAATTAAGGGAAAACAGCACAAAATATAAAGCAACACTCAATATACGTTTGCTCTCATTCTGACTGAGTCAGAAGCAAGTCAGAATCTTCAGTTACTCCGTGATCTTTCTTCCGATCAGTCAGGGTGCTACTACTTCACAGACTTGTTCATTTCTCGGTGTCTAGGTATGCCGCCAACTTCCAGCAGCTGCTCTCCTCGTCTGCAAACTCAAGGCAGTGCACGCGCCCTCCACAGCTGTGAGGGTTAAACAGGCAGGGTGCAGGACAGTGCCTGGCACACCGCGGGCACGTAAAGCAAAGAGACACTCAAGCAGCCAATTTCCTTCCTTCCTTCGGTAAGATGCTGTGAGATATGCACACCCTAAAGTGAGACGAATTCCTTCTGCTCTTTCGAGTCTCCTTCTACTGAACACGAATGAGAAAATAAACTGACTTGGGGTCTGCAGATGCCAGGAGAGCCTTTTAGGCCCCCACTGATCGAGGCCTCACCAAGAGCCATGGGGCGGGAGAGACGCCAGAAGCTGCTGGAGGGACGGCCTGGCAAACCACACGAGGGCAGAAGACTTGTCACGCCAGGCAACTGAGGAGGTGAGGAGCGGCTCGGCTTCACAAAACTTAAAGAGGCTCAGGGCAGAGCATGGCAAGCCTCCACAGTGAGCCCAGCACCCTGCAAATGCTTCGAGGACAGCTCCTCAAGGGGCATGAAGGAAAACCACTCCAAAATAAGCGTCTTCAGGATTTTTTTATTAGAAATCTGATTTTTTTTAAAAAATTATTTTTAAATTAATGACCTAACACCTTATTTTTGAGACTCTGTGACCTAATACTCCATCTCTCATATTTGGAAACATAAATACGTTTACAGACTATCATTATATCATTTATGTAGAATAAAATGTTCTTCCTTTTGTCGGTAACACATTCAAGCAAAGACTGGAAATGCTGAGGTAGCAGAGAAACAGGGGAGCAAATGGTGTATCTCATCTTCAAGCAGTAAACACCTTAACTTCAAAATAAATTTATCGCTACTTTCTCACTTTTAATCAAAGCACTGAATTTAAACAATGAAGAAGACTAACAATCCTACGCGCTGAGTAAAAGTGCTCGTCATCATACGCCACGACAGTTACGTTAGAGGGCACGCAGAACAGGTGCCTCCATATGTGTATTATCACGTAAAGATTTTAGGCATTTTAAAAATAGATCACACAGTTCTCCAAAGATGCATGAAAAGACACTGTGCCTTATTAAGAAAGGGTACAGAAAGTAACATGCCAAACCTCAGTCAAACTGACAGTCCCGTCTTGCTTTAAACGGTCCTCTGCTGACACGTTGCATAGCTCCTTCTCACTCTGCAATAAAGACTTTACAGACTGGAACACATCTTCACTGAAGCTCTGGAAACAGAAGATATCCTTAATTTATTTCATTCTAAGACAAGGTACGAGATCCTGGAGATATGCTAGCTTTAAATAGAGAGTCACTTACCTTTCTAACGAATGTTCCTTTGGCATATTATCGTACACCTTTTGACATACACAGAGCTCAATTCGGCTGAGAGGAAGAGAGCGCAAAATGCTTCCGTGGAGTTCCACACGCTCGGCACACACACCCGTGGCCCAGGCGTGGCCCGTAGGCCGGTTCACTTACTCTCCACCCTGAAACCTGACAGGCCGTCCGGCCGGCTTCCGAGCGCTGGCAGGACAGAAGCAAGCACTCGGATGACGAGACAGCGGGGAAGCGGCTGTGAGGGATGCTAACAACAGGGATTACTCTCATGACGAAGCTGGTGATGGGGGAAGAAAAGCGATATCCCCAAATAAGGCTTTTCGGGGACCTTAAGGCAGCTGTATGAAAGCATGCAAAGTATCGGAGGGAGGAAAAAGTAATGTAAAGAAAAAATGAGCGTTATAGTCAGACATAAGTAGAACATGAATCTCTTTGCATCTTTCTCTCCTGACCTGCTGACCTGCTGACCTGCTGCTCGTCCACGAGAACGGTCCTGACTCTGCGGTCTCCCCCAGCAGAACTCCTACCCTCTGCAAGACCTGCAAAGATCTGCCCCCCAGTAGCAATGAACCTCTCAAAGCTCCTACTGTATCGTCTGCACTTTAAGATCATCTAATCTATATCACGACACGTTATAATTCCTATTTTCACATGTATTTGTCTTTCTTACCCATCAAATCAAATTACTGACACCAGAGACTGTAAAATTGTATTTTACTCAATTTGTTTCCCCAGATTTCCGTACCTCACATACTATGTGAATTCAAGAAATCTTCAGTCTAAGAGAAGAGATATTAATATAAAACCAAAGCAGTTGAGGAAAAAATGTAATGATAAATTTGAATTTGAACTATCAGCATGAACTAAAGATTATTTAATACGCATACTACATTTTTCCACTGAGCGATCACAGAAGCAATGACCGTCGGCAGCGGCGAGGACACCCGGCATCAGACTGTGGTTTCTAAACACCATGTGCCGATGAAAAGAAGGACGGTCTCTAGGGAAAATGGCTGCTTCCAGGTCTGAGGCAGAGACAGCAGGAGGTGTGGCTGATACATCCGACAGTGACAGAATGCAAGAAGTGCTCAGAGACTAACTGGGAACACAGAAGCCAACTTGAAGAAATTCCCACTGGCCAAATTTGGGACAATATGAGCATCGAAAGAATAAAAATGGTAATGAAATATTTAAAAAAAAAGAAAAAAAAAACCCCACCCTACAAGTCCATTAAAACGGACAGAGAAAAGGGTGGGGTGGGGGTGGAGGTAGAGCATATCTTTACACTAGAACGCTGGCTAACAAATAACAAATATGGACTGAATGACAAAGCTAGAAAAATACCCTCTGTAACTCCCCGTGTAATTACTGATTTAGAAAAGGGTCATCAATGGGTCCTAATCCACTGGATTAAAAACTTCTGGAGAACAGGACACTCACACTGTCTCACAGAATCACCCCGTGGACTGCTTACTAATCATATTAATTATAAAGGGATTCTGTGTCTTTAAGTTAGAATTATTGCGAGCCTGGACCCTCCTGATCTGACGGAAGGGAAAGGCCACGCCACCACCTCAGGGGTCCCTGCCAAACCTGAAGACAGGGCGAAACAGAAGGACTCAGAACACGGGACATGGCACAAGGCGACGGGTCCAGACTTCCACGGACCTGCTGGCGGGAGAGAAGCAGCCAGACCACTGAAATGGACTAGACTGGGGACACAGAAAAGACACGATGCCCAGGTACGGGGTGACTGGGTCCCAGACAAGACCCAAGGGAAAGCAACAAGGGTATTGAGACAGTTACGGAATGTATGTACGGACGGCATGTTATGTCAGACCGTCTGAGGGCGGGAACGATGCTGAGGTTAAGAGATGCCTGCTGGCAGACGCAGGACAGAAGCAACATGACGTCCGCAGCCTCCCTCCCGGCTTCAGAGGTGTGCCGTTCCCTGACGTGGCCGCTGCGGGACCCTCGTACTGGATGAGATCTGGGTCAGAACAGAGACTGGTTCCTGTACATCCAGAAGGGGAGACGGCCTCCCACGCACTCTCTGATGGACGCCCCTGGATGGGCCGCTGTCCTGCCTGACGGGCATGGAAGGTGTTGTCCCTCATCGGGACGGGCCTAGTGCCACATCCATCCTGCCCTGACTTGCACAGCTCCTGAGTGCCTGGCAAGCGGCACGGAGGACAGCCATGTCTTGGCCACAGCCCAGGACGGGCCTGGCACGTACGTGTCCGAACAAACTCCGTTACTTGCTGGACTGGAGTGGCCTGCCTTTCTCGGCCCTGTCCCTCCCCTCCATCTCAGGGCTTCCCCTGGGTCCGCGTGTACAAAGTGTACATGTGGGTGTGCATGTGTGTGAACACACGTAGAACAGTTATGACAAATGTTAACTAACAGAGGTGACTCTAACTGAAGAGTGTATGTGGTGTTCATTGTATGGTTGCCCCCCACTAACTTTTCTGTGGGCTTGAAAATATTCAAAATTTTAAATGATTCTGCTTTCATTAATGAGTAGAAGATTTCAGGTTAAGATACAAACATGAACTCAAAATAAAATATAATAAATAAAATAATAAAATAAAATAAAATAAAATAAATAAAATAAATAAAATAAAATAAAATATGAAAACTGAACTTGAACTGTCAGCATAAACTCATGACAGCAGTGGGCATTGCTAGTACCCAGATCTCAGTTTCTAAATTCTATTCGGGGTTCTTTGGAGAAACAGTCAATTCCAGGTCTGAAAAAGGGAAAGTGGAAGGTGACACTGGGGTCCATCTGTTGCACTAGAAATCAAAGAAGCAAGCAAAGAATTAGGAGCCTGAGACAAAAGGACATCGGCACCAGCTTGGAGGGGCTCCTGGGGACCAAATTTGGAACAACGTGAGCAGCTTAAAATAGATGAGTGAATAAAATAAATGACTATAAATAAAAAAAGGTCGAGAACACACAGAATCCATGTGTCCAAAGTAATAAAAATAAACGAACGAATAAGTGAGGGGAAATAAACTCAGTCGCCACCACTGGAGGTGACTACTCCACTAAGTCACTAATCTGAACACTGGTAATTAAAGGGCATTTACCTTGCCTTTACTGGAGATATCGTAGTTTATCTAAGGGTGATGAGAGGAAGCTTTTAAGAATGTTGGCTAATGTAAAAAAAAAAAAAAAAGGCAAAATTAGGAAAATCACCATTTTGCAACTTCTAGAAAATAAAAAATTCAAGAAAAGGTCATCAAGGAATATTATTAGATGAAAGATTGTTGGAAAAAACAAGGTATTTGCACACAAACAAGGATCATCCCATGGATTGTTCGCTAACTAAAAGCAGACAGCTCTGGCAGAGTTACTACCTTACTCTGTTGATCAATCTTTGCATTGCTGATTGTAGGAAAAACCTGAAATTCTAGTTTATGTGAAATACAGAGGAGAGAGGAACAAATAGCACCGTGAGAAAACCACCAGACAAACCCAGAATGTGCAGCATTAGAAAAAACTGGCCTAATCTGTTCAAGAAGTCAGTCTTGAATATTAAAAAAACAACAAGGAAAAAGAAGCCTCTTCTGTGCCGAGGGCACTCTCACAGACATCGTGACTGTCCCTGAAACCCGCCAGACTTTCTGTAGAAGTATGGCAAGCACCGACCCCACAGTGACACGGTACAAGAAGGGCAAGATCTCTGTGTGCCCAGGGAAAGCAGCACCACGACAGGATGCAGTGGCTCTGGTGGCCAGACCCAGCCGATCTTCCGGGAGAGGGTTAAAACTACAAAGAAGATTGTGCTGAGGCCGGAACGTGTTGAGCCCAACTGCAGAGCTAAGAGATACAGCATTTTGAACTGTGTGAGGATATAAGAAGAGACAGGGCCTAGTGATACAGTTCTAAGGTTCAGCTTTGGTTTTATTTCGAAGACAATAAAATCTTGAGGTTATGTTCACTTCTAAAAATATATTTAATGAAATTAAAAAAACTTTTTTTAAACAAATAAATAAGAGGAAGAAACTCTTTCAGACCAAAAGAAAGGTAAGGAAGTCATAACCATCAAATGCAACTTAGGGCCTAGGAGCCTAAACTGAATCCAAGATGGGGAGGTAGGGGTGGAAGCTGTAACAGATATTTTAAGGGCAATAAGGGAAATCTGAGTATGGCGGCATGTTAGCTATAAGGGAATTACATTCAATTTTCATAGGTGTGATACTGGGATTATTGCTAGAGAGGAGGGTGTGTTATTCCTGGGAGAAGCATGCTCAAGTACCCAGGGGTGAAGAGACATTAAGACTTTAACTTTCAAATGGTTCTGCCAAAAAGTAAACACACACACACACACACACACACGGCAAAAAAGACAAAATATTAACAATTACTAAATATTGGTATGCAAGTTTATATGTGGGTGCACTATGCTTTTAACTTCTCAATATGTTTGAAATTTTTCATGACAAAATGTTAGAAATAAATTAATAGAGTACAAAGTATACCTCTTTCTGTTTTTTATAATACTTGCTTCCCAATAAATATTTGATGTCTCTCTACCTTTAATGCAAAGTGGAATCTAGGGAATTCAAGCACACCTTTCAATTTCACACCTTTCAATTTCACGTCAGCCAACAGGGAAGTTTCTATCACTCAGCTATACCAAGGAAAGGCATCAAAAGCAGTGTAAGTCTATAATATCTGGATTCACATATTCTTATTTAAAAGTGAATCCAAACCAATCTTTCTTGTGTGCCTAATATGGATAATGTGCTGAATAACGAAAGACATTAAAATAACAGTATGAAATTTCAGCTGCAGCCTAATTCCTTATCCCGGGAATATGTTGGTAAATTCAAGTTAAACAGGAATGCAGCATTATGCTTGAAGAACAAGGTCATTAGCTCACTACTTATTTTGTATATATGTTTCTTAGTTTTAATTATTAATATAAAGCTGTTGGTATAATTATTAATTTAAAGCTATGGGTCCAGTTGCCAATCTGAAAAAGTATAATATGCTAGTTTATAGAAAGAAGAAATTTGCTCACTATTAATACCTAGCATAGGGCCATATAATAAATACTCGAATTTATATTTGCTGAACGAATGAATAAATGAATGGTAATACTCTGAGACAGAGCTAAATTTACACCTGATACTTGCTAAAAAGAACATGGAAAACTTCCTGCTGAGAAGACATGGGGAGGAACCGTCATCTTTGAGAAATAAGGGTTATTGTCTTCAGGATTCTCTATCGCCACTTCCATACACACCAATCTTTGCACTATTTTAATGTTACTAATTTCGATAATGAGATTAATTTAAAACCATGAATATCATAGCTGCTGAACAAAAAAAATGATCAACATTTTGATTACGACTATCACCAAAAGTAATGCAACACGTGAACTTACTTTTCTGACAGATGCCCTAGTCTTCGTGTGTCTGTTTCTGAGGGTCTGGAAAGTCGCCATAACTATATTGCTGTTCTGTGTAATCAATGAAGAGTTAATCCATAAAATACCTAAAGAACACATAGCAAAAGAGAACAATTTATTAATTTTGGTGATTCAGGCAATCATTTTGTCCTAAAATAGTCATCTTAAAAAAAATAAAAACAAACAAAAATTCTGAGCCATAAAAAGTTACTTAGCAATCCAACACGAAAGTTTGAAAATATGTGAATATAGGTACCTTAATAAGAGGAGCAAAAATACAGTATTTTCCCCTAGGACACTTTTGTGTTATGACTTTTCACTTAATGCTTTTTTGCTTTTTGCCCTATTCTGGATGAATGAACAAGAGTCCTAAGAAGGAAAAAACTAAGTGTGTTTCTCCAGAGTCAAAGAAATGAAAGTGAAGCTAGACCGTTTTTCCAGAAAGCAGATCAGAGACAAGAAAGAGATAGACAAGGCAAACAACTGAAAAGTGAGTGAGCTGCCGGAGCTCAGGAAGGACACAGGACATAAAAACAATTCCATGAAATCCTTCAGACACAGCGAAAAAGAAAAACGGGTATTGCTAAAAACACCAGAACAGCAAGGAAGTTTTAAGAAATATCACAGAACGCCAAAGAAAACAAATGAAAGGAATTAAAGAAACAATTAGAAAGAACACAGAAAACAGATATAGGAAAGTAAATAAATTATGCCTATCCTTTGAGCCTGCAATTTCACATCTTAAAATTCATCCCACATATACACTTGCTCAAAATTCATAAAGATATAGGTGAAAGAATATTCATTAAAATTAATATAAAACACTAGAAAGTATCTAAAAGTCCATCAATTCAAAAAAATTATAACATAGTCATATGACTACTACCCAGGTGTTGGAAAAAGATCAATACATACTGATATGAGCGTGTCCACAAAATATTAAGGAAAAAAAGCAAGTTACAGAAGTGTAGTGTGCTCACTACTTGTGACTAAGAACAATTACACAGAGACAAACTCCGACACACCTATATATGTGTCTGTACATGCCTAGGAAACATGACAGGTGCAAACTAAATTCCTGACAGTGGTCAGGCACAGCAACTGGGGTTTCTTAATGTTATGAAATGTCACATAATATGGTAAGATGATAGATGATTCAGTTAAATAAGGCAGTTTCCGGCATGTTCACATTATCTCCGTTTTGTGTAAAATCTGCATTGTTAGGTGCACGATAAAACAGAATATATACTAGATGGGTATAAACACATTATATGCAATTACATATGTTTTCTCTTTCTGGATGTACATAAATTCTTTTTTAATAAAAGTGTATGTGTGTGTGTGTGTGTGTGTGTGTGTGTGTGTGTGTGTGTATTTCCCAAGTCTTTCCTCTCTCTCTGGCCTAAGAAATGTTCAAGACAGCACCATCTATGCCTTGACATGTTTACAACACGAGTTAACCAAGCCGAGGAGCCTGTGAATCGCCTTCCTAGTCTTCTATCAACAGCAGCGTCCCATCCTGGCTCTTCTCACCGCTCAGGTTCTCCACTTCAGTACGCGTACGGACCAGCTTACCGCCCCCGTTCCTGAAGACCCAGATTCAGGTCTACCTGGCGCCCAGAAATCTGGACTTTCAACAGGTACCCATATGATTTCTGATTGAGAAACACCTGTCTACCCCTCTAGCCATTACAGTAGTCTCTCTCCCTAAATTCTTTCATAATTTGTTACTCAAATACTAATATTTCCTAACCGCCAACCTTGTCCTCTTTGGTACTTATTCTATTTAGTTTTGCAAGGATATTCTATCTGTACCTCTGGTTTTGACTATGCAAGTAACTTCATAAAATGTGCATCTTCGGTTCAGTTCTTGAACCTGACTTTTAGCTCCTCATGTTCAATTTTCCATTAGATACTTCTGACTAAATATCCCAGTTACTCCAAAGTTAGTATGTCCAAAAACTGAAGGAAACTTTCTCTCTAACCCCTCTCCTCCTGTATTCTCTGTATCAGTAAGAGCCAGTAAGCCGAGCTAGAAACTGGCCTTGCCTTCGATCCCTACAGACCACCACGTCTGTAAGTCATCACGCCTGACCCATCACCCTCCTAAACGTCCCTCACATCTGGCCCTGCGTGGACTGGCTGCATGGCTACCGACTGCTCACGCATCGGTCCAGGGGCCTCCCTGAGGAAGGCTGGCTCGTCTCCTTTGTCCCTCGTCACCCAAACGAACGGCAGCCGCCTCCTCTATGCTCCCAAAGTGGTCTGTCCTTTCTCTCCTGGGCGCTGTCTGCATGCTTCCCTCCTATCGTGAGTTCCTCGAGGACGAGTTTTACTCTATTCGTGTTCTAACACAGCAAGCATTCAAACATCTCATGAATTAACAAATAAAAAGTAATCCTTTTTAAAGTACAAAGTATGCCTTTAAATGTTTGAATGGATGCTTCTAAATTTAACGAATTAGAGAAAAAAGAATTAAGTTTTTATGATAATTTCTAATTTTATAGTATTTGGGAACATATATATAATAAATGCACCAAATATACATTTTTGAACAAATTCCAAATGGTCGTGTTAAAAATTAATATTCTGTTGAATACAACTCTAACGAAACATGGCAAAATATATAAAACACTGGTTTTCAAACACTTGCCAACAGGCGACGCAGGACCGTGACCTGGCTACTTCCCAGTGGCGACACAGGCGCAGGACGCCACGCGGTGTGGCAGTCGCAGCGACAGCAGAGGGCAGAGCCTGGGAAAGCCAAGGTGGCCAGACTCCGTGGGCAGAGCACTGGACGGGGAGCACAGAAAGAGCGAGAGGTTTAGAACGTGCAGCTGGGCTCCCCTGCGGTCCCTGGGGACAAAACTGATCTGTGCTGAGTATCCGAGGCTGGGGACATACAGCGCCTGCAGCCGGACAGGATGGAATACCCTGCACTCCCACCACGCAGAGCAGAAGCACCTTGCAGTCTAACAGGCAATGGATGGACTCCTCAGAAACAGACTGGTAGCTGGGGGACTAAGTCAGCAGCACACTGAAGGCCATTCTGCGCTCTCCCCAGCAAAGCTTAAAGGAGAGCCTCGACACAATCCGGCGGATTCCCAATGACCCAGTGTGCACCCCAGCTAAATCCAACACTCTCAGGAATACAACAAAATCCAGTGAGCGACGGCATAAAATTTATTGGCTGAAATATAATAAAAATTACCAGGTATGCAAAGGAGAAAAATATGACCCACAACCGGAAGAAAAAAAGGTCAACACAGTTTAAGTGCATGCCCAGAAGTGACAGAGATGATGGAATGAACACAAAACATGGTGAATCTAGACCATAAATATGTTCCGTACATTCAAGCAGAGAGAAAAACGTGGTCACGATAAGGAGGGAAACAGAAGACATGAGACCCCAGTTAAAATTCTAGAGATCAAAATAAAATATACTAAATAAAAAACGTACTGGACACAATTACCATCAGACTAGACAATGCAGGAGAAAACCTCAACGAACTTGAAGACATAGCAATAGAAATTATCTAAAACGAAGCAAGGAAACAAGAAATTTAAACACGAACAAACCACAACAACAACAAGAGCAACATCAGTGAGTCACTCCAAAAGGGACTGGGGTCCCAAAGTGTGGGGTCGAGAACAACACAGACAGACAAAATGACCCAGAATTCCCAAATCTGATGAAAATCATCAAGTGAGTGATCCAAGGAAGAACAATCAACCCCAAGAATAAACATAAAGAAAACCACGCCAAGACACATCGGAACTAAATTGCCGAAAACCAGTGATAGAGAGGATAATCTTAAACTCAAATGGAGCAAAAAAGTACACATTACACACAGAGGAAAAAGGAAGGGAGCAGACTTCTTGTCAGCGACTACGCAAGCCACGAAATAAGATGAGATCAGTATCTTTAAAGTAATGAAAGGAAAAAAAATGTCAACCCAATAAAAATGTCTTTCAAAAATTAAGGCAAAATAAATTTATTCAAACTAAAAAATGCTGTGAGAATTCATCACCAGCCAACCATCACTAGAATAGATGACAGTTAAAAGAAATTCTCAAGCAAAAGAGAAACAATACTAGATGGAAATTTGGAACTAAATGAAAAACTAGAGTGCCTGAAATGGTAACTATGATGGTACTATAAAAGACATTTTCTCCTTTTTTAAATCCCTTTTAAAAATAACCACTTAAATAAAAATAACAATGTATTTATGGGGTTTACAACTTACATAGAAGCAAAATGATGACAAAATAACACAAAGGACATGGTGGGTGGGAGAAGTGACATTGATTAAAGCTGTCCTGTAGACCCCAGAGCAAGCACTAAAAACGTAAAACAAAATAATGCCTAATAAGCAAAAGTGGGGTAAAGGTGATGTCATCCCCTTTCGCAAATGAGGAAGCTAAGGCTTATCTTCACAGGATTGCTCTAAGAATGCCATGAAATAATACATGTAAAAATAATATCTAATACAATGGGAACTCAAATGCTAGCTCCTTCCTTGGGTGCAGACCCGCTGTTTAATTTATAAAATCTAAATATACCACAGCTACTGGTTACTACTTTCTACTCCTGAATCGCCGGCATTCCTGCATTCACAGTATGTGTTTTGTTTATACCTCTACAGGGTTTGCAATCTCAGCATTGACATTTTGGGTCAGATAAGTTTTTGTTGTAGGGGGCTGTCCTGTGCATTTTCAGACATTTAGCAGCATCCTAGGCTTCTACCCACTGGATGACAGGAGTACCAAAAATGCCTCCACACGCTGTCGAATATCTGGGGAGGTGGAGTGGGGGGCACAAACTGCCACTGCTCTAATTTAACCCTTGAGACTACAGCCTATGTAACAGTGAAATTTATATAAGCCGAGGACCTGCACAGGATTGTAAATACGAGTCAACTCATGTAGTCACCAAGTGTCTAAGTGACAGTGACCGAGCTACAACAGTGAACAGTTCCTGTTCTCACAGAACTTACATTCTAGGTCCGTGCCTTGGTCATACCTGCATTTCCCAAGGGCCGTACGCATGATACACAACCAGTGCTTGGCACATACAAGCCTAGTTATTAAGTTGAACAAGCTGTAACGTATAGGAAAACCTCATCAAGAACATGAATTTCAGGGAGACATTTGGTGGGAAGAGTAGTAGCTTTAAATAGAATATAGCTGGGGCCACCTACCTAATGACTCGCTGAAAAATTAATCCAGGGATATTTGTTCTGCTTCCTTTGTTTTCTCAAGCACGCGATGGAGGGAAGGTACTGGTCTTCCTACTGCATTCCAGGTTGGAATCTACTTCTTCCAAAGTATATGTGAACCTTGTCCGTAAAACAATAACGTGGGCCTGACTGATAAGTACTAAGTGTGAACCGCTATGCCTCCAGGGCTCCCTGTACGATGATGATAATAATAAACACAACTAAATAAAAGAAACAAAACAAAAAACAAAAACAAAAAACCTTAAACCTTGAGACTGGGCTTTCAGTGTGAATATTCTGCCTAGAAGTTGAAATAATGTTCATCTTATATAACTGCCATCTAACCAAACACATTTAACCAAAAACATGTTCAGGAACACACTTCTCTCTATCAGTGACATATGCGACTCATGACTTAAAGAGTACACTACTGAAAAGGCTCTTGAAAAGAGTAATTAGACTGTAAGCTGCCAGTAGCAAGAATGAATGCATGGAACTGCTCTGCAGATGGTCCAGTGCGTGGCACGTAAGAGATACCCTTATAAGACCCTGCAGGACCTATTAGCTGACAAGATATAAAAGGCATTAAAAAAGGACAGTGTAAAAGATAATTTTAAGGTTTCGAGCTTGGGGAGCCAGAAGTGGAACCTCTGCCAATTAGAGGGTAACTAGAAGATAGTGTTTTGGGTCACTATGATATCCAAAAGCACCCAAATAACACGTATGTCGCTGGGGTGTTCAAGAGCTAGGGACGTGACCCTAGGCATCATCTGCATGTATGCAGAGCCTGAGAGCTGATCCATAGACTGGGGAAGAATAGAGGACCTGGAGAGAATCTAAGGGGCGGCCACGGTACAGGGCCCCTGGGCAGGTAAGCAAAGAACCACAAGCAAGCAGCAGCCTGCAAAGCGGGCGAGGTGGATTTAGAATTTGGTGTCACTAAAGTCATGAACTAGTTTTCAGTGTGGAATATTAGACTTCTAAACTCCTGAGAGCAGAAATGATATTCTTCCATCCACGAACGCTCAGGAGCCCACATCACAGTACCTGCCACAGGGAACACGCTCGGTGATGCACACGTACGTGCCCATGCTGCCGGCCATGCACTGCTTCAGTGCCATTAGAGGGAATTCATACTTCTCCCAACACGAGCTGTTATCATATCCATTTTACATACAAGGAAAATGAGGCACAAAACGGTTACATAAACTGCCCTAACTCCCACACCTGGGAAACTGTGACCTGCAGAACACCGCCGAGAACCAGTTCAGCGTAGTAGTGGGGAAAACTCGAACTGTAGGACGTTAAACACCAGCGGTACCCTCCGCTGCGCCCTGCCGACAACCCCCTTCTTAGACAGCTTGCCTTCCCCAACCCTGGGCAACCGGACTAGGAGGAGATGCCCAACCAATCGCGTTCTCTCTCCAGAACTTCAGACTTAAGATATGAAGGTATCTTTTGAGGACCATACTGCCCAATCAAAGTAAGGCTGGCACCATGACAGACCAAAGTGATGAGGAAGCAGAAACTAAGGGCTTTAAAGAGAAGGACAATCAAGGGGGTTGGGGGGTGGGGTGGGGACAAAACAGACATAACGGAGCACAGAGTAGCAAAGACATAAGAGCATGTGTTCCCAGAGAAAAAGTGGAAGAGTAACTGCCTGAGATTTCCTGGTTCCCAGGACGCTGAGCTGGATTTCACGCAACAGAATGCAGAGGCAGTCCTCCAACAGGCTGACAAATGCCTTTTTTAAGTAAGTTAATTCAAATGGGTTTGCTACTTGCAGCCAAATAATTCTCAAGCCATTAAAAGAGGTCAAAGAAAAAACACTGAGTCAGCAGCTACTATGTGCTTCACAATAACTTTCTGAGGCATTTTAACCTTTTCAGGATGAGGTAAAAGAGGCTCAACAATACTAATAGATCTGCCAGACTCCAAAACCCAAACTCTTCACACTACACGTCATTCTCACTCAAGTAACATGCTGTTTCAGGCCACAACGTCATTCATCTTATTTTTTCCTATGAAACATTCTCAGATTAATCCAAAAATGTTAACTTTTTTCCTTTTATCCTGCCCAGTCTCTAATCTATATATTTCAAATTCCTTAACTTTTAGTGAATGTTTTAAAATAAAATGAACTTTTATGTATAAAGGTGAGTGGCAGAATGAACACATCTGGATATGTTTGTTCTGTTGTTAAACCGATAAAGTATTTTTTTCCTTTCTCTGCTTTCCCAGTTCATACCCCCTTAACTCAAGCCCAAGCTGAGTTCTTTTCCTGACCTGTCGCTACACCTTGTTCCTTTCAAATGGATGATTTTATTACTAAAAGGCAGACCACTTAACAGAAAAAGATCAAATTCAGCTTACCTAAATAATTATTCTACCCAAAGTTACTTCAATTACTTTTTCAAAGGCAAGACAAAACCACAAACACATCCTAAAAGCTTGAAACCCTTGCCAAAAGGTTATAAAGACAAGCAAAAAAATAAAAATAAAAAAGAAATCTATTTTTCTATCCCTAAAATTCCCAAGATCGAATGGGATGGAACTTTTTAAATCTAGATGTTTCTTCTACCCATTCTGGAAAAGACATTTCCTAAGTTTTCCACATTTTCTCCAAGTATAAACAAAACTCCACTTATAACTGAGAATTCCTCTAAAAATGAGCTATAATGTATCATCTGATTGGGTTTGATTTCCTTTTCGAGATAGTAAGTTCTCAGAATTGAAAAAATAACAATATATATACATATATATGTTAAACATACTATCCTTCTTCCAGCCTCTAGAGGAAAGGAGGATTTCTTCAGCTTCTAGACTTACCCCAGAAGTTCAAAAGCTAGAGAATTTCTCACCGTTGTTTCTGGGGTCTTTGGCGAGTCCCAAATCTTCAACTGTAACTTATCAGTATCCTAGGAGCATACCACTAAGCCCTTGTCAATAATGCAGTTATGTGGGTACATACACTAATCTCCAGTTACCAGTTCAGCTTGCAAACCCATTTGTTCTGACTGCCCTACATTCTTTGATCTCATAAACTGCTGTTAACAGCTACAACTAACAGTGAAACTCACCGCCAATCCCTGTGTCAATGCTGCCAGATGGAACAGAAAAAGTATGAATAACCACGGTACTACTTGAAAAAAACATGACTGCGTTTTCAAATATTAAGGTACAGTATTTTAAAGGACACTAAACAAACTGGGAACTGCTGCCATTTCCTCTAAAATGATAGACAAGACAGTAAAAGCACCTTTGCATATAGTGTCCTCTTTTTTCTGAGTATTCTATATTTTCTGAGTTATTTCCATACATAACAAAATCAGTATCAATCAACGCAACATCCCTAACAAAGTGGGAAGAAGCTAAGGAAAGCTTATGTGTTTTTGCAAGTGACTGAATAATTAAAAAGCTGAAGAGAGAACCGGAATTCTAACTCGTTTGCACTAAGCCCATTAGCTGTGTCTCAGCAGTATTTCTCATCCTGAAACTTCCTTAACATCTTAAGCTAAACTATCTCCAGTTCAATAGGCTTTGGAGAAGAGGGCTAGCAGAACAGAACTGTTACCAAGTTATATCACGGTGGTGGTTTAGATTCTACTGCCAGTCATTCTGCCAACGTTTTTTAATACTTCGGACACATCCACGTATTTTTTTTTTTATAAAGTAGCATAGGTGCCTGGAATAACAGACATATATACTCAATCCATTCGGAATATGGATGGCCAGCATTTAAGCCACTAACCGCCTTAGAGAAAATTTCACAGCAATATAAACATCAACACTCCGAGTGGCTCTTGACCCCCTTCCATTTCCTTCACAAGATCTGGGCTGCGCCTTGTTCCAGAGCTCAGGGGTTCTGACAGTGAAGGATGCTGCTGTTCGGGGACAAAGTGCAACGTCCTCCTCCTGTGCGCGCACCACGAACGCGAACTAGGCACACGCACCACCACGCACCGGGGCGACATGGCTCTGAAGACCACCCTGGGGATGGAAACTGAACTTGTCATTCAAAGGGACTGCAGCTCCGGCGCCACACTGGGGACCCCAGGAAGACCCGCCTCGATTCCGCGACACCCCCACCCCACCCCCGGCCCGGTGCCTCGGGCTTCCTCCTCCCAGAGCCGAGCGAAGGCGCAGCTCCCGCAGCCCCGAAGGCAGAGCAAGGACAGCGGGCAGGCGGAGGGCTGGGCCGCTCCATCCATCGCGGCCCCACACCCGGCCGCCACCCGCAGCTCCCGCCGCGAGCGCACCCGCACTCGGCTCACCTGGGGGCCGCAGCCTCCGCGGCTCACACGTACATCATCGGCCCGCAACGACCAGTCGCGCGGGCGGCGGCGAGGCGGGGGACCCTCCCGCGCCGGCCCCCAGCCCTCCCCCCTCCCGCCCCGCGGCCCGCCCACCCCGGCTTCCGCCGCCGCCGCCGCCGCCGCGGCCGCACCACCACCCAGTCCCCACGCCTCCCACTCACTCTCGCGAGACGGAGACCGCCTCTCGCGAGAAGAACTCCGCGACCAAGCGCGCGCAAAAGTGGGTGGGCTTCCAAAAGGGAAAGAAGGAAAAGGAAAACCCTTCCCACGTGCTCCCGGGCAGCTAGCGGGACGGGCCCGCGCGTCACGTGACGTGGAAGCGGCCTCTCCATTGGCCAGAAGCCTCTCCGCCGTGGGAGCTTTAAACTCGAGGCTGACCTACGAACCTGCCGCGAACGTCTTGCGCGCTTCCTGGTCCGTTACCTTGGAAACCGGTTAACCCTTTTCCTCCGGCAAAATAGCCAAGCCTTGGCTAGCTCTGCAGGTTTGGTTTCAGGCCTTGCCCCCTCTCCTCTGACCCGTTAGTCTTACCGCCCGGGGTCAGCGGGACTCCTCCTTCGCCACAGGCTAGCTCTGCTCTCTTCCGATGCCCCCGGCCTTTCCCAAAGCGGCAGCCCCACCAGACCTGACGGCCTAAGTAAAGCTCATCCTTTCGAGGTGGCTCCGCCCCTTCTCTTCGGCATCCCCTGGGAGGACCACTCACTGCGCAGCAAACCAGCCGCCCTATCCGAACCTCAGTGATTAGCATCCAGGACTCTCCAGGCCCTAGTGCTCACCCTTAACATCTTTACTCACTGTGGGAATCGGGAAGTAAAAGGTCTGGTCTCGGAGAAAGCAAGCCCTAGATGAAAAGTTAATATGTGATTATTTCTACTTATAATCGGAAAGACTCACCCAGTCAAGTTACAGTCTCCTCAAAGATGGAAATAACTGATAGATGAGAAAGACATTTTTAAGTGTATCCTCATTATGAGTTCAGCCCTATTTGGGAGAGGGGCAGGGAAGAAAAGATGCTACCATATTTATTTCTTCAAAAACGTTTGTTCAGTTCTAGGTTCCAGGAAGCTTATGGGGAAGGGGGAAGGGAAGAAAGTATCTGGTGGTGTTAAGCTCCGTACAAAGAAAATACCATAAATCATGTGATAGTGGTTGTGATTGGGTGGCCACTTGAGGGGCAGCCCTTTTGAGAAAGACATTTAAGTAGTGATTTCCCTAAAATTCATAGAACTATCAGAAAGAGCATTCCAGACAAAGTAAACTACAAATTCAAAAGGCCCTAAATTGGGTTTAAGAAGGAAAATATGAGAATTAAGAAGACACAAGCTTGGAGAATTAAACAAGCATGGGCCAGATCCTGTAGGCTTTGTAAGCCAAGAGAGATTTGGGGAGTTTATCTAAGTACAGCGGAAAGCATTGGAGAGTCTTAAATAGGAGAGAGATACTTATTATTTACTTTTAAAAAAAGGAAAAAGAAGAAAAGATTGTCTCTGCAGAGGATGGATCTTATGGAGGCCACGGCGCAAGCAGGATTAGGAGACTTTTAGTCCATGTGGGAGACAACCCTGAAAAACTTACTTTCTAATGACCTTGACATTCCTCTTCTAAAATCCATTAGGTCAGAGCCTTAGTGCTGTTTGCTTCCTTTTGTTAAAAACACCTGGACACATCTTTGGTTACTGCTATTTAATTACAGTAGGAGAAATAAATGGGATGTGTTGTTACTTAAGAAAAATGAATGGCCCAAAGGGAAAGTCGCCTTCAATTTTTCCCCGCCATTTATCCCACACAGATACCACATCTGTCTATTCTTAAAGTCAGTTCTAAGAAAAAGCACCATAAAGTCATGTTCAATGAAGATACTTATTCATAAGTATAGATTTGAAAAGAAAGAGGTCGAAGGCTGGAAAATGAAAATGTTCTTCTAAAAGAAACAAAAATCAGGAGACTTGAGTTCCAACTGGAAGACCTCTCAGTAACTGATGAGGCAACCAAATCAAGGTACCTTATCGCCCTTGAGTCTCAGCTTCCTCATACATAAAACAAGACAGTGTAACCAGCCTACACGCAAAGTGGTTAAGCCTGAATTACACCTCGGCATAGCCACACCAGTACAGCGGAAGCTGGAAAGGGAAATGAAATGACATGTTATAAAAACATAAAAGTCAACAGCACAAGTCAAATGAAGTCACACACACACACGCACACGCACACACCAGCTGAGGAACTATGAACCTGATTAATACAGATGCCAGGAATGCTCCCTAAGAAAACTTGGCCTTCTCAGAGTCTGAAAACGGAAGCACTGCCACCTGCTCAACCTCCTATCCCCTTTCTCTGTAGCTATTTTGAACCTATGTAGTATTTAATAAATAAGGACTCACATGTTCTAATCAAGATTTTAAAAAATAGGAAATGTTTAAAGGATCTGAGGAAACATCTTAAAATTACGCTAACACCTTCATTTTAATGAAAATAAGATTTCAAGAAACCTTAGAGGGTTACTTTTTTAAAAGAACACTAAAAAGGGGCAGGATATTATTTTAACAAATGAAGACCATTCTTTTAAAATGCTGAAAGAATTGGGCACTACTTCCGTGCCCTTTGCCGTCCTCATAATGATCAGCTGAAACAGCTGCTTGGTGCTAATTTGGATGAACAACGGCCTCAATGCCACCATTCTGTCATGTATTAATGGGGCCATAAATCCTCCCAACTCAGCCTAGCAAGACAGTGATGGTGGTCAGTAATTTGGAGTACAACGAATACAAAGTGAGGAGATAGTCAAGGTTAACATTCAAGGTTGAGATCCGTTTCTACAGATGTCTCGAGTTTCCGATTCTTTTAGAAATTATTTTTTTAACAGCTTTATTGAGCTATAATTACATACCCCATACAATTCACCCATGTAAAGTGTACAATTCAGTGTTTTTTGGTCTATTCCCAGAGTTGGTGCAATCATCACCAAAATCTAATTTTAGAACAATTTTGTCCCCCCTAAAAGAATCCCCATATCCAGTAGCAGTCAATCCCTCTCCTCACTCCCAACCCTAATCTATTTTGTCTCTATAAATTTTCCTATTCTGGATATTTCATATAAATGGAATTATACAATATGTGGTTGGTTGTGTTTTCATTCATGCACTTAGCATGTTTTCAAGGGTCAGCCATGTTGTAGCACGTGCCAATACATTTTTTTTATTGTGGAATAATTCCATTGTATGCATATATCACATTTTATTTATCGATTTATCAGTTAATAGACATCTGAGTCGTTTCCACTTTTTGGCTGTTATGAATAATGCTTCTTTGAACATTTATACACAGTTTTATGTGGAAGTTGCTTTTCTTTTTTAAAACTTTTAAAATAAAATTTATCCAGTTTACAAAGTCCATATTTCTTTTCCTAGTACGATTGTTTTGCTCCTAGCTTTATCTTTTTTGCCTGCTGTTTGAAGCATGTGCATCTGTCCCCAGACAGTTAGTATTTCTCCTCAGGCAGTTCATATCTGCCCCTGTCACTCCCCTGCTTAAAATCCTTCAGTGGCCTCTTAAGATTCTATCCACGATCCGCCTAACTTTCTCCTCTGCTCTCATATTTTCTCCCTCACACAGTTCTCTTCTCGGTTCCTCAAAATAGGGCCAGACCGTCCCCATTTCAGAGCCTTGCCACAAGCCGTTCCCTCTTCTCTGTGCATCCAGCGTAGCCTCTGCCGCCCACAGCCCTTCAGCATTCAGCTCCGCTCACTTCCTCAAGGACTCTTGTCTGAACCCCTGAAGTAAGCTCCTCCTTATCTAGGACTCTACTTTTTCTTCAAAGCATGTATCAACTTATAATGACTTTTATTTGAGTGACTACTTATTTGGTTAGTGTCTGTCTCTCTACTAGATCATAGGATCCATGAACAAAAACCACATCTGTTTTTTCTGTTTTTACTTACATGTGCCTGGCACATAGTGGGTGCTATTAGTTATTCGATAACTATTCATTGAAAGAAGAAAGAGAGGAGAAACGGCCGGGAGGAAGGAAGGGTGGCTTCATAGCTTATCCTGCGTTCTATTTTTCCCTTCCTTGCTCATGATGAAATAAATTTCTAGGCCCAAGATGGAGCCACTCCTGCCCAGGGTGGCACGTCAACAAAACAAAACTTAGATAACTTTTGTGTCCCTGTAAATGCTCCATAAGACCAGAAACGCAGTCTACCCAGTCAGCCAATCCCCAAACACCAGGCTAAGTCCGGGCTCTATACTTATTTCCTTGTTCCTTTGCACCCCGAACAAGGTTGACTATGTGGCCTCAACCAATCAGATACTTTCTATTTTTCTCTTCCTTGTTCCTTATTCTTTACCCTATAAAAGCCTCCTATCTTCGGCGCGTTTTGCAGTTCTCTAAATGGACTGTCCGCTTCTAGAAGTGTTAAGTTTATTTGAATCACCTAGATTGTTTTCTTTAAATAAAAATTTTGAATCCTCAGTGAAGTCTTGATAAATGTTGTGAGCTGCAGTAAGGGGAATTAATGGCAGTTGAAATGATATAGCAGGTGACACTTATGTCCTCTACTATACTCTCTATAGATGTGGGGTGTAGAGAAGGGAAGGCCGGTGGTATACTTAGGAGCCAAGTCAGTAGTATGACAAGTCAGAAGCCATAGGCTGTGTCTGAATGTACCTAAGACTGTGCCTAGGAAAGTCTCCCATGTTCCCAGGGGACACGTTAGTGGCCTAATTTCTAGCAATCGAGTTGGCGGTATCTGCTCCAGTGTCATTTCGCTTTTGAGTGGAAATGTTACTTTCATTTGTTTACAGAATCTAGTTGAGCCAAGACATTTGGGTTATATGCACATGAAAGAATTATGACCCAGCAAGCCTGAATGACTGGTCCCGGATCGCGTAGGGGCACTAAATGTCACAGTTGAGACTAAAATTAGCTGGTTCAGTCTGGGTCTAGCTTTCGGTGGCACTAAGCACACTGCACAAAGCTAGCCTCTCAGCCTAATCCTCCTGGCGACCTTTTGATGACAAAGGCGGGCATCGTCTTTCCTCTGGAGCTTCAGAGCTTTACAGCAGCACCCTCTGACAGCCAGGAGCAGATTCCAGGTCGCTTCCTGTTTGAAAACTTGAGTCTCCCTTTGGCCCACTTGTCGAATTCCTGCTTCCTGCCTGAACGATGGCCCCAGCTGGCAGTTCACTTGTAGAAGAGAGAAGTCAAGTCCTTCTTTTTCCACATGGTTCAGTTTAGGGATTTTGTTTTTTTTACGATAATGATTACACACTGATTATGTAGAACATTGGAAAACAGGAAAAAAATAATGGAGCAGACCACGTTTTTCGGTGGTGGTTTTACATGCTTTGTTTACTGTGAGTAATAATACTTAATAAACCGACATAAAATATTTTGAAAGTGAAAAAATGTGGACATTACGATTTCATCACCCATTTAAACATGTAAAATGCTTTTAAATTTAAAAGATTAAGTATCTCATTCATGCCTTTGTTTTAAAAGCATGTATGTTACACCACAGTCTGTCATATAGTTTATAACACATACTTACCTAATTCTTTTGTAGTGAGTCTCTTGAAGGAAGAAACACATCTTAACTGTGCTTATTACATGATATCTATTGATGTTTTTATATACGGTAGGCGTTCATTAAATGCTCAATGACTTCTAAAATCACGACTATAAATATTAGTATAGATGGCAATTCAGAAGTGCCCCTTCAAATGAAAGACCTCTGAATTAGTAAAATAAATTTGAGTGCTATCGTATATCGTACTCGAATATAATGATTCTTCTGATTTAAATCATCACAATTACTGACTAAATTTCCAATATGTAAATTACAGATGTACCATCTTTTAAAAAAATGTAATATATAAACATCTGAAATTCAAAATGTAATGCCTAAATGTAATTACTTCGTAAGAGAGTTTTTAAAAAATCGTTGCCCTCCTGATTTTAAATGGTTGGTGTAGAGTTAATTATAAAAAAAGCAGCACAAAGTTTTATAAAAAGCTTGTTTTACAAACATTTCTAATTCAAAGAAGCACAAATAAAATCGAGTATTTCAAAAGCACTTAGTATAAGTAAATGGAAAAATAATTTACAAAAAAAAATTACACAAAACTTTTCAAAACTGTCTTTTGCCAAAGGTGAAATAGATTTCCTCTTCATGTGATCCAACAGCATGCATGCTTACTACGTAAAAAAATATTAGATAACTTCCCCTGGATTAGGTATCTAAAGGGCAAAGGAAGTCCTTTGAATATTGTCATAACCTTATGACAAGATAAAACAGACCCTAGAACGAGTTGTTCCTGAGTCCATCATTCCCGTTGCTTGGCTGCTTTGCTTTTCAAATGAAATGTTAATTTAACATGCAGATAAGAGAATCCTTATTCATTAGTTACCTCACATGAAATTCAACAGAACTATTCTTAGGTGATCAGATCTTTAAAAGTAGGTAATACTCATGCATGCAAAGCATACATATTGCATGCCTGCTTCTGGCTCAGGAAACATTAAACACTGCAGTAAATAAAAATCTAGGCTGGAAAGCAGCAGAACTTTTAAGCTGCCTTCAATGCTTCCTTCAATGCTGCCTTCAATGCTTCAAATCCCCGTTCTATGTGAGGTTTTAAACCATTAAACTATGGTAGCCATGTCTAGTCTAGCCCTATCCTAGTTCTAAGCCTATTTGTTTTGGATTCCCTGAGATCATCCTTGAATAGATTTGTTCCTTTCCTCCACAAAGGAACTTGCGAAATCAGCCAACCTTCTGAAGGACAGCCTAGGATTCCTCATAGCCAGTCCTCAACATTTCAAAGCAGTCTACCACCTCTGCTTTGTTGTTTGCTGGCCTACAGCACTTCACGGTCAGCACCATCTCCTTCCTCTGAAAGAGGAGGCCACCCAAATATAGCAAATGCGACCTTAGGCCACACGAATGCTAGCGTGATGCTCAGAAGCGAAGAGGTTGGCAGCCCTACTCCACTCTGAGGCAGGCAGGCCGCATCTGCATGGACCAGATGAGACAGGACCGGATGTGAGGGGACTAGGAAGTATGTCGTTTGTGACATTTAGCCTGTTGGTATTTCACCTGAAGAAGGGAAGATTCACAGGGATATAATAAACTGGCATTGAACGTCTTAGATTTCTGTCATTCCATAGGAAAAGGAGTGGACTTGGTTTCAAATATAAGGGGTGGGGAGAACATTACCGTTGTCTTAAAATAAAATGTCATCTTTATAAACAGGGGGTGTCGACTTTCTTGGCATCTATGCAATTTATTTTTAAAATATCCTTTACAGGGCCAAATTTATAAAGTCCTAATGTCTTACTTTGTCATATCGTGCTTTTACTTATACCTTGATTTAAAAATTCCTCATTTTTAAAGTGCGTCTTTACCTCGCATTTGATTAGACAGGTTGCTATTCTTATCAGTTGCTGTGATAATATTCGTACAAAGAACTCGTTATCTCGAAATATCATGCCTGTAGGCAGGATAGAATGGGAGTAAGAAGATTTCTACGGAGCTCCTGTGTAACAATTTAATGGCCTATCATGTTCCTTTTCTTTTTCAGGTGGTCAGTAGCTATTCTGAAATTGCCACGTAAGTTCCAAATGAAAATGAGGTGTTCAAGATGTTCAGTAAAATAAAATCTGATAAAATGCCACACTGATTTTTGTGTATGGCTTGAGGAAAGACATTCTTTTATGGGAAAGAGAAATCAACATTTCACAAGATGCTGCTTGGGCTTTCGTGTCAAACCCCATGCCCTTCAAACTTTAACGATAATCTGCATTTCTTATAACTTTAAAAAAATCATCATAAACGTATCCTGCTGACTTCACTCTTAATGTAATTCTAAGGATTCTCAACTAAGTGCCAGGAGGAACTGAAGTCCTCAATTAAAGTCTGCTGAAATGTGCATTTTCCTATGCAGCTCTTGATCATTATTACCCTGCCATGCCAACGCCTCCTCGAAGGCATGCATTTCTACATATTCTCTGCCTATGTGGTCACCGCTGCTGTCTGCTACAACACCCCCTCATTAAAAACGTGACCGACAATGCCATCTTACAAACAGCTCTTTCTGCAGAAATAACACTTGATTCTTAGATACCATACAGAATCTGTAGACCAGTCTTGCTGCCAGGACATGACACATGCTTCCTCTCATTGTTCTCAATGATCTGATTCACTACCTCCCCTGGGGACAGGATTTTGTGACGCCACAATGCTCCCTCCTCTGATCCGGCCTGTATCGGATCTCTTGTCCTTCCATCCTGAAATGGCAATAAATATGAAGTGATCAAGCAAATCTCGTGCTTGCCCTCAGAGAGGAGTCTCTCTCAAATCGCCTGCATGTCATAGAAGATTGTCATGCTTCCTGCCCTCTGTTCATTTGTCCACTTTGGCCAGCTTAAGGTCTTTGACTTATGACTTCAGATAACTGCCGGGCAAGAGGTGAAAGTATGGGATAGAAGAATGTACAAGGTATATGCAAGGATGAACACCTGCTGGGAGAAGCCAGAGGCTTTCTGTGCACCCTGGCGAGCATTTGGCCTCCCTGGGCCACCTTCATAATGGATTTTGTCACTAAGCTCCCTGCCTCTCAGTAACATAACACCAATTTCATGGCTGTTCCAATAACAAGTGACTCTTTTCCATCTATGCCAGGAGCCACTGGGATACTCGTATTGGTCATCTATTACCTCCACAAAGACTTCCCCGGTTTAATGACTTCCCTGAATTTATATTCTAGGTGACCGTACATCTTGGTTTTTGCCTGGTACGATCATGCGTAATTCTAGTATATAATCAAAGATTTGCCTGCTATTAGCACTTCTTTCCTTTCTCAAAAATATCTCAGTCTAAAATATAAATTATAATGCTATCCTATTTATATCCTGCTTTTAGACAGAACCCCCTTTTTTCACCAGTCAGGGCAAAATGGATCTGTCCCCAGAAACCAACCCAGACTGCTGGCCAGACAGGCATATTCAGCCAAACCCTACAGCTCTATCTTCAACATCCTTCTTTCCACCGCCAAGGTAACTCATTGGTCATTTCTCCTTCTCCCCATGTCACTTGTTTATTTAAATGTCGTCCACCCTTGCCCCAGAATACCATAATGTGCATAAATTACATTTACTAACAAAGGTACTTCTTGGACTTAATTCTCTTTGTCAGTGTTTGTAGGTATAAAATATGGTGAGGAATTCTAAGCCACAAGGGATAACTGACAGACTTTCTCAAGGAAGCCAAAATGATTTTCAAATACATCAGCATGGGATCCCAGGACAACCCACTGGCACGTTACTTGCCTCCGTGACATCTTGGTAACTTCTCTCCCTCCGACCTTTCACAAAGCTACATGGCTCCCTTCACATCTCCACAGCGCTAGGGCCGTCATAATGGTGACTTACAACTACAGCTCCTAAATGCTCTCACATCCATCAGCCTCTCCTTCGTCCCACCCAATTCAACTCCTATCCCTCATGTTAATGAAGTATATTTAGGAATATGTAGTTCATGTCATGCTGGATTCTTGGATCTACTGAAGACAAGTCTAGTACTTCAACAAATGGAATACAAGCACAAGGCCAATGCTGAGGGCCGGCCACCTCTCTCTGCCGGTCATTTGTGGTCATAGGCCATTACCTGACAGGGATGACGCAGAGATCCATAATGCTAAGATTTCTACTGTCACTTGTCCCTAGAAAAACTCTGCAGTACACTTGGGGAGGGGACATCACTCCTTATCCCCAAGGATCTGACTCCCCATGAGAATTCCAGACATTTGGCAGAAAGCCTCCACGGGATAAATTTCTCTAGCCTCTGCCTCTGCCTTTGCCTAGCTCATGCTTCACTCATTACCTTTGCTTCTATACAACTGATTTGACTGCTGTGCCACTGCAGGGACTGGGGCTCGTTGGTCATTGACCCCCAAAGGTCTGTCACAGAATTGGGCAATAGGCATCAATTGGGCAACAGACACATCTCTGCTCCACTAAAACTTTCGACTCTCTTTTCATATGTTTGCCCTGAGGGTTGGCCTGAGGGATGGGGACAAATCGCAGTGGAGGTCTGGGATCAGAGTCAGAGTAGCCTCAAAGATAATGAGGCTTCAGGTTGGGTGTGGTCCAGCTGCTGAGGAGGCTAAATCAGTCATGAGCTGTGGTCTCTAAAAGGGCCATAAACGGAGGGATCCTGGAGACAAGCAAGAAGCCCACCCAGGAGAGGGCCAGAGAAAAATCTGAGAGCAAGCATAGGGGCCATGCTGTTTAAATGCAGAGCTATTCAGGACGCCTAAGGCAAAAAGGCTGCTCACAGAGCTGCACTTCACAGGGCAAGTAGCTTAGGAGCATGCCTTCCGGGCACACGCTTGAAAAACTCATGCTGCCCCAGTCATCTCGAAGACAGAGCGTTATATTTCCAAAAAGAACTTTATCTCTAGGTCTGAGGAGTGAAGGAAGGTAAAGAGGGACAGCTGTGTCCTAATAAATAGGTTTCTATTTTGAGGGCCTGGATATCAAGAGTGTTTAACTTGATCAGTCTGACACAGGTTAGGAAGGAAGTCAGAAAGCTTAGCAAGTGCTGAGAGCAGTAAACTTTCATCGCTCTGAGCTGGGGCTATCCATTACCCTCATCCACTAGATTGAGACAGGTTTTAGGCAACAGAGCTAGGTGGAAATCCAGTCTGGAGCTCAGAGTTCCGCATCCCAAAGATAATACACAAGCACAGCCATCTTCAAAGGATCTAACGCCGAGTGTAAGAGATGATCCAAAAAAGCAGACAAAATGCAGCATCAGGGAATCTCAGCTCGAGAGAAACTCAGAAATCCAGACTGACAACTGGCAGGCACTAAGAAAGTATGTCGACAGATACAATGTCCTCTCTTCGTTAGGGTGCAGGAGTGGGGTCGCCAGTTGGGGAGAAGGCACGACCAGAGCAAGGAAAGCTTCCCATCCTCAATCGACTCCGTAGTTACCAAGGACCCCAGGTTCAAAGCAAAGAGAGGAATCAAGTCTTATGAATCAGGGAACCAAGTTATTAGACTGAGAACATAAGATCAGAGTCAACAGTCGGGTCTTGGGCGCACCTTAAGTTCTGAAGTCGGGATAAATCTTAGAGCCCGACTCAGGGTGCTTCTGCAGGGAGAAGGAGGAGGCTGAAGGCGGGAACTAGGCAGAGTTTTAAAATGTGAAACATTGTGAATAAACTAAAACTGATATAACAGATATTTTTCTTAGAAGTAAAATACTTCAGGGACAGCTGACGCTTCGCTCTCAACTACCCTTTTCTCCTTTTCTCTCCATGGGAAACCACCACCCTGCAATTGATGCGCATCACTGCCATGATGTTTGCGTTCTTCTACTGCTTGCCTGTGACTTCGTAAACAACATGTACTATTGTTTGAGTGTTTAAGACATTTCCATGTATGTTATCCCGTGGTATATATATCCCGTGGCAACCTGCTTATTCTTTCATTCGACGTTTAGAAATCCAACATACTGATTGATGTATGTGGATTTCATTCATTCAATTGTATTAATAAATTAGTTTATTCATCCTCCTACTATTCAATGTCTCTATTTTCCATTAATATATTCTTGCAACAAACATCGTTGTACATATCTCTTTGTGCTCATACGTGTACACCTAGGAGTTGTCATACCAGATTCATCTTCGCCTTATCAGGTATTATTAAATAGGTCTGCAAGTGGTCATACTGAGTTATACTCCTACCTGCGCTGCGTATGAAGTCCCATTTCCTTTCATCCTTGCCCCAAACTGTTTTATCTCACAGTTATGCTGGCCTGGGGAGATCGAAAACGATATCTCATTTCCTTGCATCTCTCTGACTACAGTACTACTGAACACATTTTTAGATGCTTATTGACTCTTCTGAATTCCTTTTATGGAAATTACCTGTTCGTACAATTTGCCCATTTTCCCAATGGATTGTCTGGTTTTTAAAAGCTGATTTGTATGAATTTATGCAGATGGCAAAGCTACATCCAAAAAGATGTTCAGTATCATTAGTCATGAAGGAGATGCGAAGTAAAACCAGAATGAGACAACCTGATCTACTAAAACTCACCTATTAAAACTTCCTTAAAAACTGTCAGTCCCAAGTATGGCAAGGACGGCAGCAACGGGAGCAAACATTCACACACCGATGGTGGCAATGAAAATGGCACAGCACTTTGGGAAACAGTTTGACAGTTTCATATAAAGTTAAACACAATCTATCATATGACCCGGAAGTCCTATGATGTCCTCAGAGAAAGGAAAACAAACATTCATATAAAAACCTGTGTACAAATTTTTATAGTTGTTGTATTCATAATTACTCCAAACATCTCAATGTCCTTCAACTGATTAATAGAGAAAACTAGTACATCCATAGTGGAATACTACTCAACAATAAAAAAGAGAAACCTACTGATATAAGCAACGAGGTGGATGATCTCAAATATTTGTATGCTAAGTGAAAGAAGCCAGACTCAAAAAGCTCTATACATATGATTCCATTGAAATGAGATGACATTTTGGAAAAGGCAAAAATATAGGCCTAGAAAATACATCAATAATTGCTAGGAGCTAGGGAGGCCTGGGGGAAAGGAAGAGGGGATGATTACAAAGAAGCCCTAGAGAACATTTTTTTAGATGAAATAAATATTTTATTCTTTAATTACAGTGCTGACTATACGACCGTATGTATGTATTTGTCAAAATTAATAGAACTGTACTAAAAAGGATGAGTTTTCCTGTTTGCAAATTATACATCAACAAACGACTTTAAAAAATAAATGATTTGTAGGAGATATGCATATGTCACATATATGATATGTGATATGTGGATATCATATATACATATGTGTATATCATAGCTACGAATCCATGGTAGCTTATATGTTTGAAAATATTTTTTTCCAGGCTGTGGTCTATTTTTTACCTTTTATGTGTTGTTTATTATTGAATAGAACCTCAAAAGTTTTATCTAGTCAAATTTATGAATCTTTTTTTAAAAGACTTTTTTGTACTTTATTTAAAGTAATTCTTATCTACCTCGATGACATAAAAACATATAGTTTCTTCAAGAAATTTGAGTCTTGCTTTTCACATGTATGTCTTTTATTTATTATAAACGTATTTGGAGTATGATCTGAGGGATCTAATATATATTTATTTTTCCTTATGAATATCTAATTATTTCAGCACCATTTATCAAACAATTTTTTTCTCCTCTTAATTTTTAAGTATCGACTTTCTTTTTTAAAGTCCAGGGAACATGCCTGACACTGCCCAGATGTTCTCACCTTCATATTTTGTAGAAAAATAACATAAAAATAACATATACAATAACATGACATTCTACAAGCCAAATTCTTATCATTTCTGAGAGATACTTCTGAGATAATTCTGAGAGATACTGACAGCAAATAAAGTGTTTATTAAATGTTTTCTTTTAGACTAAAAATTCTTGAAAATAACTAGAAATCAAAGTCTTCCCAAGCTAGTTTAAAAAATTCTTATCCAATTAAAAAATAAAAATCTCCATTTATACTCACAAAATATAAACTAGTAATTATTCTAATAATATATATTGAGCATTCATCCTATACAAAAGACCAATCTAATACTGTGATTAAAAACAGATACATTTCCTAAATAATATTGCAGACTAGATTATTTAAGCCAGCAGAGTCTAAAGGAAATCTGATCTAAGCCATGTATATAATTTTAAATTTTGTAGTAGCCACATTAAAAAAGGAGAAACAGGCAAAATTAATTTAATCGCAATTTTTATTTAACACAATATATTCAAAATATTATCATTTCAACATTTAATCAATATAAAAATTATTATTAAAACACTTTACACTTTACACTTTTTTTATACTAAGTTGCAAAGTCTGATGTGCATTCCTGAATTCAGACTGGCTTCATCTTAGGTGTTCAATAGCCCACACCGCTAGTGGCTACCACATTGGACAGTGCAGATTTGGACCAGCTTTCCCTTTATAAATAACTAAAACTGCTGGATAAAATCTAAGTATAGACAAGATTTGCCACAATGGCAGGATTGAGCTTTATTTTCATGGCTCCTACAGTCTCAGGAGGAAGATGGCCAAGCCAGAAGCCAGCCTAGGTGTTGTCTACAGGACAGCCCCTCCCCCATGAAGCTAAGATACAGAAAGGAAGCACCAGTGGCGTAAGATGGGCCAGAAATTACCCATCCCCTGGACGATGACGAGATCACCTCTAGGAGCGAAGGCTGCCTCTAACACATTGATTAAAATCTTGTGAATCAAAGAAAAAAATCATAAATTATTAAATGCCTGAAATTAGACATTAATGAGACGATTATATATTAAAAGTTGTGGGACTCATGAGACCCTCCACAACAGACTTGGTCTTGCCTGGTCCCTAGAGCCAGGGCCCATTGGAGGTCTTTTCCCCTGGAGACAGTGTGCAAATGCAGGTCTCCTGTGTGGGAAGCTTAGTCTTGAGTCTGACCACCCACAGGCTTTCTCCACTGAACTCTAGCTCTCTCCAGCTTCCACCATGCTAGGTTGGTGGATTGATTGGGATTCTGTCTTGGTTTTCTAACTGGAGTTAGAGACCTGTCCTGAGTCCCAGCCCACTGAGCTCCCTTAAGTGATTGAACTTTCCCCTTGGATTCCTAGGTGACCATCTTGAACCCATACATGACGCCTGAAAAATAAAATTAAATAGGAAAAAAACCTTGTGTGATGCAGATAAAGTAGTGTTTACAGAAAAACTTGATAATTTTACATGCTTTTATAAATAAATAGACTATACTAAGCATCCAACCCAAGGAGTTAGAAAAACAAAAGAGAACAAACCCGAAGAAAACAAGAGGAAATAACAAAGCTATGACCAGACAGATAATTCTGCCATATAGTCAAAGAATAGACAATTCTATTCTTATACAAATTCTTTCACAGAATAAAATAGAATAAATGCTCCCCCAGCGCATCATATGGCCTACTTTACCTTAACTCTCAAACAAGGCAGGGGCGGTGAAGTGTCACTTATGAACATAGATGTAAGAGTTTTAAACAAAATATTGCCAGTGAGATATTCTTTTCACTCGTTCAATAGACATTTTTAAAAGACCAGCTAGGAGCTAGGCCTTGAGAAATGTGACAGGGACAAGATGAATAATATATACTCTCTGTCCTTAAGATACAGCTAATTCATGGGAAGAGAGCTGCATTAATAATTATGAGCTATATAATTGCTGTAGTCAAGGTATGTGATGGGAACAAGGACCAGAATTTCTAAATCTGCCTTGGTTTTAGGTTTCACCGGGAGACTACTTGAACTGAGGGTTTGTGCATGAGGAGGAGGTTTGCTAGAGTAGGTAGGGAAGAAAGTAGGGATGTAATTTAGGGTAGTGTGTGTGTGTGTGTGTGTGCGCGCACGCACGCGCGCGTGCGAGTGTGTGTCGTACGTGAGGGCAGGGAGAATGAAACAGACAATGATGAGAAAAATAGCAATTCAAAGAAAGGCTTGGAAGCTTCCCTTTTATTTAGACTCAAAACACAGGGGAAAGAAATGGCTTTAGTTAATATCTGAAAGACTGTAATTAAAGCTATCGAGAGTCTGCAGGACGAATGAGTATGTACAAAAGGAATAAAAATTAATATTTCAGTTCGCGAAACTTTACAATGGATTAATTCACTCATCATTTTTAATTTGTCATTTTTTTGTGCCTATTTTTATTTTAATTGTTTTGATATATTGAAGTCCATACATTGTCTTTATTAACATAATTTCTATCTTTATAAAAATAATGATCAAATGTTACTTCTAAATTTAAAAATTACTTTGGGGCAAAAAAGTAAAACAGATTACCAGCATGCTATAAGCATTCACTTTCAAACCATCTAAAATGCTTTAACAATTTGATTTCTAGTAGAAAGTGCATATTCATCAAATCATAAATAAGCTAATTAGATAGGGATGTTACATATTTGTGTTGTTGGTTGAAAAATTGTCACCATGGTGTAACGAGCTTTTAGACATTTATGCCTTTGGGCTGAGCAACTTTTACAGTAGACTTGAGAGGTTTAATATTCTTATTGTCAGTTTAATGGGCATTGGCTTGTGTCATTTAATCGGTTATTACTTTTGCTGAATTTCTGCAGGGCTGTGTGTATTGAATAAATTATAAGAGGTAAATTTTATTCTGCTTCAGGTTTGTTATTAATTTCCAGTGTAACTACACTGTGGTAAGAGTCCCTGGTTTATATGACCTGGCTTCTTTAAATTTGTTGCAAAATGCTTGGATCTCAGAACTTAGCTTTTTGAGCTTTAGTTTGTTTTCTGTAAAATAGGTGCCGGGGTAATTGCGGAGGTTGGATCAGATTAGTGATTTCTAACCCTGGTTGCAGGTGAGAATCACTCTGGGAGGGTGATCAGCTTGACTGCCTTGAGCCCTTCCCCAGAGATTCTAGTTCCATGGGCTCTGGGGTAGGTCCTGGACAGTTTTTAGCATGCTTTGCAGATGATCCTTGGGCTGTCAGCTGAACATGGGAAACTGTTGAACGAGTGCTGTGTTTTTAAAACTGTAGAGCTGTGGGCTGTGAGCGATTAGAGCCGAGGTTGGGCTGCCATCTGTTTTTGTAAATAACATTTTATTGGAACACAGTCGATCTGACAGAGACCACATGACTCACAAAGCCAAAAATATTTACTATCTGGCCCTTTATAGAAAAAGTTCACTGACCCTTTCATGAATGAGTTATAATGTCATTTTAATAGGTTACAAACAGTATTATGTTTTATGTATTTCTATTTTATTTTTCAACGACAGTTAACATTCCTTATCATATTAGTTTCAGGTGTACAGCAGAGTAGACATTTATATAACTTACAAAGTGATTCCTCTGATAAGTCTGATATCGACCTGCCACCTTAGTTTTTACATTGACTGTATTCCCTATGCCGTAATTCACATCCTCGTGACGACTTTGTGACCAATTTGTATTTCTTAATCCTTTCACCTATTTCACCCAGCCCCCCAACTTCGCTCCCATCATTTTTTTCTCTGCAACTATGAGTATGTTTTGTTTTTCAGATTCTACATAAGTGATATTATATGATCTTTTTCTATATCTGACTTATTTCACTTGTCACAAATAGAAAGATTTCATTTTTTTATGCACCTCTTCTTTATCCATTCATTTTTTGATTATAGAGTATTTAATACATTTAAATTTGAAGTAATTATTGATAGGTATGTAGTTATTGCCATTTTGTTGTTTTTGTACTGTTTTCGTCGTTCTCTGTTCCTTTCTTATGCTCTTGCTCTCTTCTCTTGCATGTTGATGACTTTCTGTGGTGTTGCCCGGATTCCTTTCTATTTATTTTTTGTATATTTCTTGTAACATTTTGCTTTGTGATTACCATGTACTTCATATATACCAAGCTACATTTATAATAATCTAGTTTAGGCTGCTGGTTGCTGAAATTCAAACACATTCTAAAGTCATTTCCATTTTTACTTCCTTAATGTTTATTTTGTCATATTTTTTACTTCACTCGTGTTGTGCGTGTTCCTTAATTTACCATTGTAATTACACGTGATCTTATTCTTTTCACCTTTGTACCAGCTTTAGTGTTGGTGGATCCACTATGCATTTGCCTTTGTGAGAAATTTTTTCTTTGAGATATTTTATTTGCATTTTTGGTATTTTTTTTTCCTTCTTCTTCTTAAAGAATACCCTTCAACATTTCTCATAATACTGTTTTGGTGGTGAAGAACTCCTTCAGCTTTTTCATGTCTAGGAAGCTCTTGATCTCTCTCTCGATTCTAAATGATAACCTTGCTTGGTAATCTTGGTTGTAGGTCCTTGCTTTGTGTCACTTGAATTTCGTGCCACTCCCTTCTGGCCTGCAGAATTTCTGTTGAGAAATCAGCTGACATTCTTCTGGGAGCTCCCTTGTAGGTAACTGCTTTCCCTCTCCTTCTTTTAAGATTCCTCGTCTTTAACTTTTGGCATTTAATTATGATGTGTCTTGGTGTGGGCCTGCTTGGGTTCATCTTGTTTGGGACTCTGCACTTACTGGACTCGTGAGTCTACTTCCTTTGCCAGATCACATAGGTTTTGAATCCTTTGCTCTCTCTTCTCGTTCTGGCACCCCTATAATGCAAATGTTATTATGTGTGAGGTTTCCCAGAGGTCCCTTAAACTACCTTATTTTTTAAAATTCTTTTTTCTTTTTGCTGTTCCGATTGTTTTCTGCTACCTTGACCCTCTGCTTCATCTAATCTACTGTCGATTCCCTCTAATGTATTATTTCAGCTATTGTATTCGTTTCTGACGGGTTCTTTTTTTTGTTTCCTATCTCTTCGTTGAAGTTCTCACTGAGCTCACTGAGCATCCTTATAACCAGTGTTTTGAACTCTATGTCTGGTAGAGTGCTTTGTTTAGTTCTTTTTCTGGAGTTTTGTCCTGTTCTTTCATTTGAGATGAGATTGTCTCCTCATTTTGGCTGCCTCCCCATGTCTGTGTCTATGTATTAGGTAGATCTGCTAGGTCTCCAAGTCTTGACAGAGCAACCTTATGTAGTAGATGTCCTATGGGGCCCGGCGGTGCAGTCTCCCTGTTCACCTGAGCCAGGTGCTTCGGGGGTGGTCCCTTGTGTGGGTTGTGTGTGCCGTCTTGTTATAGTTGAGCCTTGATTACTGTTGGCGGGTAGGATGACTGACTGGCTGTGAAGACTGGCCATGACTAGAGCAGACAAGCTGCTGTGCTAGGACTGATTCCATGGAGCAGAATTTGTGTTAGTGGGGCCCTGGTGTCTGCCGAGTCCACCCTCTGGGTGCGTTGCTTGTGGCATTGATTGGGTGGTGCTCTGGTGTCATCTGAAGCTGGCCACCAGTGTATTGGTTCTGGGGCTCTGGCGAAGGGCTCCAGTGTAGGCCAAGGTCAGCTGCTGTCTGAGTCTGGCCTGGGGCCACCTGGTAATAACTACAAAGTGATCTGCGGTTGGTAGCTGCCTGTGTTGGGCTTGGAGGATCTATCTCTATTTCTTAGAATTGTATGTGAATCTACAGTTACCTCAAAATAAAAGTTTAATTAAGTAACTAATATTTCCCACCAGAAAGAACGTAGGCTTCACACATTCTCCAAACGCATTCTTTTTATTTGAGGACGACCTCAAGGCAGTGCCCTTTGCGAAAGGCAGCTCTCATCACCATGTGCATCGAGATCAGCCATTTCTCTCAGCAAAGTACAAAAATACACACATCAGTGACTTCCGTACAATAAATACATAATCATGCATCCCACAATAAAAGGCACGGAAACCAGTCACTTAGTAGTCATAAAAATTGCTAGCTACATTAACAAAGCCATCCAAATTATCTGTATAAGGAACTGTAACAATATATTCCAAAGGTGAAAACACATAAAACATCTTTAAAATAGTATGCAATAAATATCTCAATTGTTGTTTATATTTAAAAAAAGTATGCCATTGTAAACAGCATGTAAACAAACAAAACTCACGTTTTCTTACCATTATTAAAAGTAATTAGAGCCAAAGTTATAACCTCTGCTCTGTCAGGTGTATTTCACCGGCAAGTGTGCTAAGCAGTTAAAAGTTTTACTCTTTTCTGCAGCAAACAGAGCCCACTGTGTAATAAATAGACGTGATGTGCATCTTTCTGATACAAGTTTCAAAACAGACTACCAAAATGTAGTTAATTCTTAACTATAAATAAAAAGGCGAAGGCTAAATTAAAACTATCTTTTGCTATATAAGGGACAAAGGGAACTCTATTGTTATGTTTTCAATACAATGATAAATAGGAAGCAAATAGTTACCGATTAGCAAAGGGTAAAATCAATGGGCTGAACATAAGGGTAAGGTGTCTAGCTTTCTGAGCCTTCTTTTTTTTTGTGAACCTTTTATAACGTGGAACAAAGCTGTATCAAACTAATAATTTTTTTTTTTTTTTTTTTTACAGAGAACATAGAAATAGTTGATGCTTTCAGCTGATGGGCCATAGGGACTTCAAAATATGCCTGTCAAAATATAAGTATATATATATATAAGGTTTTTTTCCATACTTACTGACAATAAAAGGGTAGTTTTTTCCTTCTCATAAGGGAACCACTGCCTAACCATCAATAAATCTTCAGAGTTCACTTTTTATAATCACATCTTTTTGTCTTATCTATGTATCAGGGCCTCACGGCACACACATACTAGTAGTATATTTGCCATATGCTTAGGCGAGGATGCTACGTGTTAAATATTATTAATCTCTACTGCCCAATACAAATAACTGAGGTGGAGACATCAACCCTTAAGTGCAAATGGAGCCACGTGTACCAGGAGGCATCTTTTTACGTTTCCCCTCTACTCTGGGTGTACAATGCATACCTCACATATTTTGGTGTATGTGCCATTAATAGGGACATATGCCTTCCTAGAATGGACTTGAACTTGAACTCACGTTCTATAACCTATTAGTCTCTCGGATCACACGCAGCACCTTATGTTGTGGAAATGGGGTTCTGCAGGTTTGATGAGAGATGAACTTGACAAATCAAGGGCAAAATGGTTTGTTGCTGACCTGAAAACACAAAAATCGTGGACATAAACACAGGATTAGTTCTACGTGACACGGAGTTTGGTTAGTTTTTTGGTGTGAAAGGAGACCAAGTCCCTGAAATATCCTGAGAAATACTTGGTTTTAAAAAATGTCCTCCCGATTTATTAAGTGGACTGTAGAAAAATAATCATGAATAAAAACAAAATCTACTAGAAAAGAGCTATGTCTTATTTTATTTGTATCCCCAGTATCTAATTGAGTGCCAAGTATAGCGATGGTAGAAAATGTCTATTGAGTGTGTGAAGGAAGAGGGAATTTAATTTCAAGCATTTTGGACTACTAGTTAACTTTAGAAATTATTAACTTTGAAGAGCTTTTGTGTTAACCCTAATCATAATTTGGGGACATGGTAGAAAGGCTTTATAAAATCACGAAAGAAAAACACACTGTGGATGTAGGAAAAATATTAATAAAGTTTTGAAGATTTTAGAAGTGACTATTTAGTCTATCCTAAAATGAATATGAATCTGTAGTATACAGGTAGTAGTTTTTAGACTATGTAATAGTTCTATAAGGGGTGAATGTCACAAACAAGCCTTCTTACATTTACATCATAAAAAAAATGAAAGTCATTAGCTGTCAATGACCTGAAATTGTACAAATTCTGCCAATATCTCTGGCTTAATATTGTTGTTGAGAAAATTTCCTCTTCATTATTGTTTTTTATTCTGAAGTCTCATTATTTTTATAGGTAATCAGTGTATGTGTTTATATAAATTGTACACACTGAAAGTCTGCAAGAGAAAAATAATCTTTAGAGAATATTTATGAAGTACTAGTAAGAACTTGGCAGTTATATGAAAATTTGGTAGGCTTCATTTTTAGAAACAGGAATTCAGATTTGGTAAATATTTCCAAGCTAATGAATGAGTAACCCTCGTAAAGCAATTGCTTCTGAAATTTGTCTTTTGTTGGTTTCCCGGAGCGTGTACATGCTGTGAGTACACACACACACACACACACACACACACACTTGATGTGGGCTCTCAGGGAAGTCCAAGTTTTCAGTTGTGAAAATCTAAAAACATAGAGAAGTTTGGGTTCCATGTTACCTTCACTTATTCAAAAACATTTATTAAAGTCCTATTATCTGCTAGGTGGACAGTGAGATTACAAAGAAAGAAATTCGACGGTATATGTAAAATTATCGAAACGTGATGTTATTTTAACAGAAAAAGTTTCAAGATTTTATGAAACACTTAACTTGGCCTGGGGAAGTTGAACTGGGTTGTGAATGACGAGAACCCAAACTTCTCTATGGTGTGTGATTATGTCGAGGCATGAAGCTGTGAAAAGTTCCAAATTCCGGGATTAGGAAAGGTCTCCAGGGGAAAAGGTGGGTGACGATGCTAAAAAAACAAACAAACGAAAAAGCTGGAAACTGGTGAGGTGAGGATGCTGAAAGCAAGGTCATAGGAAGCTCTTGCATCACACTAAGGAGTTAGGTTGCTATGATGTCAAGAAAGGAAAGCGTATTTAAGAAGGGTTAGTGAAGAGAAGCAGGTTTGTGAGCTGGAAAGACCATCTGTCAACCGTGAGGAGGACGAACCAGAGGTGGGACAAGATGAAGGTAGGAAAATTGGTGGCAGAAATGGTGAAGGTCTGTACTGATAAAGGCAAAGGAATTGTCACTTCACTGCGACTGATTCCAAACAACATAAAATGCCGATGCAGTGTTTGAGATGACGAAAAACGAAACATGCGACTGCATAAAATACTGAAAAAAAACTTTGATATCTAAAATGTTTTTGTTTACACAACCCCGAACTAAGATTAGGATGAAGCGCTTGTTTTTGCTCCGTATTTTAGTTTATGAGTCTCTTGGCAGAAGAACGTAATCACATAAAGCTGCTATGAGAACCGTGCCATCTCTCAAAAGCTTTCTGAAAGCCTTCCGAGTCAAAGGAGGGAACAAAAGAACTGCTCAAGTTTGCGATGTTTTTTCATCTTCAATATTACGTATATTGAAAAACTGCTGCCCAATTGGAACCTGTAAATGAAGCAGGCTCTAAATCAAATCATAATGCTAAGTATATTTTGGTCATCTGTGTATCAGGTCATCGTGGGAAGCAGATTCGCAGAAAAATGATGTCTTCCCGTCACTGCACCAAATCGGTTAGAGATCTGTCATTATGAAATCTAAGTTGTGTTATTAGGATAGACTAAAATGCCACCTGATTAAGTTCCGCTTCAGTCTTTTCCCTTATGTCATGCAGCTGACTCCCTCGTAAAATTCCAAGATTTTTAGGAGAGGAAGATGCAACAGAAGCTCCAAGTTCTCATATTATGCTATAATAAATTTATGCCAGATTTAGCCAAATCTTTAAGTCAAGAATCGGATAGTGACTGAATTTGAATAAAGTCAATATTCATTTACCTTCACCCATATTGAATGATTCTAACCAGGTTATTCTAATTTGATTTCCCTTAATTGTACTCAGATTTCCACTATAGTAATAATTAAGACGCTCTCCAGTTGGAAGGGACTTCGCATGACGGAGTCCCCTTTCCACAGCCAGAGAACGTAGCCAGTGATCCACGCTTGGGATCAAACAGCAAGGAAACTTAGTATAGAGAGTAAGTGACATCACAGGGTAAAATGAGGTAAAGGAGTCCCATGTTCCATTTTAAACACTGATTTAAAGAGACATTTTCCTCTTTGGGGAGTTAAAAGAAGAAGTGAAGGTCTTAATTAAAAAAAAAAAAAATCCACTGCTATAAAATTGGGGTGGGTGTAGAAAAATTACTAAAAAATTTTTGAAGATTTTTGAAATAAGTTTTTAATCTATCCCAAAATGAATAATATGAACCCAGTACACAGACAGCACTCACGTCACTTCACTCACGTGTTTAAGCTGAACATCAGGGGACATTAATTTGGGCTTTTAATTTTCATGCTATAGTCTTGGAAGCCTTTCTTTAGATCTCAGGTGACAGGAGGAAAGAGCTGGGAACTTTAGGTAGGATTCACGCTTACACGGTTCCTTCTGTTAAAGAAAAATTCCCACGTACTTATAATTGATAATATTGTGTGCCATTTCTAATCGGGGAAACTGAGGCACCAAAACGTTATAATTTGTAGAAGGGACACAAGTGAGCCAGTGCCAACGTCAGTTATGGAACCCAATAAACCTAACCCACATTCCCATCTCCAGAATTATAGAATTCACCAATGTATAATATTGTAAGTGTGGATAATTTTTTGTTGTTTCAAATGAAAGGAAAATGGCATTCCTAAAAATTTCAAGGCTTATTAGCACATTCACAAAAATCTCTTTCGTCTGAATGGTATGGTCTGACCTATACTTACCAGAGTTGTTCTGTGGGAACTAGCTAAGCCCTCTGTGTACCAATCACACTTGTCTCACATGAGACATATAAACGATTAGGTCATGTAAACTATCTGCTTACCTGACTTCTGAATTTCAACGACAGAATGGGGCCCCCGAGTTCACTGGTTATTTTGATAAGATGCAGAGACCGTCTCAGACCTCACCAGGGTGACATCTTTTGTTCTTCTGCTTCCCATATGTCTCACACGTGATAAAAAAAAGTGCTTTGTAATGCAAGGTGAAAGATAGCTACGCTCAAACTATCCTAAATCTTTCCCAAAATTACCAACCCAAATCTCTTTTGCTTTAACATCCACGTTTCTCATATGTTTTTTTCTGACTTTAACAACTGCTTGTGCAATAATAACATTAATATAAAACTGTTTCCAAAATTTTAGTAAATTCCTTATCTTGTGCTATAGTTCTTAAATAGTTCACGATTCATCTGCTGCTCACACTGTAAGACAATAAATCAGGTGAAGTTAGGGCCTGTTAAAGTCATGTCTTTGGTATACAACACTGCCTCACGCTAAGTCAGAACAGTTTTTTCTTCATATGATTCTGTGTGGTACGTTGTGCCATTACGTTTTAGATTTTCAGTTTTTTAAGCAGTTGAATAGAGAATACTTTTAAACAAAAGTAACTCAAAACTCAATTAAAATCTCATTGACTTAACTGACAGAAACAAATCATTATTCACCATGGTTACTGTTTGTAAAGTAGCCCGGAGTCAAATGCAAACATGTTAAAAATATACACCCTGGAAGCTAGAGCCAATCGCCGGAGGTGATATTTTTGGGGTTCAAGATTCTTAATGTGTATTTGAACGTCATATTGGCAGTACAATCACTGAGATCTCTTCAGCAATAAAAATGGAAAATTTACCACAGAAAAGGAGTTCTGACTTGAAGATAAACTGTACGTATTGGCAAAATATAACAATGAATCCCTTGGCTACATTAAATTCTTAATAGTGATGATTTCATTTTGGCGTTATGCCTTTTTCCTTATTTCTGTTAAACATGAAAATTATTTTTTTAACAAAGTCCCTGTTACTATTTAGTTACCTATGATGGTAGAGAACACCATATTTTACAAGGAAAAAATCGGGCATCTGTTTGACAGAAATGAGCACTTCAAGTACATAAGTCATTAACAGAGCTATTACACTCTAAGCAACAGCAGTAACGAGAAAAGAGCTAGAATACGCGTTTTGTATAAAGATTAAATTTCACAACATAATAAATAAATGCTCTGATTTATACAACTTGTAAAAACCTTCTACTGATGATTACAAGTAATACTGTCTAATACTGACTTTGCTGATAACAGCACTGCCTTAGAGATTCAAAGGTAAAATTTTCACCCCCGAAGCCACAAAATATACAAAGCTGGTTTGTTATTAAATATTTTGTCTGCCAAAAGTCCAGCAAACTAAAATACATCTTGGCAGTTTGTGTAACCAGCGTAACTATTTTGGTATAAAAAGATAAGAAAACTTTTAATATGAAAATGAATAAAACCAGTAAAAGGAGAAACCTGTTGTATAAATAGACATTTTTAACATAAAAGTGAGACTTCTATCTCACTTGAGAGGAAGAAAAGAATTCGATACAACTTACTTGAAGATGTGAAAATAATGATCATATTTTCCCAGCTCTAGATAAAATATATTACTCCAATTTATTAGTCATCTTCAATATACAATATATAACTCACAAAACTGGGAATGTTACAACACCGAACCTTTTCACAGCAGTAATACCAGTTACGGGAACTGTAAGAAATCTAGTTACATATCAGCTTAATACTCAGAATATTGTAATAGACATGGCTAAGCTGTGGTAAACAATAGTGCAAACAGTCACAAAATATATTCTTCTTCCTTTTAGCTTTTAGATCTAACTGCATTATCCTACTTCAATGGCATCATTAACTGAGTATAAAACTTACTTTAATACATTTTTAAAGTAACTCTATGTTCCTTTAAGTTTGGCTAAGTTACTCTTGAAATGCAGTTCTTAAGAAATAGCCAGACTATTAATAAAGTCCTATGTAATGAATAATTTGTAGCTAAAATGAAATATTTTATGTGAAGTTTCTTAGAACTTTTAAGTAGTGGCTTGGTTTCTATTTTTCCAATGAAAACTTGGAAGTGCATAAAAAGATTTAAGAGAGAGGCTATAAATATATGTAAATAGAATATCTTAGTTTCATAAATGAAATTAATCTGCTCACCTATATTAGTAGTCTGTTTTTAAAACGACATTACTGAGTTTAATGCAGTCTCAGCTACTCTGTTAAACTTCTTTTCCTGAAAATAACAGAAGTACACAAATAGCTATAGTCCAGCTGTCTTTTAACTCACTATTCTCTGTAATAATAAATCTTTACAGTTTTTATTCTAACAGAACATCTCTAACTAAAACTTGGACAAAATAACAAAAACAATAATAAAGATGAAATATTTTATGCTTTGCTTATTATAAAACCGATAATCTTGGTCCTTTTAAAGTTTTGTTTCCTTTGAAAGGCATCCTATTGCAAAGGCAAGGTATTACCCATTTGACACAGAGACTGCTATTCGAAAGTCACTGGGGGGATGCCGTGGCAGAGACAGACAAGTCCCAGGCCCCACTGCACTGGGCTGGGGTGGGGGTGGGGGCAGTGGGAGGAGAGAGAGGGGCGTGGCAGTGAGGCGACCTCTCTGACTGACAGCATTTACTTAGGAATCTTCACTGCTCTTTTCAGCTGACTTAAAATGTTTTGCAACTGCCACTTTGGTGGTCAGTCTCTAAACCCACTGTTCTGTCCAACTTGCATCTGAAAAATGCAGGATGTGTTTACTTTGGGGGGAGGTAGGGCAGGAGAAATGCTACATGTCAAGGTTGAGAGATGCAATGTGTTTGCAGCTTAATGAAAAGCCACTTCCTTAAAGAAGTCGCATCTGTACTGTCAGCCCCGTTGGAGATAATAGGTGAGTTACTTTTGAAGGATGTGCAGAAGTTCCACTACGATTCTCTAAGTCGCAGCTCTGCGGGAATTATTTCCTTCCTCGATTTCTGTTAAAAATAACTTCCATGAAGATTAAAGTGGTGCCCTCTCCATTCACAAAAATTAGCTGAAGAATCTCTAGGCAATGTTTTGGTAAATCATATCAGTATGTAAAAATCAAGCGAAGGATTATTGACAACGAGTCATTGGGAAAGATGTTATTATGGAATTAAGTAATTTGCATTTTGAGCACTGAGAATATGATATAGTATTTTTCAGGCACTATTTTAAGGAATTATTAGCTATCTGAAAATCAAGATAAGTTAGCGTAATAAGAAAGACAGATTTCGTCTTAACAAACATGCCTTCTCTGAGGGCTTCAATGACACAGTCACTTCACTGGCCATCATTTTGGTTCTTATTTTTTTCATGCCTAATGATTCACTTAATGTGTGTGCTGCTACGTGTCCTCAAGCATGGACTACGTCAACAGGATCGTCAACTGATAAGAGAAAGTTGGAGGAGACTGACCGGGTCTTTACTTATCTCAGTACATCTGCTTCTAAAACGTTCCCTGCGACTCAAGTTGTGAACAAATGAGAATGTCAGATGAGCAACAATCGGAGTGAATGGAGACTGCTGTGACTTCGACACGGGGTGAGGGGCTGGAGAGAGGCCCGCTGTGTCGGTAAGGCCGTCTCCTGTGTTCTATCTTAGCTACCAAAATATAAGCACGGGGTAGGTAGGACTCCCCTGGAACCAGAATTAGGAATAAAGATTGAGAAGAAAACTCAGCTGGGGTGAGGAAAGAGTTGCAGCTCATTTCTGAGATTAGCTGGAGAATCGATAAGAGACAAATGAGTTGGGGACTGAGCTTTTCTGAGGACCTTTTGAAAACTTCGGATCTGTAGTATTTGGAGGGATAAAATGTATGTAGACCAGAGCTAATCACCTGACGAATCTGGCTGAAAGGTGTTGACTCACTAGGTCTAAAGTAAATCTGAGAATCTGCATTTCTGTAAGTGCCCAGGTGATAAGGATGCTGCTGGACCACGGACCACGGGTGGAGCAGCAGTGCTCCAGACCGATGCCATCCAGAATTTTTGCAATGATGGAAACGTTCAACATCTGTACTGTCCACTATGGTTGCTGTGCCCTTGAAATGTGGCTAGTGCAGTTGAGACACTAAATTTCCAGCTAAATTAATTTAGATTTAAATAGCCACATGTGGCGGCTAGTGGCTGTCATATCATTCATGGGTCACCTCAGCTACAGCAATACAGATCACAGCCCTGAATTATCAAATCCATTAATTTAGATAAGAAAGTTTCTTTTTATAAAATGCAAATTGTAAAATTCATTCCTTTAAATCGTTTTCTAAAACTTCTCTAGATGACCCACGACAGGTGCTAAGGTGGAGAGAGATCAAAGGAGTCATTATGCAGTGGGACAGTTGATGAGGAAAGGGTAGGACATGTCTGTCCCTTTCCTTCTTATAAAGCAAATTCTTCCTCAGGAAGATGAGACTGAAAGGAAATGGATATGGGCCGTGATTCCTCTCCATCCCTCCTCCCCAACTGTCTGTAGGCAAAAGAGCCTCGTGGGAGAAAAGGAGTGGGCGTGGGCTCCTCACCTGGCCCGGCCACAGAGGCCCCCCATGCACTCCCAGAGCTGTGATGGGACCCAGGGGGAAGCTCCTCCTACTTTTTTTTCTGTAACCCCATCTGCTATGAGAAGCTGGTTCCTCTGTGATACTGGCAGGAGCCTATGGAGGCTCTGAGAGCACCATCTTCACTCACAGATGTGAGTGAAGGTACTTGGGCCCTACACAACTGTGTGCAGACAAAGCATACAGGAAAAAGTGCTATCATTAAACAAAAAAGGTACCTAATTGCATTTTAAAGGATTTCCCTGATCCCAAAGCCATTTGCGGGAAAATTCTAGCTAATTAAGGATTCCTTTAACTGAGGTTTTACAGTCTGTATGCCAGCTGTGATCTAAAAGTAAAAGAAAGATCAACACCAAACAAAAAAATTCAATCATTTACATCTTACTCTTAAATTCTGCAAAGGTAATAGCTTGAGAATCGTTTCTGTTGGCAAAGGGGTGATGTGGGGGAGTGGAAACCAATAACGAGCTTTATATCACTTCATTCTTTTCTAGAGTCCTTGCCTCCTCGCCCTCAGCTCTCCTTTTTCAGTAAAGCTGGACAAAGATCTATGATTTCAGCAGGGTTCTGAGAAGCTGGCATCTACCGTATTGATTTCGTGCCTGCAAGAGCAGGACACCTTGCAGGGTGGGGACTAGAAAAGGGACAGAAACAGAAGACTCTTGAACTCACAGGTGTGGATAACATTAAAATTATTAGTGAGGTTTTTTTTTTTTTTTACTCTATTAAGTTACTTGATAGAATTCCCTTTGAAAATTTTCCATTTATTCACAACTTAAGACAGGTAAAATATATCGTCAGACATACCCGGTCATGAATCCATCAGGTTCATTTATTTTTAAGGTATCCGAATTTTGTGATTTTACTAGTGATAAATACTAAAGTTATAAATAAAAATAAAGTGTCAAATATTTAAATTCCTTTGATATGATCAAATTATATGTCTGACAGTAGTTCATTTTAAATGTGTTCCCATCAATGGTTCTCTTTAAGCATTCAGCAAATAACTGTCTAGAAAATGTCAATGAGAGTATATTTCATGATTATATATGTACATGCGAATATACATATAAATGCATATGTGTGTATTCACACATATATCTGTGTAGGTATAGATGTGTGTGTATTTTTATCTGTTGAGCACCTAGCTAAAGGCTGCTTTATGAAAACTGTCACCACTGGGTCAGGACCTTGTTTACTTCTCTTATATAGAAGATTTTTAAATAGTATAATTAACTTTTTTGGTATATAATACCTAAAGAAAGCTTATTTAAAGGTACTTTTATGACTTTTCGATATGTATGCCTTTGGCTTTCAAAGATTTGATAACTGTAATGTTGACTACTAACGAGCTACGCTAAAGCCAAGTGGTTTAGAAAAAGGAAAATAATATCTACCTGATAGAAGGATTAAGTGAGATAATAATAATAATGTAAAGCCCTTAAGAACAAATTTAGATTTCTCTTGTTGGGAAGTTTGTGTCAGGAGTGACTTTAGCTAGTGGGCGAGTCTGGGTGGCCAATCGGGACACAGATCCCAAGTGAGACTTTGGAGAAATTCCTGGCTGTCGACAGTCTACAGTATTATAAATGCAAACAGAGTATTAAATAATTATGACATTGAAATGAAAAAATAAGAACAAAACGTGGGAATTTTGGTTCAGAAAGCATAAGTCTTAGACAATGTGAAATTTTGTGAAAACATCCAGAAAATTTTCTTAATGTGCATACCTACTACTGTTTATCATTGGCTGACATAAAACTGGCTTGCCTAAGATGTATATCGTTTGTTGATCATGGCACAGACGCATGTTCGCAAATTCTTAGATAGAGAATATTTTTGCAAAAGTCCACATCAAAGAACAGAAAAGTGCCTTTAGCTAACAAAAAGGTACTTAGGTAGTAATAAATTAATTGCATTGAAACTGACAATAAAACTGGTCCAAGGTTAGATGTGACATGCAAGAAAAGGAAAGAATTCAAGCGGGAACATCGTGCATTAAGATTCGCCTTCATTCATAGTATTCGACCTTACTCTTTGACCACCGAGCGCTAGGAATCAGAGGTGCTGCCGATCTGACATTCAAAACACAACTTCACTTAAATCTGAGTCTGTTATGCGGTTGCACAGTAAGAACATTCCATCTGACCCGGTTTACGGAAAGTAAACACTGTGTGATTCCACCTTTTAGGCGACGAGATTGTCTCAAATTCTTCAATTCTTCCTACTAATGTGAGCATATTTGAACGTGTTAGGTTTGCACAATAAGAAAATGGCTTTGTGGAATGTATTTTTTGGCACAAAAATATTTTCTAATACCTCAAATCAAAATTTTCACCCACGGCGAAATATCGAGCCGTAGAGATGCTTGGCGGTGCTTCCTTCTCTGGGCAGAAAACTACAGGGACAGCCAACTGCTTCCAAGAACTCTGTATTAAATGGCAATCACTGCCCTTCCGAGGGACAGCACCGGTACGGCGACACCTCGGGCTGGGGAAGGCTCCTGCCCAGCTCTTTAATTCCCTGGAGAATTCGCTTCACATGACCCACTTTCGGTATCCCCAGGTCCTAAGATAAACAGAAAGAAAAAAAAAGGAAGATGAGTTTATTGATGAGAGAATTAGCGATTAAATATTTAACTTAGAATGAGCATTCGGTTCATTTCTGTTAGTTTCTATTCAATGATGCAGGAAGTGAACGCTAGAAAAAGACGTTGAGAAAACAAAAATAAGCTGACATTGAAAAATTACCAACCAGTAAAAAATTACATTCTACATTCTAAACTCTTAAATGTAACAGTCTCATAAATTATATACAATAGCAGTTCTTCAAGAATCAAAATTAGTTTCTCCTTTTTCTTTTTCTTTCTTTTTTTTTTTTTTTTAAGAAACACAGGTCCTTTTGGGATCTCTGAGAAAGTGACGTGGTGATACCAGAGCATCCACCGTTAGTCTAACGGCAACTATACATTTCCTTGATAAAATATTAAACTTAAAAGTGATGCCTAATCCTAAAGGAAGATACCAGCCCCACTACCTAAATGTGGAATGTAAATGCATTTGGGGTTGCATTTAGAGTCTTGATTTCAGAGGAATATTTAAATATTCTTTATATTTTGTCATGTGTATGTGTAAAAAACTCCTTAAAACACAGGTGTCTGTGGGTCGATGCTGTTCCTCAAACACTTTTGGCTCCTTTCCGTCAGAATTCTTGTTTCTTAAAGAACTATCTTCCTTTGAAGAACCAAGAATTCTGTAGTTAACTTTCAGAAATTCATGCTGACTGCAGACTGAGCGGCACAGCAGGCACTCAGCAAATCAATGCTTGTTGCTGGAGCGAATGAGACCCACCCAAGATGACCCAAATATTCACTATCTGAAGCACTAAAAGCAGAGATGGAGGCCTCCAAACTCGACAGCTTATTTAAGTGTAACGTGCACAATGTGTGAAGTCAAATAACTTAACTTTACAAAACAGAGTTTTTAAAATGTTTGAAAATTAGTAAAATGATGACTTCCAAAGCAGCCTAGAAAATAGGACTATAAGGTACCACAAGATTATTTTTCTGACAAGATAAAAATGCCAAATATCCCTCAGACTAAGAGATGCTTTCCTTTTAAACTTTTAAATGAAGTAGATCAAACTGTTTTAAGTCCACACACACACACACACACACACACACACACACTGCATGTTCACACTTTCTCCCACATACTTTATGGGCAATTTGAGTTCTAAAGCAGCATTGCTACCGACGATTCTGAATTCTCCTGAAAACTACTCTTTCCGCAGCGAGGACTCTCTTCAAGACTGAGATAGTTTCGGGGTAAAATTTTTATAATATTCAGCTGACCCTGAAAAGCATTTTCTCACATGATACCAGGACAACCACAATTAGTCTCAGGCAAACGTACGTTTCCTGTGTGTGAGCTAAAGTAACAAAGATCAAGGCCAAAGCCTAGAAGGTACGATGCCAGCTGCCTGCTACCTAAATTAGAAATATAGATCCATTTATAGTTGTATAAGATTCTTTGATTTGAATGGAATATTTTATATTCTTTATAGTTTGCGATAACTTAGTTCCCTGATTAAGAAATATATTTAATACTAAATGTTTTATGTTAGGCCATAGGTACATTGTATTCTCAAGAACAAAGACTTCTTTGGGAGAGACAGATTCGACTCAAAATTACTGCTGTGATGTAATGAGATGAATGTTTTCAGCAGTTGCACTAACTTCTTAGCTGTATTTTCTTTAGCTTGAGTTCAATACTTGGATCTCTTCTAGGAACTGGGCTGTGATAAAACTGTACCCTGATGTTTGTTATGTTTATTTTTTTTCATATTCTTTACTTTTGGCTTTCCCTTTCTTTGGATAAATAGGCTTAATTTTGCAGAAGCAGGCTTTGTAGATATTCAGTTATCCTTCTGGCCACTCATACACAACTTGACAAGTGGGAAAAAAAAAACCCCCACCTAAAACCAACTAAACAAAAACTACTGTGTCATTACCATTTTCTTTGATGCCCCTCACTTCTTCCTACACCTTTCCAGGAGGGAAAATAATGCAATCAGTTTATTTGTCTGTTAAAGCACATTAGAAATAGTCTCCCTTTCCCACCTGTAGACTGTCAAATGCCATCTCCAGTTGTTTTAGTGATACAGAAGTAACACCTGAGCCAAGCTCTGAGCAGGACTCAGCCAGCCGACAGGTAGGGGGAGAAGCATATCTAAGCGGGTACCCTCCTACGGTGAGACAGAGTTTAGTATTTTTAGGCAAACGAAATAAGGCCGGAGCAGATGAAGCATGGCCCAGCAAGAAGCCAGGGGGTTCACACCAGGCTGAGTAAACAGCAGAACCTGTCAACCTCGCCAAGATCGAGGCTTTATTCTAACAGAAACAGGAAGCCACAGAGAGGTTTTAGGCAGGAAACTGTCGGGCCTGACGTTAAATGGCCCCTCTGGTTGCCGTGTGGTTAATGAGCCGGAGCAAGAGCAGCAGCGGAAGGCCAGTCGGGGGGCTGGGAACCTGGCGCAGGCGAGAGGTCAGGGCAGCGTGGGGCAGAGAAACGGACGCGGACTGGCGTCCGCCTGGCTTGGGGTGGCTTCCGTGGGTTAGGGGAGGATAAGGAAGGATGCTTCTGTATGCCCTGGGTTTTCTCTGGCCCGGCAACTGGAGAGGGAGGCTTATCTACTAAGACCAGAGCACGTGGGAGGAGGGGCAGAACGGGGGGGGGCAGGCCACGCGCTGTGAAGGTTAGCGGGGTTCAAAGCGGTAGTCGACAGACGGCCCGGGATGGGAGCGCGGCAGAGGGGATGCAGTCGGCAGCCACGTGATGGCCGCGTGGAGAGAAAGAGCAATTAGAGGATCATTTTATAAAAGATATAAAGGTCTAACCAATGTGTCGTATACTTGAAACTAATAAAATAACCTTTTTTTTAAAGAAAGTGTGGTTGTGAACCCATTAAAATGGACATCCCTGTGTGACAGCCAAGTATCAAGTAGAGTTGGTGAAATAATCGGAAAGTTCACAAATGAGGTCAGGGCTGGAAATACAAACTGTGAACCTCTCATACGAGATATTCACGGACAGTATTCGAGGCAAAAGGCACGGATAAGATCACCGAGGGGGCAGGGACCCTCCCATTCAGAGACTTCATTCTGAAGGGTCTGCCCTCTCCGACACCACAACCACAGAGACCAAGGTGGGGCTCGTCCCCAGCTGCCACTGTTTGGTTTTACAGGAGGTTCTTTCTGTAAAGTCATTTTTTCTTTCCCCATTCCTTCACGCCCTGTTTTAGAACCAAAATAGTTCAAGAGGACTGTCAATGCAAATTTCTAAAAGGTTTACAGGAAAAAAATGTAGTTTGCATTAAAAATAAAAACAACACAGAACCGAAAGTCTCACGAAAAGCTAAAGAGAAAGTTTACTAAAATAATTCTTAACCATCTCCTTTTTACTCTTATTCTTTTTTCTAGCCAGCTCCTATTACTCTTACTTTGACTTATTACATGTATGATATAATAGGTCCTGTAAATATTTGCTTCGCTCACTGTGTTTGTATTTTATATATGTTTGTGTATGTGATACACACACACAGTCTTTTCCTAGAATGTATGCTTATTCGTGGCAAATGAAATGCAAGCTTCTGGAGGGCAGATACCTTGTAGGAAAGCTGGCATAACACAATAATCGGTAGCTATTTAATAAATATTGCTGCCTGCTGAGGGCAGCAGGAGCTATACGATTATGTTGGATATAATAATGATACCCTACATTAATATTTTTTTATGCATTCACTTCAAGTTTTGAAGTCAACCTTTACTTTATGCACTCTAATGCTATCTTTTGCAGTGTTCCAGATTTTGGCCTCTCAACTAAGGCAATTAATTAATCTATGATTTCGATCCCGTCCGATCTCGGAAGCTAAGCAGGGTCGGGCCTGGTTACTACTTGGATGGGAGACCACCTAAGAAGACCAGGTGCTGTGGGCATAAAAAATAAAAAATAAGGGATTTAAGCTGACAAGGTCCTTGCAATCTGCGAGGTCAACCAAGGGCTGCCTCACCTAAAAAAAAAAAAAAAAAAAATCTATGATTTCATTATTATTCTGGCTAAAAATATTTAGGCATAAGTGACGTTCACTTCTGATGTGCTAAAACTGTATGAGCGGCATTACAAACATGTAAAATTATATTACTTGGTATCTGCGCAAAGATCTACCCTAGCACATTTGTAGATAAAGGCATGACAGTTCATGAATTTGTTAGGAACTTACTATATTACAATTCTATGCATTTCAGAGCTTGGTCTCCAGAAAAGGGATCATCCAACAAATGTTGAAGGCTTTGTCGGTTGTTTATTAAGCCATCTTGGAATTTTAAAACTGGCAGCATGTGGTATAAGAAAATATCACGACACAACCCCACTCCTATCCCTGGGGCTGGATAGCCACTTTGGCCATTTCTGCTGCTGAGCCTCCAAAGAATGAGAGAGAAGGGCTGCAGACCATGAATGAATGATTCTCCTTCTCTGTTGTGAGTGACGAACAAGCTCTGAGCCGCTTTCTAGCAAAATCGAGGCAAAACTTTTACTTTATTTATTAAAGAAAATATTTTTTGGGAGAATAATACGATTTTAACAGTAAGTCATGGAAAGGAAATTTGAATTTACTGATCTAGTTATCTTGTGACATCTGAAAAGTCGATTTAGAAACGCAACAAAATCACAGGATTATAAGTCTCTCTTCTAGTCCCACAAATTAACAAGGCTTTGTTATTGGCATTTTGAATTACCTTCTAGTACATTTTTAAAGTCATTTTCAGCAACAATTATCACCTTTCATGCTGATCCAATAGAATAAGCCCATTTGGAAACATGATTTATTTAAAAATATCAGCGTACAAGAATAGCCATACCAATGGATGCAGAGAAAAATTACTAAAGTCATGTAAGCTTTAGCTATACTAGTAGGAGAATGATTTTGAGAGGAAAATATTGCTGATATTCTTGTTTAAAAAGCATACAAGGAATCTGGACCACAGGACAATGCATATTAGATTACTGCACGTTTGCATAACATAAGCCAAGCTATAAGCACATAACAGAGGAGGCGCAGGAGAAAGGATTCTGTTATGCAAGAAAAATTTCAAGAGCAGAAGGTAGCACAAAAGAAATACCTTAAGATCTCGCCTCTCCAGATGCAAAAGTTCAGCCCCTCTGATGTCATGACGATGAAGGTTTCCTTGTACTCTCCCAAATTGAGCAGATCCAGCCAAGCGGCAACTTCCTCTGTGCCCCATTTCTGAACTACCAAAGTTAAGAGCAAAACCCCCTTAATTTCTACATGCTCAATGCATTACAAAGCAAAGGTTGGCCAGAGAAGATGCAAAACAGAGTATAGCGGCAGTGCTAGCAAAGGGCAAGGTTAAAAGTGCCATTTCAACAAAACTACAACTCCATTTTTTCTCATGCACGTTACAGACTATCAATCAACACAAGGATGTGATTACACAAAGCCATGCACGGCAGTACACCTGTGTCCTTAGCTTTAGCTCAACTTCCTCCTTTAAGCCACCCAAACTACACAGTGTGCACAAAAAAAGTTATTTCTCACGATTAGGATCAGTAGTACAAGGTCTAAAAAAGTTCTGATGATTTCCTTAAGACCATATATGAAACTACAGTTTAATTAGCTACCAATGCTAATTCAAATTTGAAATCTGACATGGGGTGCTCAGTTTTACAAACACCTGCTTCAGGTCTTGCTGACTTCAAGCATTGCCTTTACTGATCCTATGACTATTGATAGTTATAAAAATAATGGATCGTTAAATCGATTTAACGTCATCTAAAAACTGTCAACACTACTCAGATTAGTTGGACTGTTGTTTTTCGGTATGTATCATCATTCTTTTATATATTTTATTCAACACCAATTAGCTTAATAAAGCCTACTTATCTGCCATATTTGGTTTTAAAATGCCCTTCAACAGCTGCTTTGCAATAGCTGACTTTTGATTGCCAAAAATTAGGGGATATATCACTTTTAAAATGAGAACACTAACTCAAAAGACTGACAAGTCGATTTGATTGTGAAGGGCACCTACCATCATAGACACAGAACTCAAAAGTGCTTCAGCACACGTACAGCATGAAACTGAATCTCTAGAAAAGTGGGAAGGGAACCAGAAAGACAACTTCGAAGAGCGAGTTTAATCTTTCTCATTATACTGAGAATGCAAATGTCACAATGGACTGTCATTACCGAGGGCTGAAATGGTGTAGTGAGTCCTTAAAACAGGAGAAAGAGGATATATAACTTTAGGTGGAAAATATATTTAGTAAGCTAAAGGAATATATGAAAGTTTCTATGTTCTACTTATCAAAATGATCTAGATTTTGAACTACGATGAAGAAAAACAAGTTACATGCTGATGCCTCGAACTGATGTTGAGCAAGATAAAGACCCATCAAAATAGATGCACTGACATTCACCAAACATGTAATAGAAGCACGTCAGCGACCACCTCGTTTTTCTTTTCAAACTACAGATTCTTACTGATATTTGCACATATTTAAGGTGTGGCATCATTTTTACTACGGTAAAATGGGCATTCCATAAACCCATCATTTTGACCGCTTTACAGTGGCATTTAGTAGACTCAAGCGCTACGTGACGATCGCCTGGATCTAGTTCCAGGACGTTTTCGTCGCCTTGGCGACGTCGCTCTAGTGAGTTATTTTCCCGTACTGTTCCGCCGTCCCTGCCAGCGCGGGCCACCTACCAGGCTGTGGGCTCGTCTTCTGCTTGGGGACCTTTTCCTTTTTAAACTTCGGCACTATACGAAACACCGTGCTCCTGCTGTTCCTCTTGGCGCAGTCCACGGGAGGCTCCTGTTGGCAGCGAGAAGAGGGTTTTCTCAGGAGTGAGAAGGAAAAGCTGCTCTAACGTTAGCGACGACACAGGAATAGGCTACAAACGCAAAGCATCGTGGACGTGATAACTTCTTGAAAAAAATTCCCAATGCCTCTGAGAGTGTGCCGATTCGCGGAAGGGACCTCGGTCCCCATAAAGGCCCTTTCTTGCTTGCTTGTTCGAGAACAGCACAAATAAGAGTAGCATTCAGGATTTGTTTTCCCCTGGATATCTCTGTTACAAAAGATGAGTTTGAATTCTATTGTCTTAAAGTCTTTGTTTATAAAGAAACAGGCCGAGTCTTACGTACCTCGTCCTCGTTTGGGTGTAAGATGTAATAAAGCCACGGGATCTCTCTTAACTTCTGTAACTCCATCTCCACGGAATGTAAGGCACTGGACACCCGCTCTTCGTGCGGCGATTCCAAATGCTATTCACCAGCAGATTAAAAGACAAAGCAAAACGACACTCAGTGCTGGGCTCCTAGAGAACACATTATTTTATTTTGACAATGAGCATCCTCATTTCTTATTAGGCTAGACTATGTTGTTGTTGTTGTTGTAGTTGTTTTTAATATAAAGGGATATAAAAAAGAAAAATTATCTTATACTGAGTTCATTGGAAAAAAAAGTCTGGATAGATTTATCCTTACTTCTCACAGATGATGTAAGTAGCCAGTGTGACTTCTGCACTAGTGAGTAATCTCATTATTCTACTTCTTTGTGGCAAAAATCCTTCTGATTTACATATCAGGTGAACGAAAAATAGTATCTTCAAAATTGATCAAAAGTAACTCATATATTAAGAACTACTTGGCACAAAAATCTCATGAAAAATTAAAATAATGAGTTGAGAAAAAAAGTTCCACGAATCTCAGAAAAATCGGGGGTGAAAAGTAGTATAAATTAGGGCAAAACAAAAAGTGAAATGGCTTGTACTCTTAAAGAGACTTTATCTGGTCACCTATTTATCCACCCATTTGAAGCAGTCATTAAAAAGCACTTACGAATTCATTAAGCGAATAAAGATACAATAAACGCCGTTGTGCGCAGCACTAGAAGGAAGGTGACTGAATTCTAGTCCTGGCCTTTTACTAACTAGGAGCCCAGGGACAGTTCATTGACACAGGAGTCTTACTTTCCTCCTCAATAAACAGTAGAATTTATTAGGGTATTTCTAGGGTCTCTTCCAGCTAATCAATACTTTAATAAATTATGATTGTAGAGTGCTACATATAGGTTCACGGAATTTTATAATGAAAGTTAAGAGAGAATGTTACTGTTCTTTACTACAGACGTTATATTTTTTTCCCTTATTACTTAAGGTATCTACCATTTTTAGTAGTTAATAAAAATATGGAGATTCTCCACCCAGTCATATGAAATTTACCACTTTCTTTTTAGTCTATATTTCTTATAAAATCGATGAAATGGTTACTGCATATTAATTCTAGAATCAAAACAAAGAGCAAGCCTGCTCTCAAATATGATGGACTCTTTATTGTAATACCGATATTGTCAAAGGTTTTGATAAAATTTACTGGTCTACATTTTAAACCAAATATCCATTTTTGACAATGACAGAATAATTACAAGTGTGTCTGTGGGGGAGGTTCTTCTATATTAACATAATTGATAAATATTAAGCAAATAACACTCAATGGATACTTTCGGCGCAGAAAATTAAATAGAGTGAGTGATGCTTCTAGTTCTTGTCAATTGGAAATTGTCTTAAATATACTTCAAATAACACAAAGAACCCATGTTCTCCGTCCAAAAAGTGGGACCAAAGTCACAGCTCAGTGATTTCCTATAGGGCTAATTTTAGAAGAGCAGTGAGAAGATTCTGGTTAACAAAAGAGGTACCGACAATTGCCAAAAGATGGTTCCACGGGTTTAATCGAAAGATATAACTGACGTTTCTTCCGACAGTTTCTTGTCATTGCCATAGCAGAGGCAGCCAGCCACCTCTTGCCTTAAGGAAGTTGCATTTCCGTTTCCTCTGGAATTGCGTGAGGGCAGTGGACTTTGGGTAGCCCTTTAGCTTCTCTTTTCAGAGTAAAGGATGCTCTGAGGGCGGCACTCTCCTGGACCCCAGTCAGATCCCGACCACAGTCACTTATTAGCTGGGTAGGCTAACTACCCAACTTTGCCCACTGTGGGAGATATCAGGACCTTTACTATCACTTTTACTTAAGTGTATCTTTTCCAAAGCAAGAGATAAAATTACATTCAAGAGAAATTTTTTAAAGATCATCACCTATCAATTAAGCGGAATTGTTACAAGTTAGAAAAAATAGATGATGCATTAGGGAGGCTTTGTATAGTTACAACAGCATGTGTGACTAACTCACAATCGAACGCTAGGTGGCGGAAAGACCCCATATGCTAGAACGTTTGAAAACAGTGAGGGAATGAAGGCTGGCAGGGCCAGGGCTCCGGGCAAACCAGTCAGGACATCTGCAATCTTCTAGCACTTATGCTTGAGATCCAGGGACTGTGGTCAGATGCAGACTTGACCTAAACGTCATTTCCAGCACCAATCTGAGTTCATCTAGGGATGTGGCTAGTTCTTGAAATTTGGTTCTTAAACACTGAGTCTAGAAAGTGTCGTCTTTTAAGCAAATCTAGAAAACCATACCAATCATATTTTAATATTAATTTTGAGAACAAACCATGATTACTTTTCTGCAATAATGAGTTACTGGTACCCAAGGGCTGTCTAGCACACTTTATAAAGCTCGATCGAGTCTCTTGAAGCTGACTGGGGAGAGCAGGTTTATATAAAACACGCTGGCACCTTGAGGGGGAATCTCTGGTTAGCCTGAACCGTAGCTCCCAGGTTTAGCCACATCTTTTCTTGAAGGCAAAAGCTAGGTAAAAAGGTAGCGCTAAGGATGGAGACCTTCTCTAAGGAGAAGAACCTGACAGGTGCACACACCCTAAGGTAAGACCCATACATTTATCATCACGCTTCTGTGATCCATCATTTCTTTTCCTTACCAGAGGAACCCTGCCAACTAGTAAAGATTCTGTTTCATTATATAGCGCCTTCACATTGATGGCTATTTCCATGGCAGTGTCTCTCGTAAGACTCTAGGAAAAAAAGATCAAAGACAAGTAGTTCTGTATGAAACTGGGATTCGATCATCAGCAAATACTTTAAATTTTATTCTTCTAACTTCAATTTACATCACAAACATACTTTAAAATCTACCAAAGTTCTATTATAATGGTGCAATTTCACAGCCATATTTATTAGCATAATTACTCTTCTAATTCTTCCATCGCGGAACTGAAAGAATGCAGGGAGCACACTAAGGACCATGTCTCCTATGGACAAACACGTATGTGCTCGCAACAACGCATACGTGTTCTTGTAAAAAAAAAAAAAAGCAGTTCCAACCAGACTCTGGCTTTTCAGACTTTAGACTTTAACCCTGAAGACCAGCACTTATTTGTATAGTAATTTAAGTAACTTAAATTGAATAATTAAAAGAATAAAATAATGCTATCTGTTTTGTCTGCACTATAGCCTTTTATCATGTATCACATTTTAAAAGTTATATTCTATCTATTCTATTAACTTCTACATAAAAAATGTTACAAAAGTTCTAAAGTTTTAAGTTCTACATTCAAGTTATCAAAGTTACCAATTTAATAAAACGAAATGAAGTAAAAATAATTTCAGTGCACGACTTCAAAAATGAACGGACATCTTTAATAAAATGCATGATATCTAGATTTGCTCTTTATCAAGGTGCGGGGTGGGGGGGAGGTACAATAAGAAATAAGGATTTAGTTAAAGGGAGAAGGAGTAGAAGGAAGATGGCAAGGTGACAAGTGACTGAAAGTGAGATAGAGAAAAAGAAGAGAATTTAAGAGCAGAGATAGAAAAACAGCAGGAAGAGGAAAATAAAAGAAAAATTGGGCCACGAATTTACCATAAGTTTCTGGCAGAGACTCATGCAAACAACATCATGTTTTTTCAAGGGCATGGCACATTATAGCATCAAAACACATGTGTAACACTAAGGACCTGTGGCATGAGAATTGACCAGTGGCTCCTCACCTCTGGGAACCGGGGGTTGGCTTTATTCAGGGCGTGGGAGCAGGCATTCACGGCGTGGGCCAGTTCCTGCTCCAAAAGACAGTGGATTGTAGCTGCATCGCAAATCCTGAAAGCAACAATGAAACATGAACAAACACTTTTTTGAACATTGCTGATTTTTCTGAAGCGTAGAAGTGGTAGAATAAAACAAGTAAAAAAAAAAGGTCATTAAGGGAAATTTGAAAAAAAATGACTGCTCAATTGTGAATGTCACAGGGTAGATTTACAAAATTCAAACCCCACTGCAACAAAAAATACTAAACCCCAAATCTTTATATAAAAAGTTGGGCTTTGAATCAGAGACAAACATATTGAGGTGCTATTTAGAAAAAAACAAAATATAGTCACACTTCGTTTTTCAGTATCATTGGAAAGTGAGAGGGGTCCCCAATGTAGACAGTGGCAACTTATCTTTTATTCACTGAAACTTCAACCGGAACAAATACGACAGATTACGGGAAGGACATTGCCATGTTTATCATCTATATGCCAAGTGCTTTAAATACATTATCTAATTTAATATTCGCAACGTAAAAAGTAGCTGTGATGAATATCGTCTACGTATAGATGAAGACACTGAGGCTCAGAGAGATTTGGTAGGTACACAAAGCTGAGAAGTGACAGAGCCAGGATTTGAACCTATGTCTATCCAACTCCAGAGCCTGTGTGCCTCAGTCCTCTGGAACCAAAACTGCCAAGGATAGTCCTAGAAAGACAAACTCTGGAGGGCAGGAAGGCCAAGGAAGAGAATGGAGGAAAAGTTCCGCCGATGAGAGAGAATGCAGACCACTCAACCCCTTTGTGTTTCTCGCATCTTCCAGGAGAATGATCTTCCATCTAGAAAGGGTAGAATAAAAAAAAAAAAAAGAAGCCCCGTACTGCTGAATCAAGAGTAAAAGAAAGAGTATAATTCTTAAGGATCATACAACTGGTGTCCAAGGCCTAAAGGGACGTGCACATGTCACTTCGGCATTACTACTAACCTTGAGAATCAGGAAGGTTATTTATCAGAATAGAGACGGTTAAATGTTATTCTAATTTTCAAAGAAAGAGAAAGAGGTCAATTAACTTCAGATCAACATTTCCAACTGCCAGCTGAATCTCCTCCTAGATATTTCTAACATAACGAATAACTCCAACATGGAATGCATCGTTTTCTCTCTCAAACTCTGCTCCTCTTCCTGAAAATGATGACCTCATCAAACGCACCACAATCCACCCAGCCATTCACTAGAAACCTCAGGGTCGTCCTGTCTAATTCACACCCAGATGCCAATTTTGGATCCGAACCTATCTGAAATCTCTCTTCTCCTTTCCATCTCTCCTGCCTCGGCCCATCGTTTCCTGTCGAGGCCATTTGGACAGTGCTGACCCCGCCCCAGCTTTGCTGTCCTGCAGACGATGGTCCACACTGCTTCCAGACTTGTCCGGATAAAGATCTGGTCTCTCCTCATCTCTCCATCCGCATTTTCTACACCAATGTATCGGTCACCCTGCACGCACGCTGCTCTGGGCAGCTGTCCCTCACTGTATCTGGCCTCCTCTGTGTGACCACAGCGCCCCCTGAGTGACCTGTGACCACTTCGACCACACTTCTCCCCTCTACGACTCAGCCAGCAAATTATGGAGCCTGCAACGCAGTCACCTTGCCATTCCCAGTGTCTAAAATGGTGGTTAGCACATGGAAGAGGCTCAAAATACTTGCTGAATATTAAATGAATAAATTCTGAAAATTGATGAGTAAGCCTGATTTTCATCTTTTGCAAATTTAAAAAAACTGATGGGGAACCGAACTCAGTTGACCAAAACCAAGTCTGGCCAAGCTTCACTTCCTTTTTTCGATAAGGTTATTTGGTTAATTGATAGGATGATAATACAGGAAGTATATTTTGGTTTCGAGAAAATGCTGTAGTTCTATTTTTAATTTTTGAGGAAACTTCATACTCTTTTCCATGATGTGTTAATTAGCTTGCCTGTAGTAACTATTTTACAGTGTATACATATGTCAAACCATTGCATGGTATATATTAAATATATATAATTTTTATGTCAATTATATCTCGATAAATCTGGGGGAAAATTGGACTCCATAGTAAGTTGTCTGTAGAATCTAAAAGAGATGTATTTACTCTAAGACGAGTATCTCTGTGGATAAGAAGCTAAGGTGTACAATAACACTGTTATTATTATAATGCAGCTAAGTGGACTTAGCTGACTAGTCATTTTCTCTACATTTCTTCTAAGCTCCTTAGTATCTGGCCATTATCATATTTCATTCTAATTTTGAATGTTGCTATCCACCAGTAGGGAGTATATACCTTTTCTTTTACACCTCTAACATCCAGTACATTCTAGGAGGCTAACAAATATTTAAGGAGGAGAATGAGGAACGAGAGAGGGGGAGCAGATGGTGTGTTGGAGGGAGGAGAAAGGGAGTGAGTGAGCCCCGGCACCACTGAGCTTTGTTTCCTTCTCTGCTTTTCCGACATCCTAAGCGGTCCCCGGATGAAGGTACAGACAGAACAGAACAGCTGCCATTGACAGAACCCAAACTGTGCCAGACGTGAAAGGCTGTGGATGGTGGGTCTCATCTAACACTGACCACGACCCGGTCAGGTGGCTCTCGTCACTCTCATTTGGCAGATAAGACTCAGGGAAAGGGGAAGGAAGAAAGTTGTCCACGGTCTCTCCTCCCTTCTGAAGCTTACTCCTGGGTCATCGTGATTTTCATCTGTTTCACACTCACGGAACTCATTTTTTCCTCTTCCCTTTCCGTCTACTGAAATCAGTTTCTGTGCGGTCCCGGAGCCGCGTGACAATCTGGCAGAGGCTGATGCTTGGAGTCTTCCCGGCCACCCGCCCCCGACTCTCCTTGGTGGGGCCGGGTTAATGTTTATACTTCCTGCTACGTTCCATTGACATTTAATTCAGAGTTAATTATAGGGCAGCATATCAGGGAGCAGTTCTGCATAGAGACTGTGTGTCAACCGGGGAACTAAACGTAATGGAAAGCGAGCTGTGTGGCAGGGCGGGTCAGGCAAGGTCTCCCCGTGTTTCAGGAAGTTCCAGGCTGTTCTGCAGAGAGCACGGGTGGGGACGCTTGTGTCAGAGGGGACCCGGTGAAGGAGAACAGCGAACACTGAGGCGGTAAGGGGAAGGGGAGGACATGCACCATTTCTAGCTACCCCCGACAACTGAAATGACGTATGCAAACTAACGAGAGGGGACCGGCCAGGACCGGGGGCCGCCAGACCTGGTGATGAGCTCCTCCGCCGCCTGGGAACACAGCTGCATCTGCGACACCTCCTCCGTCGCCAGGTCAATAGCATGTTGGATGTACAAATGCGTCCGAAGAACTGGTTTACCAGAATCGCACTTCTGCTTATCTTCCCAAGATTTCAGAGTGCTTTCGAAAGCCTATTCAAAATCAATATCACAATGAATTGTCAGGGTAGAGCTCGGAGGTCCAAATCAATGTGCGTTTCGATGCTCTATGAATGACTTTGAAACTACTATTTCTTTTTTCCCAATCGAACACCTCATTAAATAAATCATAAGTACAAAGCACATACTTTAAAAGTTTTTCCGGTGTATCACGATAAATAAAAAGTAATGTAATAGATGCTGATGAATATATCACTAAAAAGTTAAAACAAGACAGCTTCCATCTTTACTATTGTATGTATAATAGATGGGAGGGACACTGGCAATCTTATTTGTTATGTGTGTGACCTTAATTAAAAATGCACAATATTTGCACGCTGTCAAATATTCTGGAAAAGGCAAAAATATAGAGATATTGTAAAGACCGGTGGTTGCGAGGGGCTGGGGTAAGGGAGGGACGGATGAATAGGAAGAGCACAGAAATTTTTAGGTCAGTGAAACTATTCTGCATCTTCTTGGATGGTAGATATAAGTGATTATACATTCGTCAAAGCCCACAGAATGTACAACACAGATGGTGATGTAAACTACGGACTTGAGTTAACAATACTGTCATCAGTATTGGCTCATCAATTTTAATAAATGGACTAATACGAGATACTAATAATAGGGAAATTTAGGTGCTTGTTGAAGAGCCGATGAGCTATGTGAGAACGGAATTGGAATGCTCTCTACATTCTGTTCAATTTTTCTGTAGACCTAAAAAAAAAAATCGGCCTATTAATTTTTTAAAAAACTAAATAAACTAAATAAAACTTGCCTGACCCGCCCTGCCTTTGTTCATATTTAAAACCACAAAGACTTCAAGGTCAGATTGAAAAGACAATTTAAATATCTTTCCTTGGTTTCTATTTTTTTTATAACAATTTAAGATTTTTTCAAACAGGCTTGATAAAACCGAGAAGCGTGTTTGCAGTACATACCCTGTCCCTCGTTAGCATCTGAGCTCTGTTTTTGTGCACGATTTTGATGATGCCTGGAGGCTGCACCCACGCTTCGCCATCCACCTGTACTGGGACTCCCTCGTCGCCAAAGATAGTGATTTTTACTGTACGGCACTGAAAGAAAACAGGTCATTTTAGAGTGCGAATCATCCCGAGACACTGACACTCAATCTGCATTCGAGCTTGACCTTTAGTCCATTCTGTGGGATGGCAGGTTATGATTTTGCACTTATGATGGCACAGTAACAACGGACATGACGAGAAAGTCACAATTTTACCGATGAATATACAGCGTAGAGTCATTAGAGACAGCTTCCCCAGTGGCCCGCGCAGCGAAGGCAGGCAGGACCCCGTGGGAAGACAAACCTGGGCTATTCGGTGATGCTGCAGCTTAATGACCCTTGACACTGCCATTTGCACGCTGTCAAATACTGCGACGACTTCTAAGATCTTGTCATCAAACGATGGTGCAGCAAATATCTGAAAGTAAACACTACGTTACGAAGTGGCACATTGAGCAACATAAACTCTGCAGTACACATAATTTTTTGAAAAGCCATAAAATTAGTAAGCAAGAAAGGAAGTAAATATTACCAGGAAATGATCATTCAAGGACCAAAAAAATCACTGAAGATGACTTAAACATAATAAAAAATGGTTTTAAGGCCCAGATGGCTATAATACTCATGCCTCCTCATAAAGCACTCTCTGGACTAGTAAATTATTACATTTCCAAATAATTCATCTTGGTTATAAAATGTATTAAATACCTATTCATAGATGACTCAGATGTCTCGATAAAATGATGCAGGTAATTTTATGAACCCTAAAATCCCGGAAAGGTGACACAGATTTCGTAAGGTTAAAGCTAGCACGCATGTGGATGATCCAGGTCACCTGGAATGTTCTATGGGCACAATCCCAAGGTGTTACGAGCAGCGTGCATACGTGTTTACGTCCTTAACATGACAACTTTAAGGACGTGAGAACACGGAAGTGGGCACCTCGGGATAAGAATCAGGTAGGCTTACTTTGCTTTGATGTTAACTTCGTTTCCACAAAATTAATTTAACCTAAAAATTTCAATTTCACCTGTATTACTTTGTCCCTTTTACTCTCGTTTACCTTGCATAAATAATTACGCCTCTGAAAAAAAATTCAGTATCAAGCAGTATCCTAATTAAAACTTTCATTGAAAATATCAGGACACAAATTTGCAAGCATCGATAACTCATCATTTTTGTTATCAGACAGCCTAGTTTTAAACCCTGTCTCTACTGCTTATGAACGGTGTGTACTTTGTGTCAGTTTCTTCATTGGTATAATTTAGATGAAAATTGTAGGTATTAAATAATGAATGTGTAACTCTCAGAACACTGTTTGACTACCTACTAGGTAGGTAGGTGGGTAGGAAGGTTCAAGGAAAGTTAGCTTTTTAAAATCTTAATCTCACTGATTTCTTCCCCTTAAAAGATTTAAGAGTAGTGACAGGCTGACAAAAATTTGACTGCCAATGTTAGTTTTTATACTCCAATAGGATTAGAATATAGTCACGTGAAAATTACAAATACTTTCCAATTTATTTTATACTTTAAGCCTGCTTACTTATTTAAAAGTCCTGAGAAAATGGATCAGTGAGAACCATTATATCACAAGCCTCAATCAAAGGGCCTATCATTCAATGTATGTGACTCTTCAAACAAAGATCAAGTTATACTTCTCATTTTTATGTTACATGGACTTTAATAATTGTTCCCTCTTCTTTCGAATATTATTTTCAGAACAATTACATTTTTTAGGTTGTGGTTTTTCCTTTTCTAATATAGGAAACTATAAAAAGAAAATGAAAATAGCCGTAAACTTCAATAGCCAAATGAGTCCTCTTGACATTTCAAAAAATCAAAAGGATAATATCACATAAACTTAGAAAATTAAAAGTATAGAAAAGTATTTCGGTAGGTAGAATAATGTCCCCCTCCCCATCCTAAAACTGTCCATGTTCTGATCCCCTGAACCTGTAAATGTTACCTTACATGCCAAGAGAGACTTTGCAGATGTGACTCAATTAGGGACCTTGAGCGGGGGCATTATCCTTGTTAGCGGGGGGGGAGGAAGTGTAATCCCAAAGATCACATTAAAAGTAGAAGAGGGGGCAGAAGAGCAGCAGGATGCCACATGAGGAAGACTCAAGCCGCTTTTGTGGGCTTTGGCGATGGAGGAGGGGGCCACAAGCCAAGGAACGTGGGCGGCCGCTAGAATCATCAAAAAGCAAGGAAATACTTACATCGTCCTCTTTAGTTCCTCCCCAAAAGTTAGTGCCTCCGGCATAGCTGGGGATGTTCAGCACTGCTATTCCTTGCAGACTGGGGAGAGGAATGTACTGGCCGTCGCACTGTAAGGTAAAAGGCTTGGGGGTTAGATGGAAAGAGCAAAGCCGCTAGCTCGGAAGCCACTAGAACACCAAACACGAAGGATGGTGGAGGGAAGTGTGCTGGGAATGTGTGCTCTCCTGCAAATAGATTCCTACACACCACCTTAAAGTATAAGTATAGCAGAAGTTGTTATAGAAAACCAAATTAAACAAACAAACAAAAAGAACATTCCTACCTCTTCTTTCAACCAAAATCAGGCAGTACTTTTCTTGAGCTTTTATTTCCAGGTCACTTATGATATCTTCACTTGTACTACAATCACCTTTGTACTTATTTGAAACATTCTTTTGAAAGCAGTGTCCATGAGGGTGGACTCTGGGTCCTAACCATCTCGTGTGCACCTCTCACTACTCCTGGTATTTTGCTGGTGATCTGTAATTAGCTGGTGACTGGTTAAACTCAAGTAGCCAGAACCAAAACCAAACAAACCCACATGTATGTTGGGAAGTATCTTATACTCTGTCTTCTAATTAACCATTTAGATGAAAATTAAATTACCACTTAAGGAAAAAAAAATATCATATGAGTGATGAAGTAATTATAGATGCATGTGAATGAATTCTTATTGAATAGAGGGTTTAAGCCTCCATTTTAAAAGAGAAGAGCTTGCAGGGTCACACTTCAAATAAATGCTATATTTTTTATATAATCCTTACAGTAAAAATATTAATACAACTTAACAAAAATTGCATTTTAATGACCAAGCAAAATTACCTGCAGTCTTAGAACAAATGAGAATTGTCTGAACTCATTTTTTCAACCATTTTCAATAACTGAGAATACATTATATTTGATTTACCCCCACAGGCTTTTTTTACAATTCCTTTTTTACTTTTTCATGAAATACACTGCAGTCCAGCACCTAGAGCCATTCCTGGCACATAGCTCATGCTTGATGTGTACTTGTCAAAGGAATGAACATTAAGTATCTAGTAAAACAATAAACTTTCTCTGAAACCAATAAACTCAACAGGTATCTTTGTATACTTTAGAAAATGTTTGAATCATATAAGTAACTTAGAGAAAATGGAAAAAAAATCTATCTCTGTAAATATAAAAGAAATATTTTTAAAGACAATTCCGAGCAATTAAAGATTTTATAATAAAGGCCATTATGACAAGCTCACAATTAACATTATATTCCATATTGAAAAGCTGAAAAAGTTTTTTCCTCTAAGATCAGGAATAAGACAAAGATGCCCACGCTCATCGCTTCTACTCAACATAGAATTGAAAGTCCTAGCCAGAGCAATTAAAAAAAAAAAGAAAGAAAAGGCATCTAAATTGGAAAGAAAGAAGTAAAACTGTCACTATTTAAAGATGACATGATATTATATATAGAAAACTCTTAAGACTCCATAAAAAACTGTTAGAACTAATAAGTAAATTCAATAGAGTTTCGGGATATCAAATCAATACTCAAAAGTTGTTGCATTTCTTTATACTAATAATGAACTAATGAAGACAGTTTTTAGAAATTCTATTTATAACAGCATCGAAAAGAATAAAATATATAGAAATAAATATAACCAAGGAGATGAAAGACCTGAGTACTGAAAACTAAAAGACATTAATGAAGGAAACTGAAGACACAAATGAGTGGAAAGATAGTCCGTGTTCATAGGGTAAATGAATTAATAGTGTTAAAATGTCTATACTACCCAAAGCAATCTACAGATTCCATGTTATCCCTATCAAAATTCCAATGGCATTTTTCATAGAACTAGAACAATCTTAACATTTGTATGTGACTACGAAAGATCCTGAACAGCCAAAGCAATCTTGAGAAAGGAAAACAAAGTTGGAGGCATCACACTCCCTGATTTCAAACTATATTACGAAGCTATAGCAATTAAAAAAGTATTGTATTGCCATAAAGATGGACACATCGATCAATGGAACAGAACAGAGAATCCAGAAATAAACCCATGCATACAGGGTCTTTTCATGACAAAGGAGCTAAGAATACACAGTGGAGAAGGGAAAGTCTCTTCAATAAACGGTGCTGAGAAAATGGGACATCCACATACAAAAGAATGAAATTAGACCACTGTCTTATACCACACACAAAAGTTAATTCAAAATGAATTAAAGACTTGAACATAAACCTGAAGCCATAAAAATCCTGGAAGGAAAAAGAGGTGGTAACCTCCTTGACAAAGGTATTGGTGATGATTTTTTGAATCGGACACCAAAGCAAAAGCAACAGATGCAAAAAAAAAGGAAAACGAAACAAAACAAAACAAAAAATAAGTGGGAGACATCAAACTGAAAAGCTCTGCACAGCAAAAGAAATCATCAACCAAATAAAAAGGCAACCTATTGAATGGGAGAAAATAATTGCAAATTACATATCTGATAGGGACTAATAGCCAAAATATATAAAAAACTCATGTAACTCAATAGCAAAAAATAATCTGACTAAAAAATAGGTAGAAGTTCTGAATAGACATTTTTCCTAGAAGACATATAGATGACCGACAGATATACAAAAGGTGCTCAACATCACTAATTATCAGGGAAATGCAAATCAAAACCACAATGAGATACTACTTCATACCCATTAGAATGGCTAGTATCCATAAGACAAAGAATAGTGTTGGTGAGGATGTGGAGCAAAGGGAACCCCTGTGCACTGTTGGTGGGAATATAAATTGGTGCAACTATGGAAAACAGTCTGGAGGTTCCTCAAAAAATTAAAAATAGAACTATCATATGATCCAGCAATTCCACTTCTGGGTACTTATCAAAAGAAAATGAAAACACTAAATTTGAAAAGATACATGCGTCCCCATGTTCACCGCAGCTCTATTTACAATAGCCAAAGTATGGAAGATATGGAAACAACCCAAGTGTCCAATGATGCATAAATGGATAAAGAAAATGTGGTGTATATAGATAATGCAATATTATTCAGCCACTTAACGATAACAATACCTTGAGGGCATTATGCTAAGTGAAATAAGTCAGAGTTGGACAAATACCACATGAGCTCTCTTAAATATGTTTGTCTAAAAACAAACAAACAAACAAACAAACAAAGCTCACAGATACAGAGAACAGATTGGTGGTGGCAACAGTCAGGGTTGGGGGAGGCAAGAAATGGGTGACCTTTTTCTTAGTTCAAATAAATTGATTTAAAATTAAAAGGCTGAAAGAAATTTAAAAATTTAAAAATTCAGAGCAGTCTTAATGATTTATAAACAAATACACTTTATTTGGAAGAATGGTATGAAAATGGTGAACATTTTCAGAAGGAAGTTCCATCTCGACTGCTTAATTTAACACACTCCCTAATGGTTTAAAAAATATTTCGCTAATTTAGTTTAATATTAATGGTTTCTTTCATAAGTCTATGCATTTTATACGATGTAGTTAAAAACGATAATCAGAGAGGAGATCCATGGTTTCACCAGCATGCCGAAGGGGCCCAGGGTCAGAAAGAGTTAGGAACCCCTGTTAAGTGGACAGTAAAATGCAGCTGTGTAAATAACACGGCCTCATTCAGACTTTGGGCCATGAGGAGAAAAGGCTAGAAATACTATTTCTGAAAGGTAATCCAGCCATTCTGATTCCAGATAGTTCCCTAAATCTTAAAGATAGCTGGCTACGGGGCTTGATCCCAGAACTTACTAAATTACGGTAAAGTGATTATTTACCTGTCTGTTTCTTCAAGACGGGGGCGAGAATTACACATCACAAAGGATATGCATAACCGAGGATAACAAAGATGAATACAACTTCCTACCTGTACATAAGGAGAGTATGGACTAAAGAGAGTACGGCCACTAGGGGACCAGATAAGAAAATAAATGACACAGTTCAATACACAGGAGAGAAGCCAAATTGATCGGGGATGGGGCCATCAAGGACAGTGTTTACTAAGTGTGAACTTGCCTGATTTTGCACCTTTTCGGCCAGTAACACCTACCTTAATTCTACAGGCATTGCTAAATCGAGCTAGCTGATCAAGCAGCCATGCTCTAGAGTGGAAGGTATCAGATGTTTATCTTTAGTTGATAATGAATGAGCTACACACCTCTTTAATCCACACTCCAGTGTTAAGATAAAACCTACCATAATAACGCTGTGTTTAAGTCACTGAGCTGTAGACTTAGGATTTGTTCACTTTTCGGTTTGTAGCATATGCCTTAATTAGAAATAACCGGTTAAGGTGCAAAAAAATAAAATTCACTGAAATTAGCAGACTCTTCAGAGGCATTTCTCCAATCTTTTTTTTCCCTGTTATTGGAAGAGATTAAATAACTTTTGCCATCCTTAATTTCCTAGTTAAATTAGTAAAAAAATACTTAAAATCTTAAGTGATCACAATCTTTTTCTTTCATTAACTTGTTAAAAATAACTGGAACAAAAAAATACTTTTACAGACTCGATTTATGATGAATGTTAGTTTCAGGGATTCGTGAAACTTCAGGCATTATAGAATTGGGTCAGGATTCGGAAACTGAAATGAGAAAATCCATTAAAAACGCTATCCTATAAACGGGCTCTACCTTTTCACAGGGTCCTGTGACTCCACATCTGCATCCAAATTTCAGGAGCTAATGATAATGATAATTAAGTGTGTCACTCATCTCCAGTGTCTACACCTTCTTCAGGAGAAGGCTGACACCTACTTCCACTCCCCGCTTCAAACACTAATCAAGAGGAACTTCGGCCAAATTCACTGCACAAATAAAATCATTTTTTAAAGTAAGATAACATGAAATGTCTTTACTTCAAGATGAACTTACCTCCAGTTGAACCCTCTGCTCTAAATTCTTGTACGATCTCTGTAATAACTCCCGGGTTCCCAGGACCCCATACCACATCAAGTTTTTAGTCCGGCTCCTGAAAATAATTGTCGGCAGGCAATTTCAGTAACTATTACATATATACTCTTTAAAGGCAGAGAGAGCAAAAGAGTAATAAATAAAATTAAAGTAAAATTGCCTTCATGTAATAATATTATTACTATTACCAAATTACCTGCATTTTTCAGGGTGTTCTTCTCTCTTATTATTAAATTCTAATGAAATTTTTGCATCTAATCCAATCCCAAAGTAATTGTTCATGACACATTTTTCTGAATATCCATCTCTACGATAACAAGGAAAAGTACATAAAAGTCAATCTCAGGCTCGTAAAATTACACTTTATCTACAAAATAGCACTTAAAACCACTTAAGCTTCCATTCCCGATAGAGTAAAGCTTAGAAGAAATCGCTTCCTGTTAACACTCCGTGGGCGCGACCCCAGTGCACGTGTGTAAATTTTGGTAACATATAAAGGGACGGTGGGCCAGGCGAAGTGGAGACAGAGCCATGGCAATGCTTTTCCACTAACTGTAACAAAATCTTAGTTCTCTCCCACGTGAGCTCCTTGCCACACACACAAATGGGAGGACCTTACAGTCAGGTGCCAACACTCTTCTTTTTTTATCATTAGAAAGTCTTCTCTACTTCTACTCTTATCAATGGACAAATATTTATTGAGCAAAAAACTACTAGATCTAATCCGTTTTTGTAGGTGCTTTGGAAAGTACAAAGTTTGCAATATGGTACCTTCGTTGAGGACCGTCAGTAGAGAAATGAGATACGATAAAGGCAAAATTAAACATGGAAGTAAAAAGAAGTGTATATTGAACGGCCAAGTAGTTTTTTAGGAGTTTAAGATGGAACGAGATCAATGTCAACCAGAAACTTCCAGAAATAAGTAGCCAGAAGCTGGATTTGGAAAGATGACAGATTTGGCAAAATGGAGGAGGCGAAGGGAACAGCAAAAGTATGGATATGAAGATGTCGATGAACAAAACAGTCCAAGGAAAAGTGAGTGGGGTGGGGCCTCACGGCACCGTGGGGTCATCATCCCTGACAGCAGGCTGGAAGGGACCCGCCTCGGGACCAGGTCCTGAAAACCAGGGCAAAGGGGTCAATGTGCTCTGATGACCCTTTTTGTAAGTGGAACCACATTTATCGCAGTACACTTAAAGTGTCACCATTCGTATAAAATGGAAACAAGGAAAGCCAAAACAAAACATTTTCAAAAGTATTTTCTTACAGTGAATCGGGATCTGGGTCAATAAATGGCGTCGCACCAAAAGGATCGATATTTGCTAGCAACATTTTGTTGATAATAGAACTCCCAGCAATTGAGGCAGCTAGTCCTGCTCTTAGACCTGGCCAGAGATAAAATATATACAGGTTCACATGTTAATCAAACAAACAAGACAAAGAAAAAGCCAGTCCACTGTTTTCAGGCCTAACTTCACCTTGTTCCCAAACGTTGTTTTTAGTGCCTGCTCTCCTCATTAATCAAAACTAAGAACTGTGACATTGTCAAGTAGAAGGTTTTTGATGCTTGTTAGGCTCTGTATGTTGCCATTAAAAAACAAATAAAGCAGATGAAGACTAAACAGGAGTCTCTTCGTGACAGCGTCTCATTTAACATCTCAAGGAGTCTGTCTACATCTTCAACAAATAAATATTACTTCCTTGCTTTAACAGATAATTACATCTCTAAGACATTTACAATAAAGGCTAAATTACCCAAAATGTCATGGAGTTACCACTTCCATACTCTCAAAGCATAGATAATAATACTCAGTTAAAATTGTTAACAAAAGTGAAAACACAGTGTTGGTGTCAATGGTAAGTAGTCTAGTATTATATGTGGGTATTAATCGATTTGAAAAAGAATGTAGTATTGAACATTAAAATGAAACATTTCTCTTCCGAATAAGTACAACTTCAATGTTATTTCACCATTTTTTCCACGACTAGTTCCAGTATTCAAAAGCTAATGAATTCTATCTATCCCATCAATTAATAAGGCTAGAAGCACTCAAGTCTGAGAGAAGACAATGTAATAGGTGCTTAAGGAATCAAACAAACGAAAAAAGAAAAAATAGTGAAGGAAAACACATCGTGCAATTGAGAAACATTAGGAAATTTTTTAAAGTCCTTTCTTGAGCAAATATTCATTTCCCAACATATGCCCTTCTTAGATTATTCATTATTTTAGCTACTAAAGTTTGGCTGATTATCAAATAATCAAGATGAATTTTATTGCCATTGAACTTCATAGTTTGAATATGTTATGGCGTACTTTACTATGCCAACTGGCTTTGTGTCTAAATAAGTAAATAATGAACAAAATAATCGTAACGAGGAAAGAACAGTTCGGAGAGGTGAAGAGGCACACTCAGGCGGCTGCATACAGGAGTGCAGTGTCTTCTAGAATGTTTTAAGGTTAGCTATATGAATAGCCTTAGCTCAGAAATGTCATGCCCAGGTCGCAAGTTTGAACAAAGATATAACCTCTAAACATGAAGGCCCTTCCAGAATCAAGCATGTTCTGGGTTTATCACTTTTATTTTAATATTTTCTTTGTGTTATAATTCACATACCAAAAATTTATCCTTTTAAAGAGTATAATTCATTTGTTTGTAGTATACACACATAGTTGTGCAATGATCACTACCACTTAATTCTAGAACTTTTTTTATCACCCTCAAAAAAAAACTCCACACTTATTAGTGGTAATTTTCCATTGTCCCTGTTCCTAGATTCTGAAAACCACTAAACTACTGTCTCTATGGATTGTTGGACATATCATATAAATGAAATCACATAATATCTAGCTTCTGTGTCAAGCTTTTTTCACTTGACATAAAGTTTTCAAGGGTAATCGTGTTGTAGTATTTACCAGTGCCTCACTCTTTTTATGGCTAAATATTATTCTACTGTATGAAAATACCATATTTTGCTTCTCCATTCATCAACTGATGGATATTTGGGTTGTTTTCATTTTTAAGATTTATCAATAAAGTTGCTATAAAAACAGTGTATACAAATATTTGTTAGACACACATTTTCAGTTTTCATGGGTATACACCTAGCTGTGAAATTTCTGGGTTATATGTTAACTCTATGTTTAATTCTTTGAGGAACCACCAAACTATTTTTCAAAATGGCTGCACCATTTTACATTCTAACCAGCAATGTATAAAAGTTCCAATTTCTCCACATCCTTGCCAATATTTGTTATAATCTTTCTTTTTTTTTATCATGGCCAGCCTAGTTGGGAGAAGTGGTATCTTATTGTGGTCTTGATTTGCCTTTCCCTGATGACTAATGACCTTTTCATGTGCTTATTAGCCACTTGTATATCCTTTGGGGAAAACATCTACTCAGATCCTTTGGTCATTTTTACATTGGGATATTTGTTTTTTCTACTGTTGAATTTTAAAAGTTCTCTATATATTCTGGATACTAATATCTTATCATATATGTTATTTGCAAATATCTTACCCCATCCTGTGGAGTGTCATCTTGCTTTCTTGGTAGTGTCCTCTGAATCACAAATACCTTTAATTCTGACAAAGTCAAATTTATATTTTCTTGTGTTGCTTGTGCTTTTGGTGTCATATCCAAGGTTATGGACATTTATATCTATATTGTCTTTTTATGGTTTTATAGTTTTAGCTCTTACATTTAAGTCTTTTAACCATGACGAGTTAATTTTTATATATGGTGTGAGGGAAGCTTCCAACTTAATTCTTTGCATATGGATATCTAGTTGTCCCAGTACCACTGGTTGAAAAGACTATTCTTTCCCCATTGACTAATTGTCTTAGCATATTTGTTGGATAGCAACTGACCATAAATGTAGGAGTTTATTTCTGGGTTTTCGGTTCTATTCAGTTGATCTATATGACTATTCTTATGCCAGTACAATGTGGTCTTGATTACTGTAGCTTTGTAGTTATGTTTTGAAATCAGGAAGTGTGTCCTTCAACTTGCTTCTTCCTTTTCAAGATTGTCTTAACTCTTCTGGGTCCTTTGTATTTCCATGTGAATTTTAAGATCAGCTTGGCAGTTTCTGCAAAACAGGCAGTTGGGATTTTGATACGGATTGTGTGAAATCTCTGTTCAATGTGAGATGAGCTGCCATCCTAATAATATTAAGTCTTCCAATCCATGAACACGGATGTCTTTTCGTTTAGGTTTTCTTTAACTGCTCTCGGCAATGTTTTGTAATTTTAAGTGTTCGCTTCTTTCACCTTCTTAAATTTATTCCTAATTTTTAAATGCCATTTTAAATGGAATGACTTAATTTCATGTTCAGATGGTTCATTACGAGGTAAAGAAGTACAAATTACTTTTTGTATATTCATCTTTCATCCCATAACCTTGTTGTACTCATTTATTATCTTTAATAGTGTGTGTGTGTGTGTGCGCGCGCGCGCGCGCGTGCATGTCTGTGTGTGTGTGGGGGGGGTATTCCTTAGGATTTTCCATATGCAATGTCAATCTGTAAAGAGATACAGTTTTACTTCCTCCTTTCCAATTGAAATGCTTTTATTTTTCCTAATTTCCCAAGCTAGAACCTCCAGTATTACGTTGAATAGAAATGGCAAGAATGGACATCTTTGTCTTGTTCCTGATGTTAGAGGGAAAGCTTTCAGCCTTTACCATTAAGTATGATGAGTTTTTCATAGATGCCCTTTGTTAGGTGGTTGTGTGTTTTACCAGCAGAGGGTGTTGAATTTTTAAATCCTTTTTCTGTATCCTCTGAGATGATTTTGTGATTTTACCCTTTATTCTATTCATATGGTATGTCACATTGATTGATTTTCATATGTTGAATCAACCTTGTATCACTGGTCATGGTGTATAATTCTTATACCTTGTTGGACTCGATTAGCTAGTATTTTGTTGAGGATCTTTTTACTGCTATTCATAAAAGATATTGGTCTAAACTTTTTTGTGTGTGATATCTTTGACTGGTTTTGGTATCATGGTAATACTGGCCTCATAGAATGAGTTGGAAAGTGCCTTTTCCTCTTCTAGTTTTTGAAAAAATTTGTGAAAAATTGGTGTTAATTATTCTTTAAAATTCACCAGTGATGATTTGGAGCCGAGGCTTTTCTTTGTAAGAAGTTTTTGATTACTAATTCAAACTCTACACTTGTTTTAGGTCTAGTCAGATTTTCTATTTCCTCTTGACTCAGTTTGGTAGTTTGTGTGTTTCTAGGAGTTTGTCCATTTCATCTAGGTTATCCAACTTATCGACATGCAATATTTCATAGTTTTCCCTTACTATCCTTTCTATTTCTGTAAGGTCCATAGTGATGTCTCCCCTTTCATTCCTGATTTCAGTAATTTTAATTTTCTTATTTTCTTGCTAAAGATTTGTCAATTTTGTTAATCTGTTCACAGACCAACTTTTGGTTTCATTGTTTTTCTTTACTGTTTTCTACTCTCAATTTCATTTATTTCCAATTTCTTTTATTTCCACTTCCTACTGCTGCTTTGGATTTAGTTTGCTCTTCCTCTTCCCATTTACTAAAGTGCGCAGTTAGGTTTTTGAGATCTTCCTACTTTTTTAATATACGTACTTACAGCTCTATATTTCACTCCAAGCACTGCTTTAGTTGCATCATATAAGATTTGGTATATGATGTATTTTTGTTTTTATTCATATCAAAGTATTTTTAACTTCTCTTGTAATTTTTTTCTTTGACTCATGTATATGTGCATTTCTCAAATTTCCATTTGTTATTGGTTTCTAATTTCATTCTATTGTGGTCAGAGAACATATTTTGTATGAGTTCAATTCTTTTAGAATTTACTGAGAATTGTTTTATGGCCTAATACATGGTATATCCTGGAGAATGTTCCATGTACACTTAAGAAGAATGTGTATTCTGCCGTTGTTGGGTGGAGTGTTCCATAAACATCTGTTAGGATTTTATGTGATTTTCAAGTCTCCTGTTTCCCTTTTGATCTCTGTCTAGTTGATCTATCCACTACTTAAAGTGGGGTACTAAAGTCTTGAACTATTATCATTGAATTGTGATTCACCTTTAAAAATAACTTGCAGGAGACACTGATTTTCAGGGTGTAAGTTGGTTCCAACCCACTCTGGAATAAATCTGGAGAGTTTTCACTAACTCAAACAGCTAGTGAAAGTACGTAAGGAGGCCTCTGAGACGTCTATATTTTCCTCCCTCCTCTGCTACATAAGTTCTTTTGGTTTCCACTAATACTAACCTAATACCAAGGTAAATTCATCTTATCAGGCCTGAAATAGAGTCCTTAGATGTTTCAAAACGAAGCAATATTATTAATCTAAAAAAAAAAAAAACCTGCAGAGACACTTGTGGCTTCAAACTAAAAAGAAAGCTGTGAAGATACTTAAAAAAAGGTAGTAGAATATAGGATTGGATTTACCTTAGGTATTTAATAAATTCAGATTCCTGGGTTCCGCTCTAGAACTACTCAACCAAAATTTCTTGGGGCAGAGCCCATAAACATGCATTTTAATACTTCTTAGGCAATTCTTACATGCCAAAAGTCTAAGGATCTGGATTCTGGGTGATAATAGTGCCAAGAGCATTCTCTTAAAGAAACATCTATCTTTAAGAACACATTTTTGTAGTTCATAGAAATGAATACTTATACATTTTCACAGAAATACTTAAAACAAGACAAGACAAAACAACAAAAAACCATGTTTCAGAATCTGTACTACCTGGGCAGATTATTCTGGTATTGAGCACAGGAAGGCTTTCTTTGCAGGCTGCCACAGTTGGACCAGGGCCACAGTCCATTTGGGAACGACCTGCCCGACCATCTGGAGACCGAGGTGCAGTTTTAACTGTTGGCAAAAGGTCCAGATTAAAAAGAGGAAATGATAAGCTTATAAAAATGAGCAAGCCCCTATCAATTCAAGACATAATTTAACATATGCTTAGCAGTGGAATTGAAAATATTACACTGTACTTACTTATTCTTTTATCATTTTGTTTTCATTTTCTTGAGATTTATTATATGAAAGGACTCTGTCACAAGAAAGTATCTTGATCTCTCATCTCACGTACATGGAGATCAAGAGAAAAGAGGTGCCTATCATAATTAAAGGTCCATAATACTTATAATTTTAATGTGATCATCCCATATTTAAAGATAAAAAGAAATTCTGAAACCTGGTAATTTTTGAGAATGAAACATATGTGATATAATATATATTGTCAATTAAATCTTTTTCTCATAAATGTTAGGCGAATGATCAAATTTGATTACTGTGATTCCCAGAGCTAATATATGAAATATAAGTTAACATTTTCTTCTTTAAAATGAAAAACAGTATTTTTTTCAAATGAAAGCAATATACTTTTCCTGTCCTTCTTAATCATTTATTCAAAACTATTTGCCCCAAACAGTTCTATCATATTTTTGTAAAAGCCCAATAATACATTTAAAAAATTGTTCCAAAAGAGAATTACTTTCAAAGTTAACAACAAAAAGAGATATTTAATTTTACCTAATCTGGGGCATTTTAATGAAGAGAAAATAGTATCTTTAACTAATTTAGAAGCTATTGGCAGATGTTTAAAAAAAAAACAGTAATCCTCAAATTCAATTTAAAAGTACTCTAAAACTTAATTACCTTTACTCTCTCTAAGACTAATTACAAACTAACTATATTAATCTTACACTCTCTTCTCTCTGTTCAAAAGCAGTCTAGTTGCATTTTTAAAAAAAGAGTAGCAGAACAGACACTCTTTTTTTTTTTTTTTTTTTTTTGACAGATGGGAGCCCTGGAGCTAACTTCTAATAAAAATAATCTTTTGATATTCATTTCTGATAAAAAGCAGAGAGAGTCCTAATCACCAAGATTGATGTTCCATTTCAGGTAAATAAATTAATGTTTCATGGTTTTCCTTAAACATCTCATTACTCATCTTAATATACTGTATTTTGCACATCTCAGGCATATGAATTATTACATAAAATGATAATACGATGAGTGTGCTTCAAAAATGATTACTTAATACAGAAACATTTCCATTGCTACTGATTCCCACTAAATTGGATTACTAGCCAAAAAATAAGACCAAATACTACACCATTGAAGACCTGCATAATCTTATTGCTATTAAAACTTCAATAGCAATAACTATAGCTCTTTATCTGCATTTTTTAGTTTCATTTGCAGACTACAATGGAAATGTGAAGTTCACAAAAGTACAGTCAGGTAGCACGGCAGCTGGTTGAAAACCATTAGCAATCAGTGCTGATAAACGTATCCTCCAAAGATAGCCACTATCTTAGGGAAAATTATCAAGCAGCATATTGCAATGACGCCATTGTCAGCCCTGCTTGAGTCAACAGTTTTTAAATGGATGAAACATACAAGGCCTGCTTATCAAATTACAGATGAAGTAAACTTGAAATGATAGAGTCAAGCTTCAAAAGATTTTGACAAGGTGAAATGATAACTCCAAATCAAAAAGATAAAATTTCAGAAGGATGAGTGTAAAGTACTATAATTTATAGGTTAAAAATAAATCGCTTGCACAAAAACAGGAGGAGGAGACCAGGTTCATATAATACTATTATATAATACTTCAACTCAGAAAAGAGAGCTCAGGTAGTCTTTGTAACATCAAAAATATCCACAATGAGTAGTGTATGGTTGTAAGGACATTATTACAGTACAGAAATGTCTGGAAAATTTTGTTCAAAATGGGCATCATATTTTAAGATAAGCATCGATCACATGGGTATAACCAGAAAAACAGAATGTTTTTTTCTTAAATTAACCAAAAAGCACTACACAAGTGCCATGTCATTACTGTTAACATTATCACACATAAAAGTTTATTAATTATCATTAAAATCATGGGTAGAAATTTAAGGAAGAAAATATAAAGCTCAATATAAAGAAAAACTTTCTAACAATTAGAGCTGACTATAAAAGTAGTATGTGTTGAAAGTGAGTGGTCCAAAGGCTCAATGGCCCTCTACCAGAGGAGTTATAAGGTGTGCTTGCATTGGATTATAGGGGCAAATAAGGTCTAAAGAGCCTAAGGTTATAACATTGGGTTGCGTGCCAGAATAGGTACATATGAAGTCTGAAAGGGCGCAAGGTGTAGATTATGCACTCTTTGGTTGTACGCCAGACATATGAGGTTTAATTTTGAAGTCTCTAAGAGTTTTAAATACAAAGAAGGAATATTCTTTCAAAATTAACGTAATCAGTGGCAGTGGCAGTAGTAGCAATAATAGTAATAATGATGACAGCAAACACTCTTATACGGCACTGTGTACCAGTCACTATTCTAGGCACTTTATGTATATTGACTCATTTAACCTTCACAACACGCAGGCGCGTTATAAATAGGTACCCTGTTATTGCCATTTTACAGACGAGGAAAGCACAAGTTAAGTAATATGCTCAAGTTTATATGTAATAAAAGTAAAAATTCATTCCCTGCAAACAGTTCTGATGTGTTGACTTTTCATTAGTACTATGTAATTATTTTCCTATTCTCATCTTCATTAAAATTTTAATTTCTGCTTTGTTTTATTCTAGTAAACTAATTTTTCCATTAGACAAAGTGATATATTAAAAGTAAAATCCATCTTCAATTCAAACCTAAAAGGAAGAGAAATTGTTAACATTCTTCAAGCAACTACATATTAACTTACGTGCAAAAATAATTTCAGTAGAGAAAGGGTTTTAACTAGATATCCTATCACTTTAAAGTTTAATTTAGCAGTAAGGATTATCGGCCATCTACGCCGATGGAACTCAAGGAACTGGTGAATTATTTAAATGCCAAATTTTATGCATGTGGGCCATGCAGTTTACATATAATTTTCAAAGGAATCTGTGGGCTAAAATAGGTTAAAATCTGTTGGTTTAGGTGTTTGTTCCCTCTTTCTTCAGGAAAATTAAGATATTTGGGCATATTGGGGTCCCATAATCCTTAGTTTATGATGATAATCTCTAGATTATATGGTAAAAAGGAAAGGGGACTGTTTGACAACAGTCTAAAATAACATCACCTTTATTATTTTAGTTTTCTAAAATATCTAAGCTGTAAATTCTAAAAAGCCTTGTTGAAAGTAAAAATACAAATAGTTTATTTCAACTGATAAGCCTTTTGAAAACTAAAAGAATTGCATTTGATTTCATTCCAAAATAATTTTATCGTAACTTTCTTACCAGTTGATGACTCTTTTGCATCATCATCTTTAGATTCTTCTTTAGATTCATCTGTTTCTGTACTATCATAATCAAGTGACTGATTAACTGATTCACACGGGTGAACTGTCTGGTCATCCATAACTTTAAGTAGTTAAGAAGATAAATATGTTTGAACAAGTAAAAATAAAATCCATAAATATTAATATATGCTTAGGAAAAAACTGAAACACAAACCAAAAGAAATTCCATACTCACAAATAAACACTAATTGGCAATAAACTTGGGTATAATGTCTGTAAGTATTAGAGATTGTAAAACTAAATAAATTGGTGAAAATTACATATTTATTAGGATAAAAAACGAAATACAAGTTACAACCTGTAAAGGGTTTTGGATATTTATTATTTATATTAAAATTAAGTTTTCAGTCTACTATGAAAATTCTAAGAGGAGTATATACATTATATTAATATAAAAATTATAGGCAAAACTTTTATAAACTTAAAAAAGCATGTAAACATTTAGGAAATAAATGTTAAGAAAATATTTTCAAAGTAGTGTACAGGTTTGGTTTTCGTTTAGAACTCAACAGATTCCAATTAAGTAAAAATGTTTTATGTTTTAGAAATATTACTTAAAGTAATTTTCAATTTTATTTCAATGTTTGCAGTGTACTTTATTTTCTGAGAGTTTATTTTATGTACCATTCATATTCTGATCCTTACTACTAAAACAATAAATAGGACTAAATACAAATTTCTATCTTCTTCCGTCTTGTCTCTAAAAAAGTTTTTACGTGTGTCCAGTCTGACTGACAGGAACCTTCACTGTGCTTGTAATACGAAATGCTGCTAACTAACTGTGTCAATCAACGCTAGGCTACTGCGGCTAACGTGTACCTTTGCCGGCTTCTTCAATGACCTGCCTCACTGCTTTCTTTAAACTGTTCGCCCGCAACATGATCTCCTTTGGTTTGAGGGCTTTCTGGGAGGACGGTTTTGTAGTGTCATCCAAGAGGTGTTCCCTGCTTTCACACAAGGATTCTTCACTCGAAGATTCCATGGCATCTTCCTCCACAGTGAGAGAGCGGACGCCCGAGACAACTGTAGTGGACGCGGAATCCGTGTGCACAGCCTGGAGCAGTTGTTCAAGCTTCTCATTTAGGACTGAACACTAAGAACACAAAATAAAACCAATGTGAGCGATCTCTATTTAGTGGAGATGAAAAATGATCATTTATAAATGAACAGTTTTTGATTTTAGAGTAAAAATGTGATATTGATGTCGACCATTCATCGGCTATTATAAATTATACTTTAGACAGCTTATGGACTAAATAATATATAATTTTTAAAAAAACAGCACAATTCAGCACAATTATTGGTTTATACCTCCAGAACCATTCAGACTCCATTTTACTGGTGAGAGTCTTTACGATCCTTGAACAGCTATTTTTCCTTTAAAAAACAAGCAAACAAAAAATACTTTCCTCTAAAGTGACACATCACACGAAAAATTTATACATTATACGAAATTTGCTATACTTCATACAAAACATCACAGAAACACTTTCTGAAGGTAATCAACTTATGGCACCATTTTGAGCATAGAAATTGCAGGTCAGGCTGAGTCTTGGTGAGCTCAACATTAAAGCTTTGGTTTGCAAAGGAGGGAACCGTGTCTAAGGAATGACTTGCTCAAAGAAAGAGCAAAAAGAAAAATGCACAAGGATAAAAAAGAGAAAGAAGGGAGATGCAGGGAAAAAAAAAACCAGTAAGTACTCGCCCCTGTTTCTTTCTGCTTTTCTTAAATTACTAAGGGCAAAGAAACATTTAGGACTGAAGCTGTTGATGCTGCTGCCTAACGTAACTTTTATCTCCCAATAATTTCCAGTTCTTTGCTCCTCACTTGTCTCTGATGACCTGCCAAGACAAAGTTACAGCGGGGAGAGTCACGAGAAATAAGTGTGACTAGAGAGTGTTTTCTGAAGCTCTCCACAGAGTGGAAAAACATGAGAAAGAGACTGAAGGTTCCAAACGAATATTTATTTCGGTCTTTCTTTCCTTCCACTCAATTACACCACCGTTGATGGCACGAACCTGGGGCGACCCCTCTCCTCTGCGTGCCCAAGAGAGCCCAGCCTTGCTACGAACGCCCTGTCAAGAACTCAAGAAGGCAAAGACAGCAGTAGCTTTGGCGGTCAGTAAACTCCTCTTATTGTATGTCGCCTTGGAAAGCTCACAGAGGGGGTAGACCCGTGAAGATAAAAGCAATGTAAGAAACAGAACCCTGGCAGGGACTGAGGACCGTAAAGTGCAGGCACCCTGAGGAGCTGTGCTGGGAGGGACCCCGACTGGCCCCAGTTCTGCCTGGAAATGGAAAGCCTTTCCTCTTCCCACCGGGACACCGGCCAACTCGGTGCTGTCGCCGGGCGCCCCGACTGTTGTGCGGTTCTCCTTTGAGCTGTCAACCAGTGCGTCATAAAATTCGATTTGTCAGCAGGTCTCCAGAGATGCAGTTTTCCTACATCCTAAAAGGTTGCCATAAAACAGAATGTTTTTAAACCCTCATATCTGAATCAAAAGTAACTTTTCTCTTGATTTATGATATTTTGGCAGGAAAATCACTGAATCAATTGAGCTGTAAAACAAGTTCAATGTTAACACTGTAAGTGAAAACCTCGGATGCCCCGACTGTGTGTCCTTACTTTATTGGCCACGGCATCGGCGACAACAGCGTTTTCCAACGTTTTTTCATAAGCCTTCTCTACTTTGGCAACGAAATCCTTCACAGTTTCACAGAGTATCCTTTGAAGAAAAGAAATTGTACAATTTGGTAAACTCAGTAGCCTGAATTGCTTTGATTTATCCAGATATTAAAAATAAGCACAACTAAGCAAACTGTCAAAATACTGGGAGCATCTGTGTTATAAACGCACACTTCTATCTGCTATGTGACATGTCCTAGATAACTCCAAGGCGTTCCAATTGATAAAAGGTAAAAGGACACATGAAGAAACGTTGCTCAACATAAATAAAAGTGATTTTAAGGTAATAACAAGTCCTTGTCAAATATTTAAATTATATCTTGATAAGAATATTTTTAGATCCCATTTTAAAAAGTGTTATCGCCTACACATTATGTATTTTTCATAATAACGGAACTTGCAGGATTGAACAACAAAGGATAACCTTGTCACTTATGCTGTCACTGCCATACATCCGATGGCTATCTTGATAATACATTGTCCCTGAAAAGAGATTGTGTGTTATGCTAAAGATCGATCTGCCACGCACTTGAATTGAGTTTTATTTTCTGTATATTCATTCATTTTTTTTTCCTTACAATAACATGCAAGGTTAATTTAATTTAGGTCTTGTTAGTGTCAGCAATATATGGTTTCTTGTTTGTTTCTTTTAATTACACGTAGTTTCTTTGTAATAGAACTAAATAGACTAAAACGAAAAATGATCTGAAACGCTAATAAATCTGTCTTTCAAAAGTCTCTGGAGCTGGTGTCGGATTAAAAATGACACCCAACAGAAAGGTAATATATGATCGGCAAAGGCTAATAGTGATGCTGAAAACAGAATCAGAGTACTTAAAAATATTTCTCTTTATCATTGGTATAGATTGAAAAAGTTGAAGGAAAAAAACAGGTTCTAGCAGTTATTTTTTCTGTTATACTCACTTCTCTGGTATGTGAGTGACATAACGGTTAAGTTTCCAGATGCTTAAGTATCATGAAACTGAGTCATTCGATAGATACAGGATCCTCTATCTCTGTCTCTGTCTCTGTCTCTCGACCATTTCTAGATTTCATTTGGACAAAATGTAGCATTTCCTAACCCTCAACCTTCTGGTTGGCTTTTTAAATTCAAATTTCTACAGAAAATCTAGCTTACTGTTTATTAGAGTTGCATTCATGTGCTTCACATAGCGTTTTGTCTTTTTGGTTCACATAGAATATTTTTATGAAACTTCTTGAAATATTAAGGTAGGCTATTATGAAATTTCTTCTGTGGGCCTGACTGAAAGTTTCTCTACGATGTCCCACTTCTAGGGAAAGGAGACAGTGACATATCCTCCTCTTCAAAATAGAAAGGTTTTTTTTGTTTTTTGTGTTTTTTTGGGCCATTATTACAACACCGTCTCGATATAGTTTTTCTTGAATTTGTGAGACTGTTCATGCTATAACATGATCACAGCTACTTTTGCTGTATTTTACTAACTCCTGGGGATCGAGCCTGCCGGTCCATCTGCCTAGGATTCTAAGGAGCAGCAGGCTGACCTTCCACAGCTGTGCTGAGGCAGACAAAGGCTGGAAGACAGAATCTGAGTCTGGGCTAGGAGAAGGCTCGCCACAAAAGGTGTGGGAAGAATCAGAAGAAATGGTCTATGTTATGGTCCATTAAGTTCATTCTCTAAAAGTCATAGGATTTTATATTCTGGAGAAATGAACTAACTTTTTATTACACCTAAATAGTGTATGCAGAATTTTAAAAATAGAAATAAAACGTTTAAAATAGTATGATTTCAAAGTCACATCAACTGGGAACTTGCAAATTGGAGAAAAACAATTTTAACATGTATTTACTATAGTTAACACAAAAGAGTTTCTTCAACTGAGACACAGTTTCCTACTTTTATACATAAAGATTTCTAGAGAATGTGCGAAAACCAAATAAAAAACATGGAAGATAGATTTTCCCACAGAGCTAAAAAAAAATTTTAAATCCCTAATAATATCTTGAATTAACGTTAAGACAAAATTTTGATGAAATATTTCCAACATGTTATCCGTTTAATTTCATACTCCTTTGAAGCTGAACAGTCAACAGCATGCACCAAATCTATATTGAAGCTGACACGCTCCACATTTACCATGCTTGATACTTCTGCCATCATCTCAGTTGTATTATACATACGATCTACACTTCTTATCACTAGTAGCAGCACCTTCATTTATCAGTTTTCCACTTATTTTCTTTTTAAATGGGACAAATGACAATGAAACACGCAAACGATACCCTAAGATAAATATGGCGATGGTGACGAAACATAACCATCTACTGGCAGGCACAGGCCATCCGACGAGAACCTGAAAAATTCATTTTTCGACCGATATGAAAAGTTTCAATCAGAAATTAAAGGTGATTTAGGAGTATCAACACCTAATAGAAAAAGTAAAACCTAGCTATCCATGTGCTCCGAGGAAAGATCCTAAGAACTACATGCTTTGCCTCATTTTCTCAAGGAGGGAGTTGCCAAAATTACTTCTACGGCAGATTACAAATCTCAGATTCTCTGGTTCTATGACAGTGTTTCCAATCTTATTATTTTTTCCTGCAGCTGATCCCATGTTTTGAAAAGTTTTGTCTACAGAACAAGCTGCATTTATTTAATAACTTTGCTTTTCATTTTTATTCATGACACCTATGGCTGCTAATTAGTGCTTCTGATTCTCAGAAGAGAATTCGCATTATCATACTGAACCTCCAAAATTCCAGAGTCAAAGAAATGGTGATATTATGTTGGTTAACCTATATTAACTACTTTAGTTAACCTACATATAGCTATGCTAACAGGTATAGCTTTTTCCATGAGCATTTTCGACATTTTAAAAATAGTTAAAAACAGCTTACTGGGAATTACTATCTTCTGAAATAAGTATATACATGCATAAGAAGGTTAAAACATTCTGCCTTAATATTGTATTAATCAAATGGTATTAACAGAATAAGGAAGTTCTTTATTTTATCTAGGTGGTGGTCATGAGGATGTATATGTAAATGTGCGTATATTATCTGTTCTACTAAGTTGTGCACTTATGATATGGACACTTTACCACATATATGTCACACCTCAAAATTTTTTTAAAGTAGAATAAAACAATTTCTGGAATTTGCTTAGAGATGTAGCAAAAGAAAATGGGGACTAAATGGCAAAATGTTGGTAAATACTGAAGCTAAGCGATAAGTACAGTGGGAAATCATTACTTTCTACTTTTATATATGTTTGAAAATGTCCGTAACTAAAATTAAAATAAAAATACATTGTATTACTGGTACAAAGTTATTACATATTGTCCTCTCTTTTCTGTTGTGAATCCCTTTATGTCCAATCCCTTAGAATTTTAATCTGGGGTCATAAAGACGGGGCAGCTGGGCAGGCCCAGGGGTACCGATGAGTGACAACAGGGGACCAGGGTTGGCACAGAATCTGCTTAAAGGCAAAAGACTTAGTCGGGGAGAAATCTGAAGCTAAGGCTGAGAGCAGAGCCTGGACAAGGAGCCAGGCCAAGGTCAAAGAAACATTTGAAACGTAATTGGGGAAAACATGAAGTGATGATTTAATGATTTAATCCAGCACTCTAGTTTATAAGCTCTATTTATTCTATTACTCAACTCAGTTCTTCTACCAGTCCATGAGGGAGGAAGGAGAGGCATTCCTTCCATTCTTAAACCCGATAAAACAGACATAGGTCACGAAGCTGGCGAATGGGGAGTCTCGACTGGGACCCCAGATTTACGCCTACTTAGTGCAACACTGCGACTTACTCCAGGGGTTTCTGAGCTGTTTTGCAGAACTACTTCAAAGATTCCACAAATGCTTGATTCAAATACCATTTAGAAGTATATGATTCAATTTTTCAAATGTTCAAATAACTGTTTGAGATAGTAAAGACAAATATGTTAACTTTTACTTCAGAATTCACGAGTTTTTGTGCAAATCTTGGACTAAAGCATCTTCTACTATTTTTATTTAATATTGGAATTCTGCCTAAGATTTTATTTGAAAAAAGATTCCCACTGCTAACAATGTTATACTTCACAGGTGTTAAGATTAAGGAAGGTAGGGAGAGAAGGGGGTGGCTGTTGTAACGGTCCTGTTTGCGTCTGTCCAAATTTCATAATGTTAATTCCATTTAATTAAAAATACGTAAGTAAATCATAAAAGTTCTCATTGCAAGGAAAAATAAAACGCAAGTATGTGAGGTGATGGATGTTAAATAAACTTATCATGGTAATAATTTCACGATGTATACATATATCGAATTATTATATTGCACACTTAAAACTAATACAGTGTTCTATGTCAATTATAGCTCAATTGAAAAAATAAAGCTTTAAAAAAGTATAAATTTGTAGGAGGCATTAATCAAAATATATCAAACACATGAAGGTCAATCAATATTAAGGTTTTGTTAAAATCCTAAGTATGAAAAGTGACCAGGTAAAATATTTACTTAACTGTATTAAAGAATAATTCTTTTATAATTTGATATAAAATGGAAAGGTTCCATTTCGACTTTCCATCTTTCCTAGTAATGTCCTCTAAAAAGTCCTCTAAAGAAGCATTTGCTTTACAGAGAAAAGGTGATAAATACAAATGTCTTCCTTGTAGAAGAAACTTAGGAAATAATGAACTGAGGTTTATGAATTTGGCCCAAGATGATGAGAAAGACAATGGGGAGCGCTCAGGCCTGGGACAAACTGGAGACTTGTACTTTTCGCCAGAAAGCTATAAAGTTCATTAAGTAACACCGAACCAAACAACAACAAAAGCCACCGGCAGCACTGTCCATCAAACAAAGAGCGTCTGTGGCCCGCCCACCTGTCTGGGCAACATGTGCTTCCCTTGCCTAAGGTCACTCAACCCTTTTCCTGTTGCTCAGCCCTGTTTCCTATTCCTGGGGGTTACAGCACCGAAAGCAGCTGTCTCCACATCTGCACTTCTGTCACAGGTAAGTTTGCGTATACCGATTTATCTTGTTTTTCTTTGGTTTATTTGCATATTAAATACCTAATATGCTAAAGTTTGTGAATTTTTTCCTCTACCACTTCCCCATTCTCTTTTTTTCCTTCTCCCCTTTCTTTTCTGTCTCTTTCTCCACGATACTAATGTTTCTTTGTTAAGCCAGAATCCTAAAGCATTCTTTAATTTTGCTCATCAGCTGAAAATTTCAGTTGGTTTCATCCCCTCCTGTATGTAGCTGACTTTCCAGTTCTTGTGACATCGGTAGGGGATGCCTTAAAACTAAATTCTAAATTCCAGCGAGGCAACATTTGGGATACTGAAATCAAGTAGCTTTGGCTCCATGTACAGAATCAACTAAAATTGAGTAAAAATTAATCAACTTATTTGAATTCATAACTCCGAATTAAAATATAATTATGCAATTTAAACATGCTGAGAGATGTCATTTTGAAAAAAATCTCATCATTATTTTCTTTTCCCAATGTGAAGAGTTCCTGAATATGGTGTTCACTGAAATAATGAATTACAATGAAATGTGTTTTTCATCTTATAATTAATCATAAATACTCCTTTAAATAGGAACTTAGATTAATTAAACTCTAGACACTTATTGCACCTTTTTGACAAAAATCTTTCAAATATACCCTCTAAATATACTCCACTGCACATATGATGCTAAAGTAATTTTTTTAAAAAAATTGATGCAAATTGAGTATATCTAACTCTATAAGCTACTTGCTAATATTTTGGGGGAAAATTCACAAAGAAATGATATAAATAATAGGAACCAGCTTTCCTTTCATTTTCACCATATAATTATGTCATGACTTCAGCTCTATAACTCACTTGGCAGATGCTATGACCACTGCATGTTCATCAGAATTGAGGATTTTTGAAAGATGAGTTGCAACTGAGTCTTCATAAATTGTCATCTGAAAAAAGAATAAATAAAAAACATATTGTGTTATTGTTGCTAGAAATAATATAACTCAGTTATTACTGCTTCAAAATGACACATGTGACACAGGGCGATGGCTACAATGAAAATACACAAAAGAGTCATTACGCAAAATAGTGAAATATTTCCTTTCTGTGAAACGTTTTAGTTTCTGGAATTCTTAACTTAGAAATTCATTAAAAACCAATAAAATTTTTTTAAAATGTCAAGTGAATACGAAAAAGCCAGACAACCTAACAAAACATGCTGCCAAAGACTAGAAATTTAAAGAGGAAGGTATCCAAATGGTCCATAAACAGGTGAAAATGTATTCAACCTTATTGGCCATCAGGTAAATACAAAGTAAAACTCACAACAACCAGGAAATGCTAAGTATTTGTAAGAGCAACAGAACTCTCGCCCAGTGCTGTTGGGAGAGCAAGTTGACACCCACGCTCAGTAAAACTGTGGGTGGTGTCTCCTCAAGTTAACACGTGCCTAATACAGTGGGACCCAGCAATTCAACTTCCACATTTACACCCTAAAGAAATGCAGAATTGGGTTCGCCTATAGACGTGCACGAGAATGTTCCCAGCAGCATTCAAATTGCAACAAATTATACAGGTAGCAAATTGTAACAGGTGACAAATTGGAGTGTATTCCTGCCATGGAATACTATAGGGCAATGTGAATGCATGGTTTACAACTCTGCCACACCATAGATGAGTCTCACAGACATAATACTGAGTGAACGAATTCGGAAACAAATGAGTACATGTATGAGTACATACAAAATGATCCTATTCGATAAAGTACACAAACAAACAAAACTCATCTATGCCGTTAGAAGTCAGGACAGTGGTTATTTGGGTGGGAGATGGGGGGGTCGGTGGTGGAGGGAAGGGGGCATGAGCAGGCTCGGGGTCACTGGTAACGCTGCCCTGTGATCTGGGCGTCGATTATACCGGTTCATCCAGTTTGTGGAAGCTTCCCAAGCTGCATAGTTATGATATGTACACTTCTCTGCACATATAATTCAATAAAACATTCTTAAAAATGCTGAATGCACTGTCATACCATCATGTAAATAAACACTTCTCTCAAATAGGAAGTAATCAAATGCTCGAGGAGTCTTGTATCTGTCCCTTTTCTGACTCACACTTTAACATTCTGTTGAAAGAACACGTCTTCTTAATATGTGAAAATGTGCACAATATTTACACAGCCTCGTATTCAGAGCCTTCTATCAAATGTTTGCCTCAAATATATTCCGTGTCACGCAGCTCAAAAATTTCCAGTTTAAACCATCTGCTCCATCCAAGCTGGCCTCCTTTGCTCTTCTGAGTCTCTTCCCGAAGGGACCTCATTCCTGATCACGCCGCGTTCCGCCGGTGGCACGTCACTCCGTGACTTCTTTACATGTCTCCCGTACTCCCTTCAAAGCCGGACCACCAATTTTACATGAAGAAAGTAGGGAAGGGGAGGAAACTCAAAGTTTCATACTGACTCACAAATGTACTTTATTAAACTCCCGGGCTAAACCTTTAAAACTCAATCTTTACAGTTGAGACCAGAAAAATGAAATACATATTTTTAAAAAGCAATGAAAGGAAATATTTTTCAAAAAGATTAATTTCTTTTCCTACAGAGTAGACTGTCACAAAGCCTGAGAACATAGGGGAGAATATTTTAAACTCTCATTAATTCCATTTGAATTTGTTTAAAAAGCCAAGATTTTGTCCATTAAAATAACCAAAGGCAAAGAATAGAACCTCTTCCAGAGGAAAATTAAATACCCTCAGTGTCAGAGCATAAAATTACTGATGTCACTTGTTAACCTAGTACATCGTTATTCAGCAGAGGCGGGAAGGTCAGGTAATTATAAAGTACCAGACACCGCGATTAAGCACTCTGTGTATATTTGTCCTGTTTCACGGCCCGGGTGCCTGAGGCTCAGGTGAGTCGAGAGATTTGCCCAAGACCCACAGATAATGAAGAGCAGGCAAGCGAGAGGCCAGGTCCGAGGACCCTGGGGCTTTTCCCACTATGCTGTCCCTTGTCCCCCGGCCCCCAAAGCAAATCTTGTCTTTGCTGGACTGTATGTGTCAAATACAAATTTCATCATTTCTCAAGTGTATCACTGTAACAGCCTCCTTACTGGGCCTCGTACGTCTCTCTTGCTCCTTTGCGAGCCATTCTCCACTTCGCGACACAGTGATTTTTTTTTTAAAGCTCAATTCTGATCATGCCACATCTCTGCCTAGCAATGTCTGAGCAGATCCCTGCTCCCTTCCAGAAAATGTCGAGCCCTTCGGCTCACACGCAAGACCCTCCGTAATCCCCGACACCCTCCACGATCCGAACCGTCCGTTCCTCCTCTCTGTCCTGTCTTCTGAGGCTCTCCCCTCACACTGCACGTCCAGCTCCACGGAGTCACCTGCAGTGCCCCAGATTTACCAGGGTCCCTACTATCATGCTCTGTGCGATGCTCTTTGTCAACTAGCCAATCCCTACTTCTCTTTTTTGGTGCTGAAAACTGAGTCTAGGCACAAACCCCCCTGTAAAGACTTCACTAAACTTGCTGGGCCAAGAACCCTCTTTTCTGTGCAACCATTATGCCCTGAAAAGAACCTAAATGTTGCTCACTGTCTCCCTGTCTGTCCCTCCCACCAGACCAGAGAGTCCAAAACTCTCTGAGTTCACAGTATCCTTAATGCCTGAACGATTTCCTCTCAGTGGCCCTAGGCCAAAAGAAATATCTCCGAGGAGTTAACTCCAAATAACGGAATAAATATTTATATCCTAACAACTCAATAACCATTTGAAAAACCAATATATATAAATTAAAAGGAAAAATATCTTATTTCCTTCTTCGATAACCAGTTGTAAGCCTCTAGGCACTGTATACATCTCAAACCTTGGAACCAGATTGGACAACGATACCCTCATTTCCTAGTCCACACAAATTTCTGTGTGGCATTTGTTTTTACTACAGCCAACTACTGAAAACCCAGCTTCGCAGAAACATGACGTCATCGAAAGGAATGCGGTGTAACCTAACGTGTCAACGGGGCGCGGTCTCAAGCTGGCAGTTTGTGTGGCACCCACAGATGTTGAGTATCACCACGCTTTCTTCGAAGTTTAAAAATATCTCACGGTCGCCCTCGGAGCTCACTGGGGTGCCCTGGGGTGCCCTGGCACACAGCTTGGGAACCACTCCTCGAGGCGGACTGAAACCAAAGGGAAGTCTTTTATTTGTACTTGATATTGTTAAATGAATAAAAGAAAAAATAAAGATACGACTTCTTAGCATGCTATGACCAAGCAGCCAGAACACAGGCAGACGTGAGGGGAGAGAACTTTCATTATTCCATCAGAGTCGATTTAAAAACAAACTCCGAGGAAGAATTCTGCTTCCAGAGCTTTGAGGCCCATTCTCGCCTGGGCTTTCAGGGCGACGGCGAAACGGACGGCAGCTCACGTCTCTCCTTCGTACCGTGGCCTTAACAAACAAGCCTCTGTCGACTCACTAGACTTGTACGGTTGGCGTGTGACACAGAAGAGACCAGAAACATGACTCCTGCATCAAAGAGCTTTAAATCCAATTGGAAAGCAGGAGGGATCTGGCTTGCAAGAAATAGAAAAGGCCAGAGAGCTTTGATGCCGAGATGCCCCTTTGTTCACAAAGCGTTTGGCGTTTAAATCAAAAATTAACGATAAAAATTTTCTATTAACTGTCTACTTCGTGCCAGTCATCAAGCCAGATGACGATGTAATGGTGAACGAGTAATACACATCGCCTGATCTTTACAGTATGATAGTGCCGAGATAATGGAAGGTAAAGGGGGCTATGGAATAATCAAGGAAGAACATGGTACTAGGACTCGGGAGATGAGGGCTGGCGGCTTGGAGCAAGCGGTACCTAAGCTGAGACCCCAGGTGGGAACAGCAGTGAGCTAATCAACACGATGCCGACGGAAGGGTACGGATTTGTGCGCAAAGGGTTAGAGAAAGAACACAATAGCATGAGGACTGGACGTGACGTGCACACGATAAATTTTCTAATATTGAGTATTAAATAACAGAATCGTTGTTACTGGAGGAAATCATGAGATCACCATTTTTACAATGTTTAAAAAGTACAGCAGCAAATACAATTACTTAATTATGGCCATGAGGAATTAATCAATGAAACTGTCACAATTCCTTAAGCTCTGTCCTTCTAAGATGCCAGCAGAATGCTAAGCGTAAGATAATCGACCATCTCTCGTATCCTTTTAAAACTAAAAAAAAATACTAATAACAATTTCACAATCATGCAAAAGGGACTCCAAAATAAATATTTTATTTAAACTATCTATAAACTGGAAAATTAGGTTGAGCCTAAGAAGGGAGAAGGTTCAGCTTATACTTTTTTGCAGTTAAGGCAAAAAAGTCACTGTCAGCGATACGGAACACAGATTTAACCTGTAATCATAAGGCATCCATCCCTTTGTTGGGAAATATTTTGATAAGAAACCAAAATAAATGAAGTGTCATTCAAAATCCTTTTATACTAAAAAAAAAAACAAAAACCAAAAAAAAGAAAAAGAGGTCTCTTCCAAGTAGCCATGGTTGCACCTCATATTTGGTGACCGAATGTGGTGAAAGCAAACTGTCCACCTTTACTTTGCACGATGGGAAACGGATATTTGAAATATGTAGAGTCAATGAGTTCCCTCTTTTCTCTCTCTGGAGAGAAACTTAGCAACACTTATAAAAATACTATTAAGAAAAAGACTGGTTCTTGTAAAAACGTGTTATGCTCAAATTTAGGTAAAATAACATTATAAATAAAAATTAAATAAAAATGCTACTGAAATAAAACAGTAAATATATTCATCTTTAATAGTAATTATCCCTGGATTGCGGGACTAAAAGTAAGATTTTTATTTTCTTTACCATATTTTCATTATTTTCCAATTTTTTTAGAAGCAGTTTTTGTCACCTTTATATCAGAAAAAGTTTTTCCAAGCGTAATTAGCATCTTTAAGAAATAGCCTCATGTTCCTAGTTATCATTCCTTTCCTTCGTTTTGACAAGATGATAATTTTCTTAAGGACAAAATGGAGATTTCCACTATAAAATAAGCAGATGAATTTTCCTCAAGGGAAAAATCAGCTATCATAGATCAAATGGTCTTAGTGAGTCAGAGAACAATCCTTTGAAAATTAGGTTCTGTTTTGAATCTCCAGTGCTTTGAGGTTTAATCGGCACGCTGAATCTTTAAAACCGTCTAGGAACCGCGCTGATGAGCGGTCTGCAGCACGGATGGAATAAAGTGCGCCCTCTCTTCCTTCGTGTTATCTCGACCTTCAGCCTAAACCTGGAGACCGGTTCCGATGCACCCTCAACAGGGCCAGCAAAGCAGGAAGAGAGAAGTTGTATGATATTTTGGCCGCGTGTACTTGTGTGTTTGGAGACTGTTTAAGGGAGCTGGGCGAACCCCTAATACTCATACAGGTGCTCTCGGCCGAGGCAGATGAGTAAAGCTAACAGGAACCGGTCATCAGCCGCCTTCCCTGGAGCCCTGCTGGTGACAGGAAGTGGGCAGGTGGGACACGCAGGGAGCACTATTAGGGGCAGGGGAAGGGGAACTGCATGCCTGGTGCTTTGCATGCATCTGTGACCTCATTTAATCCTCACGACATGGTGGCCTCACTCTGCAGAAGTAACGGAGCCCATGACGGTGAGTGATGTGGCTAAATTCACACTTTGAGGGGCGGGGAGGGCATGGAAGATTCTCTCCTCTGGGGGACAGGACTAGAAGGAGTCAACGAGATCATGCCACAAGTAATGAAATAGGAAATTAAGGAAAGATACCGCCGTATCTCATACGTTTTCTTATTTGTTCAAGATATGCACCCCCTTTTCAAATGATAAACAGGTAAAGGGTTAAAGTCTTACATAAAATTCTTCAGATTCTTCTGGAGGTTCTGGAAGCAGAGAAGCCTTTGGTGGCAATTTGAGTTCATAGGTCATTATACTCCACCTGAAGGGAGAAAAATCTTTGGTCTCAAATTTCTTTAAAATTTAATAAACTGACTTTGTTTCCACTTCATATACATACATATGCCCATATATTTATGAACTGTAATTTACTGTATCTAAAACAACCAAATATGGGAAAAGAGATGAAATTTTGGTAATCCTGTAAAACTCCAATTCCTAAGTTATGACTGTCCTATCTTATCAATTCTGATGAGTGACTTCCAAGTGACTTCCAAACCTTTTAAGGCCATGACCCCCAGTGAGAAACACACACGTCTGACACCCCGCCCCTCTTCGCCAGGTGCAATGCGTTCTGACTTTCCTACTTTTTTTTTTTCACTTTTTAAATAATGCTCACTGTAATTTGCTAACCGGATTATACAAATTACTAATGGGTCACAACCCAAAGTTCCAAAACAACATCCTAGATTAAAGAAATCCATACTACTTATAAAATATAATTCATGCTCATAGTCTGTCTTGCCAAGTCAGCTGATACAAACATGAGATGAAAATCAGCTAAATATTCTTCCTTATGAAATGATAGCAAAATATCCCTCCTTAAATTAAGAAAGGAAGTAAGCGTGGGATTGAGTAAAAATATAAGTAATATATAATTAAAGCAAATTTATTTAAATGAGCCGTAAATATTCATTTCAAACCAAACACTGAATCATCTGGTGTTAGGAAAAGCAAACAACTCCAGATCAATCTATTCTACCTAAAATAATAATTTCAAAATTAAAAAGAACTGTTGTCAGTAATGGGATAAGAAATAAAGATTCCACAAAGACACAAAGCATAATAAAAGCAGTAATGAAACACATGAATTTTACGTAAAGCATATCATAGCTGAAGCCAAGATAGAACCTATAGAAAAACTCCAAGTTTAGCATCAGTATTTAAACAGACTAGCGTACCATTCAGACTAATCAGTCTTTCCATAAAAATCTAAATTCCCAGAAAATCCTCCAAAAGACACAGGTTTATATGTTAAGATGTATAAACTGAATAGTTACTTATTGACACTATTTTAACTCTTGACTTGAATAGACTATGAAGAAATATCTACATGAGCACAAATGGGAGAAATACTGAACACCCCAAAGCGACAGACGGCATTCCAGGGTCTGGACATACAGTGGTGAAAGGCTTCCCTAGCGAAGCTTATATCCTAGCGCACAAAACAGATGTAATGCGAGCAGCACAGAAAATGATTAAACTTTGTAAATATCCAAATAGAGAAAACCACATTGCAAACATAAAAGTCAAGTTCCTACTAGCTGGAAATACCGCTCTGGTCAAAGGACAGGTAAAGAAATGGGACCGTCTCAGATTCCTCGCACCCTCCAAGCTGCACCTCCTCCCGTGACAGGAAGTGACGGGCCAAAGACACAGCAGGAAGTGGCAGTGGAGCCGGGAGAGGGGGCGTACTGGTACCTGCCAGGCGGAGTCAGAGGCCAGAAGGTGAGGCCCCTGGCGCCTGTGTGTATTGAAGAGAAAGACCCTAGAGCGAGAGTCTGGAGCCCTGTTAGGACGCCAGCTCCAGACTGATCAGCTGTGTGACACTGATAAGAGACCCAACCCTGTAGGATGGAGATTATAACAGTAACTGCCTGTAGGTGTATCGTGACGACTAAATGAGATGACACTTTATCTAGTAAAGCAACCAGCAGTGCCAGGCAGACCAATGTATTAGCCATTCTGACTCTCTCTGCCTCCACAAGCCTCGATTTTCATCTTTATAAAATCGTCACAATAAATGCTTTTATTAGCCAGCCCAGTGCTGTTTTGAGGATCAAATCAATTGATATCTATGGAAAAGTTTATATAATTTGGAATATTATTAAAGTGATTTTTTTTCCTACCTGCTCTTTACAAACAGTTTTCTTAAATTAGTAAAGAAAACTCAGGAACAAAATATTCCTATGTGTCTAGTAGTGGTCTTTTTTAGCTTAAAAAACCCAATAGTTTTTTAATCTCCCCCTTTTTTTTCTTGTTTTTTGCAGGTCGGTATCAAGGAATTTCACCACAGGGGGCGCTGTTTCTCTGCTAACGACCTGGAGAAGTTTTACAACACACAAGGCAAAAGCGAGCTCACACAGGGTAGAGGAAAGTCCTAGCACTGTTTCTTAGGATGAAATGAGAGTGTGGTACTTAAATTTGCAACAAAAAGCCATTTAAAACACCCTGTGTGGTTTGGTGGGCACGGAATCGGGCAGCTGTCTAGGGAAACACCTCTGGGTTCTTTTAGAGATTGGAGGCTGAATCCACTTTATGTACCCAGACTACTGGGGTATCGGTTATGCCGTACTCTTGAAACTGATATGATATTGAATGTCGACTGTAACTGGAAAAAAAATTTTTTACTTAAAAAAAAAAAAAGAGTTTGGGATAAACACAGATAAATGCTCTACAGCCCAGCTCTCTTTTTAAACATTCTGTCAGCAAAAGAACCAACCATTACAACATTACTTTATGACAGGCGAGGTTACAATTAATTCGGTTATAGCTCATTCGAGAGTAATTACATTTAGAAATGGTGGCTCCCTGATGAGATTCTGTTCTTTTCAGCAAGAGTTCCACAGATGGCTAATCTGATCAAAGTTGTTTTGACTCATGCTACCTCAGGTTTATAACGATATTTTGACATTTGTCTTCTACTTATTGGGGGTGGGGAGGTTACTGCTTACTGTGTCCTATTTTTCCCTGTACCCGAACTCCCTAAACCTAAACACTACTCCATGATACTCAGGGTACACACGTCACGACTTCTCTGTCCTACGTGGGGCATTCAGAGAGCAAGTGAAGCGATGTGATCAAAGGCGCCATCAGCACAGTGACAGTTCCTCCGTGTGACGCTGTCTTCCTAATGCTTCCCTGTCTCCAGAAAGGATTACCTTTTCCAGTATTTAGTTCTTTGCTGGTTCGATTCATTCTTAATGTGCACAATTGAGAAGAGAGAGTCTAGCAAAATCTAAAATGCATAGGTCTCTTTTAGCTTTAATGAAGCCAGAAGATGATCCCCACCAAAAGCCCCCCTCCCCAAATGAACTATTTAAGCTTTCTCTTTACCTGAACGGCAATTAGAAGGAACTGGTGACAACACGGCCCTTCCGTCTTTAAAATCATGGGTTCCTTAGACTAGTTTTCTCAGCTTTCATTCATTTACTCAAAAGATATGTCATCGAGTGCTCCTGTCTGCTGGTCTCTGTTCTAGACCTCAGGGGAAGGGTGGGGACCAGGCAGTCTGTGCCCTCACGGGCTCTCGGTCAGAAAAACCTACACTGTCGAAAAGTGACTTCCGTGTGCCATTTTCAAAGCAGGTTTAGAAGAGCACCGGCTTGTACCTGTCCAGCATTTTGGTACTGGCGCGTTCCAGCTTCTCCAGTATCTGAGGAAGTTGGGTGTCGTCATCGTAGGAACTTCCCCAGCCAAGAACTCGGGCAAGGTCATTTCCCGTACCCAAAGGCAGTACGCCCACCTGACACTGCAAGAGAGCACAGGGGGGACAGCGGGGACCTCAGAGGCGCTGAGGCACAGGGGCTGACTCAGTGCACACTTCTCTGGTCAGCAAGTGACTGTGCATTCATGCTAGCTCGCCACAGAAGGAGTTAGTACTTGCCTGTTTATTCAAGTTGAGCTTATCAATTTCTGACAAAACCCAACCTACACTTCCATCTCCTCCACACACAAGAATCCGGAAGTTGTCAAACTTCTGGAATAATCTTAAACTGAAAGTAAAAAGTATTTTATTTTAATATAAAATAAAATTCAGTTCCCCCAATTCTCTTGTTATTCTGTGTTTACTGGTATTCACGTTCGGATTAAATATAAGAACCCTTACCTATTAATTAAACCACACAATTCATTCGAGTGCAATTTGAACTCCAGATACCCTCTTACTCCTCGAAGAGGAAAGTGGGTCATGAGCAGAAAGAGAGATACAATTCGGAGGAAGGGAAGGTGAGAAATGAGAAGACGACGACACAAGAAAAGCAGCAGAACCCAGGAAAAGGACAGAAGGTAAATGAGGTGACAGGGCAGGACCAGAGGTGTGGCTCTTCTTATGAGCAGGGTGCGTTATGTCCTGCAGTGCAGATTCCAAACCAGGGACGGGGACCCAGGGCACTGTCAGTACTGGGTGGCACTCTACAGTTCCTAAGAGCCCGCCGGACCTCGCTGGGGTGTCACTTTGGTACGTCCCAGCTACTCCGCCCCTCCCCCCACCTCGGGTCGACCCTTTTTTTTTCTCTCTCCCTTCGTCTCAACTTTTCACACATCCCACCTCCTGAATGTCCCTTCGTCCACTTCAACTATGGTGAGAAGTCTAAACATTACGTGATAGGGACGATCGCGAGGCGTTTCACAAAGGGAGTTCCTCGGAATCTTAGAGAACGGGTGGGAAAAAGAAATGTCAGGAATGTAAGCTACCGGAACGATGAAGGATGATAGAAACGGACACATCAGAGAGGAAGGTGCAGCTGACCAGCGACAGAAGAGACAAAGGCGAGAAGAGAGACGAAATGCCAGGACCCAAACAAAGGAAAGGACGCGAGGTCCAAGCAGGTCGGGAAGGAGCTGGTGCACGTGAGAACGACCAACCCCCGTGGGACCAGAAGGGCCTGAGAGCCAGCAAGAAAAAGGCAAAGGACACAAGAGGGAAGGCGCTGGAGGGACCACAGTGAAGAGGCACAAGGAGGGAAATGAAGAAGACGGGGCAGTGTCAAATCATAAAACGCAAAAGGCCCTTTCGGGCCGCGGTAACTCAGATCCCTGTTTCTACTTCTGTGTCCGTGCTTCGGGGTGACAGTGGGACCCAGAGGGAAGCTGACTTGGTAAGGAAATCATACAGGGACTGCAGGGCCCTGGTTCAAACGTGTCACCTCCTCAACAAGAATCACACACGTATACCAAAAATGAACTACGAGTGCCTCAAGGCATGGTTTCCCTCCCTGAAAACACTATTTTCTTCAGATTTTAGGTTATATGACATTCTAGAAAGCTGAAATGAAAAATCCACAAAAGCATTTTAACTGACTGTTTGTCTTATATAAAAATCAATAGTAGCTTTCCGTGCAAATCATTTTCTAAACTTCTTTTGTATTTCTTCATATGAGTTTATCTTTCTCAGGGCTAAGCACCCTGTGAGTGCTTATCTGACGTAAAATATAGTCTAAAACACTTTCTCGACGAATTTAAAAAATTTCAGCACATAAGTTATGTAAATACATATATCTAAAAAGACCGTGTTATCGTTTACAATTAGAACTTTAAAAGGGGGAGGGGTGGGATGAGCAACACAGAGACGTCTCAATGAATCCACAATTTTCATGAACTGAAAAGTCAGACATATTCCATGCTCGGTGCTACATTTCATTTAAACAAAATTTATCAATAATCAATTACCCTAAATAAGGACCTCCATTCATTAAATCAAACACCTGAGCCGGGTTTAGTAACTGTTTAAATCGCCGAAGGAACTTGACTCCCTGATTATCTCCACTCTTAGAATTGACAAAAACCAACAGAGGACTAACACAGAAGCAAAATGTTGCTCTACAGAAACCTGTAAAAAAACACAGGACAAAATCAGTACGCATAGCTTTCTGTCTTACACTATTGACAAAAATTCAGAGATGGGAAGAGAAATTCATAAAAATAAAAAACCTCGTTCATTACTAGAGCAATAAGTTATCATTTAGCCCCCCCCAAATGGAGATAGGTTTATTATTTACATGCTAAGAATATAAAATTTATCATTTACGATATGCTATCTACAATGAAAAATCATGCCAAAGATGGTAAAAGCATTAATCATAGATAATTTGAGATAAGCCACCTGCTTAACAACATTTAATCATAAGAAAAATCAAAGTCTGTAAGTTCTCATTTGTCAAATAATTCATATGTTCACATTCAGTATTATAAAATATTTTCACTGCTCCTTGATGAGGCCTGAGTAAATGTTTTAAAAATTTTAATAAACAATAGAATCTTGATATATCAGGGATGGGGAGGCAGGCTTTTAATAGTACAGGTTTAAAAAAAAAAAATCACATTTTTTGAGGCTTATATCCTTATATCTAGGGTACCTACTGGCATAATTTATATAAAAAGTTTGAAAATCATAAGGCACTTTATCAATGCGAAACATTAATAGCATATGGTAAAAGCCTTTTGTAATATGGTTTGCTTAAAGGAAGCTATTAGCATGCTATTCCGAAACTAACGATGTAAACCGATTCTTCAGCATTCACAGCTAAGTTGTAAGAGTCTAGAAAAAGGGAATAAACTTATAGTAATATAAATTCCTGCAAAGAAACTACTGGAAAACAGATTTCTAAATAAGAGGTATGCTAATATGCAGTTTCAGTTATGGAGGAAAAAAACGCTTATAAAAAATTAATCTTTTGGACTGCATTTCAGTACAGAATAATGATCTTATTTGCTGAAACGTAAAATCTAAAAGTCTTATACACAGAATTTTCACCAGTGTGTTAAATAGCTACATTAAACTTCAACTTAAAAATGTTCTTTTAAAAATCAAATGCACTGTTCAGCAATTTAAATGGAATTATTATGTAAAAACTGACAAGAATAACCAATTACAATTCTATTTACTCTAGGAAAATAAACGTACATCTTGACATTCAGTACCCCATAAATACACGTGCTTACACAGCTGGTACATACCGTCAGAATCGGTGCTGTTCAGCGCAATTGGGGGTATGATAGACACTTTACATTGGCCCAGTGGACATACAGGATGGTATAAATCCTTGCAGGCAGTGTGCACCTAATAACAAACAAACTTTTAAGAATCATGAAAACAAATCACTATTTAGCTATGTTATAAATTATATTCGAGGAACTGATCGTTGACAATCGACTGCATCACAAAGTGTTCAGTAATTCCTGTGTTACTTTAATGGGACAATATTGATGCTTCTAAGGAATGGGCCACTCATTTTAGAGACGAGGATTGGATCTGGTTTGTGTAGCCTATTTGCATGATTGTCTCAGGTGAGTAGTCAATGAATGCCTGGTGGCAGCAAAGAGAAAGAAAGAGAGAGAAGGGGGTGCAGAGGCAGGAAAGGAAAGCGAGCAAGGGAGGGAGGAAGGAGAGAAGCTGACCGGTGCGCATCCATGTCATAAACCATTACAAACACTGATGACGTCTACCTTAGAAAACTCTTAGAGAACGGAATGAAAAAAAAAAAAATCTGTTATTTTTCTGTAATGATCCAATTACTTTCTATTCACACCTCTTTTATGACATTTTCATGTTATTGTAGTTATAAAGTACATCCGTGCCTATTTTCTCAGCTAGACTTCAGCCCTGTAAGGAACATGAAAAGGTCCTATTATTATCCACTCATCTTAGAAAATGATGTATATCGCAGGCGCTCAGTAAATGTGTTAACTCTGTAGAAAACAAGTTTCAAAGTCACTCAAGATACTATTGAAAACAAAAAGCACAGGCTAACTCATTAAGTAGCACCAGGTAACTTACGTACTCCCATCCAGAGCCTTTAAATGTTTGAACAAGTAAAAGCAGACGTTTCATAAAACACTTATTTAATATAGAGTTATTTCATTAGTCCTTTCAGAAAACTGGCATTTAATTAAGTATACATCAAAACTTTTGAGAAAACAACTGAAATTTAATAGTAATTCTTGTTCTGCTGGTGACCTAATTCTGGATAGTCTCCCAATATGATTTATAATAATTAATCTAAAGAGATTTTAGAAAAACAAGCATGTACAGATAGTTTTAAAAGGAATAAAAAACATGAGAATCATAGAGCAAAAATAAAAAATATAACAATGTTAATGAGAAAAGTATGATATAATTGTATCTTCACTGTTTTTACAGAAAAGGTAAAAAAATGTCCAGAGACTAGATAACAGATGGAAAAATTAGGAGTTGACTCATTAAGGTTGTGGAACTACGGGTTGGTTCTGTTTTGTTTTTACCTGGATGACCATGTTTAGACGCTAAATAGTCTGCTGCTAGAAACTCGTATTTTAAAGGCAAAATAAGATGTAAACAGATAAATGATGGTGTATAGTATAGGGGGCACAGGCGATGGAGGATGTAACGAAGCTATAGTGGCTCAGAAACCCACGTGTCTAACTGACACAGGGCGTGCCAGGAATGACTGCATAACAGGATGATATTTAAGTTTGCCAGGAAAAAAAATGGAAAAGACATCCCAGCATGCCCCCTCCTAGAATCTGTAAAATACTTCTAAAATTTTAAAGGCAGAAGTGAGAAGGCTGAGCAAGTAAAAAACCTAATTTACTCCCAACTGTTTAAAGTTCGTAAAGTTTAAAAACTACACAATACAAGTAGAAACCCATATACTGCAGGTAAATAAAACTTCAATAATACCTTATAAAATACTGCTCATCACACGCGGTCTTCTTTCCTTTTAAAAAGTTAGAAAAGGGCAGCCAAGCTTCTCCAAGTAGATGATCGTCCCCCCCAAAAATCACAAGTGAGATGAACATTTTAAATCTTATTTAGGGATCACTCTTTTAAAATGAGGAATGGCAATAGAGGGTTTTAGGGGTGGGGCTTACGCCGAAACTCCAAAGACAGACAGTTTATCTTATATTAAATGCTGGAATATTAAATGAAGAATAACACAACCCTGAGGACAAAGAGAATCACGTCTGATTTAAAAACGAAAAGGAAACACCGATTTCCTATGAAGACCGACTAAAACGTTGTACATATTCTTCTCTGTGGCCTGTGGAATCAATCTTGTGATATCAACATGTCGCACTCACATCTTTTACATTTGTTGATCAACACCATACTTATTAAAAGCGATGGTTTTTCCACCTTTTTTGGGGGGTGGGGTGTGTGGAGCTAAATCCCAAGACTCAAAACAGGACAAACAAATCCGCCCCAAGGCGAGGCGATGGCTGTCGCAGCTGGACAGCGCCCCCTAGTGCCAACGGGAGCACTTGCAACTACTGCCTCCCGCCCTGCTGTGTCTTAGCCCCTTGCCACCCTGGGCCTGGCTTGTGTCCACACACGCAGTCCGGTCCGGAGGCCCGGCCCTCCCGGGGTCCAGCACAGACGGACGGCCCACTGGCTCTGCGTCTTCCCTCCTCTCCACCATACGTGAGAAAGTTTTAAAACGTTTACCTAAATGCAGAGTTCGGCACGTGGCCTGCTGAACTCCACATTCTGTCTGCCAGAGAAGACAGACAGACAGACAGGATTGCCGCAAAATTACATTTTGCATGTCAATAGAAATGTGGTGTCTTTCTGTATGCAGCAGGTCGTAAAACTGGCCCAAGAACAGCAAGCCACGGAGTGTGACCAAAGCATAATGAAAAACAATAAAACTGTGGGAAAGAGGTCTTTTTTATGAAGAGGAAGGAAATGTATAACAATCACAAGCATTACACACAGGATATTTGAAAAAGTAACCAGACGGGAAGGAATACACCTTGAAAAAAGATGAACGTTAGACGGGTGTGGGCTGGCAGGCTCTGCTGTGCCATGAAGTCTCTGCCTCTAAATCACGTAGATGAAAACGCTACAGAAAGACGCCAATCAAAAAGGACTCTCACCATCGTTTTACACCAGAGGCATTTCCAGTCCTGCAGACGGAGAACACTGCCACAGGTTTTGTCACAGACGGCACATTTGGCACTCACAGGCAGGTTACCCTCTAGCCACTGGTGGGGCATGGCCACCTGCACAGCAGGAATAAGAGAGTCAAATTAAAGACTGTGGACGACACTGTTCCTACCCTAGGGAAATATGTAATTATTTCTTACTCTCCGGAATCAATATTACGTATCGCTCATAGCATCCATTCATCCCACATTTACTGAGCACCTATTATCCCCCAAACCCGGTGGCCACACAAAGATAGGTGAAGACTAGACCCCCGTCCTTCAGGATTCGTAGTCTAGCTGAGGAGAAGGGTAGTTAAAGGCGTCATCACAGATTTGTATGCAAGGTGCAATGTGGGGAACGTTTTGAAGGAGGGGGGCACTGTTGAGAGGAGGCCCCCACATCTGAGGAGTGAACAGCTGAGTCGACAGTTGAGCTAAGCTTTAAAGAATATCTTAGCCCGTCGGGTCAGGGTCTACCACGCCAGCCCAGCACAAACCACCCCAAAGCCCTACTCACATTTCCCTCAAAATTTAAGAGCTGAACGAACCTATGAAAGACCTAGTTGAAAATAAAAACTCATAACTAACCAAATTCTTTCACTTAGTACCAATAGGAAATATTCCCACTTAACCTTCTGTCCTCATTTTCTACCGGGCAGAAAATAAAAGGGAGGAGAGGTGGGGTCGAGATGAGAGACGGAACCGAGCTCACCCCATCTTCATCTTCTATGATGTCCTTCCCGATGGAGGCCAGAGTCGTCCACTTGCAGTTATTTGTGGCCCTCACTGCGCACCTTTTGTGAGCCTTGAATTTACACACTAAAAAAAAAAACAAAAGGTAACCATTTCTAAATGAAGATGTGCTTTGGGAACCACGATTAAAGGAAATCAAAGCATGAAATTTTACATGGTAGTGGGACGGGGGAGGGAAAGAAAAAATATTTTTTAAAAAGTTTAAATTACTCCTCAATGATAGTAATGGTATTCTATAGAGCAAATATGGCTATGTATTTATGAAGCAATTTCATCAAGCTACAGATTGCTACTGAGAGAGATTCCACTTAGTCATACAAGGAAAACAGAAAGGCAACGAATACAAAAGAATTAGTTTTGAGGACAAGAGACAACACAGAGAGAGAGAGAGAGAGAGAGACAGAGAGAGAGGGAGGGAGGGAAAGAGAAATAAATTTCAGTAATACAGAGGTGCTACTAACATCTTATTTTTTAATCCAAGTGCTGATTACATAAATGTGTTTAACTTGTGAAAAATCCAGCAAGCTGTATACTTCTGATACTTAAAAAGTATGAAAATACAATTCAGATAAAGAACGAGATAATTCAAAGTTTTAAATGGCAGTTTTGTCAAGAAACTATCTAGGCATCATGGGAAACAGGCTGACAAGGGTCACAAAGATGGCACTGTCCTTTAAAAGAATTATTTTAGGATGATTACATTACAATGTAGAAGAAAGAAATGATGAAGTGATAACCCTACTATGTGTATCACTAATTCTCCCCAGGCAAATTATAATAAAGGAGCCTATAAAAAAGAAGTGAGACACCAGAAACTATAAGATGTCGATGAAATAAACTGAAGAAGACACAAATAAATGAAAAGATATGTTGTTCTCATAAACTGGAAGAAATAATATGGTTAAAATGTCCATACTACCCACAGCAATCTACAGAGTCAATGAAATCTCTATCGAAACTCCAATGGCATTTTTCACAGAACCAGAACAAACAATTCTAATTTGTATATGGAACCACAAAAGACCTTGAATAGCCAAGGCAATCTTGAGGAAGAACAAAGTTGGAGGCATCATGCTCCCTCATTTCAAACTATATTACAAAGCTATAGTAATCAAAACAGTATTGTATTGGCATAAAAACAGACATATAGATAGATTGATGGGACAGAACAGAAAGTTCAGAAATAAACCCATGCATATAGGGCCAATTAATTTATGACAAAGGAACCAAGAATGTACAATAGGGAAAGGACAGTCTCGTCAATAAATTATGCTGGGAAAACTAAAGAGCCACATGCAAAAGAATGAATCTATAGCACATACAAAAATTAACTCAAACTGGATCGAAGACTTAAATGTAAGACTCAAAACCGTAAGACTACTAGAAGAAAGCACAGGCATAAGCTCCAAAAGGGACTACATCAAACTATAAAGCTTCTGCACAGCAAAGGGCATCATCAAAAAAATGAAAAAGCAGCCTACTGAATGAGAGAAAATAAATGCAAATCATATATCTGATAAAAGGTTAAGATCCAAAATATATAAAGAACTCATAAAACTCAATAAAAAAAAAAAAAATCCAACTGAAAATGAGGGGAGGATCTTAAGAGACGGTTTTTCAAATAAGACACACAAATAAGACGCACAGATGGCCAACAGGTACATGAAAAGGTTCTCAACATCACTAATCATCAGGGAAATGCAAATTAAAACTACAATGAGATATCACTTCCTGTCTGATACAATGGCTATTAGCAAAGAGACAAAAAATAACACGCGTTGGTGAGGATGTGGAGCAAAGGGAACCGCGGTGCAGTGTGGGTGGGAACGCGAACTGGTGCAGCCACTGTGGGAAACAGCATGACGTTCCTCAAAAGAATTAAAAACAAAACTACCATATGATCCAGCAATCCCACTTCCGGGTATTTAACTGAAGAAAATAAAAACACGAATTAGAAAAGATGTCTGCACCTCCATGTTGATTATATGACTTATGATAATTAAGATATGGAAGCAACTCCATGAATGAATGAATGAATGTAGAAAATGTGGTACGTATATACAATGAAATATGATTCAGTCATAAAAAAAGAATGAAACCTTGTCATTTGAGACAATTGAGGGCCATATGCTAAGCGAAATAGGTCAGACGGAGAAAAACAAATATCACATGATCTCACCTACATATGGAATAAAAACAATAACAACAACAACAAAAAACAACCAAACTCATGGACACTGAGAACAGTGGTTGCCAGAGGCGTGGGGTCGGGGGATGGGCAATATGGGTAAATGGGAGTCAAGAGGTACAAACTTCCAGTTATAAAATAAGTAAGTCCTGGGATGTAACGTACAGCATGGTGACTATAGTTAACAATACTGTCTTGTATATTTGAAAGGAGCTAAGAAAGTAGATCTTAAAAGTTCTCATCACTAGCAAAAAAGATTTCTGTAACTATATATGGTGATGGATATTAAGGACCTATTCTGGTAATTGTTACACAATATATACAAATATCTAATTAAAATAAGAGGGAGAGAAATAAGAGGAAACGACTAGGAAAGAAGCAGCACATACATGAAAAACAAGTAAACCAAATAGTAGACTATTTGAAAAACTTTCCATTGCTTATGAAAATCAGAACTTGACTACTTACCCCTCTAAGGATACACATTATCCAAGTGTTAGTGGATAATGATGTTATATAGGTTTCTGACTTTTCAGATAAATATTTAAAGGTAGAGATCGCTCCAGTGAAAATATAATAAGGTAACTTGCTAAATTCTCAATGTAAGGTGGCTCCTTTTCACAGGATTTTTGAATTTCTAACAGTAAGCCATTAATAAACTTGAAATGATAGGTTACGCACCATCCTTTTAAAATAAACTTAATTTGATGTAAAATGAAAACAAAGGGTCAGGTAAAATAACTAAGGTTTCTACAGCCAAATGTTCAAAATGCTTTAAGTATCATGAATAACCACTGGTCACTTAAACTAAACGGGTTTTTCTTTGAAAAATATTTTGTCTATAGACGCTGAAAATGTTTCATTTACGTGATCTTTCTGTACACGGACAGATTCTTTCCTGAAAGTCATACTATTTTTGTGATAAATGACGCTGTGTCTCGAGCACAGACTCCATAAAAAATACAATAATTTTTCAATTGAGTTTTATTGCTGATAAACAATAGCGTAAAGAAAGAACGCTACAGGAAGCAAGCTTAGTTTGAAAAACGATTGCTCTGACACAAGAGACTATTTTCAAACCATGGTTAGTTAATGTCTCCAGGTCTTTTTATCTGTTGCTCAAAAGTGTGGTCCTACTTTTAAGTTTATCTGAAACACAGTCCCCAGGATTGTGTTTTTAAAGACAAATAAGTACGTGATATTAATGGTCAATAACTGTTTTCTAAGAGGCAAAGTAGGAAGTAAAAGGGCGACAGTAGAATTTCATGGCTTTTTGAAAAATGTGCCATTAAAAATCAAACAGCTCATTAAAAGTAAAAATCAGAAATTTGTAACAATAAAGTGCTTTCTGAAAGGAGTTTTGAGAATCACAACGTTGCTTAATATCACATATAATAATAATAATAATAATAACAACAAACCAGACTGTAATTATGGTCACTAAGAAATAGAAATGATTAACAGGCACCTTAATGATGATGATTTTAAAACTCCAGGACTTAAAAAAAATACTGACATGTAACAAGACTGTAATTTCTCATTGCAATATTCATTCAGTCTCTACCACACTGAATCTTTATATGCTCAACAGTAGTTAAGGTAAAAACTCATAAGTACACATGTTGATATATTTGATGCTGTTGATTAAAAAAAAAAATCACCATTTAATGTTTTTTGTTGTTGTTAAATTGCTGTTTAAATAACTATGAATAATTGTGCTCTGAAATTATAATTAATATTCTCAACCGATTTAGGGGATTATTTATGAAAAGTCTTTTGCCTTCTTTTTTTATTCATATAGGTCATATAAGCAAGGCTTTAAGGTAATAATTTTGGTTATTATTCAACGCAAACCTAGAAGACAAATCAGCAGAGCCTTGTTTTATGTGAAAAACAAGGACAGAAAGATTAAGTAAATTGAGTATGGCTTCACACACCAGAAGCTGGGTTCTATTCTAACACAGAGTTATTCCTTATCACTGTTGAATAAATTTTTCCTGTATTTGCATCTCTGTTAGAACTTTTAAAGCCTCTTGTATCCTATGCTTTTAGCGTTATTAAGCAGACAGAAAGCAGGGGGAGTAAGTTCTAAAAGTATAACTTTGATTACAATAAAAATATCCTAGATAACCACATTCTCATAAAAAGGTAACTTTTTTATATATTCATAAAACCCTTGGGATTTTTAAAACGTCTGCTACAGTTCTAAAAATACTAAGGGGCAAAATGGTGTAGATTTAAAATTTTTATCAGCAAATTAATACTAACATAATATTCCTCTAAAAATATGATAATTGAGACCTTTTTAAAAGTCAGGAAGATATCATTAACAGAATAATATAACAAAAAATTTATTTAAAGACTTTAAAGTGTCTTATTCTCACCAGCCGATGCAATTTTTGTTTTAAAAAAAGTGCTTAGAAAAATATTTAGTCATCCCACTGTTAATCTCGATTTCTAAATGAATATATTTAATAGCGTATAACTCTCAAATCAGAAGGGTACCAGATATCTCAGATTGTTTTTAGCATTTTTTGAAAGAGAGAACAGAAGGTAATAGTAAAGACACCATCAAAATAACACCACATAATATTACAGACCTGCAGGAGTCACTCAGAGCCATCGGTATCCCTTCAGATTGTTCAAGTCATATAGGCCAATTAAATCTTTGTTTGTAATCATTGTTTAAATAAAAAAAAAAATGTTTAATGCCTCCTCCAAATGTTCATTTTCACGAATTTTAATACATCAGACCATGAAGCAACTCCATAATTATTTACTTGACAAATTTCTTATGAGCACAGTTAAAATGTCTACAATTTACTTGGCTAGAAAAGCAGTTTTATTGTACGCATTCTCTCACCTAATTTCCACAGTGTTCTGTGAGATGTAAATGACTATCATCCCCATTTTACAGATGAGGAAATAACTCGAAAGAGTTAACTACGTCCTCTGGTCTCGGTTTGCAATCCTCGAAGTGGGTCTGAACCCAGAGGGTTTAATGCGCAGCTGGACTCTTAAATCTTCATTTAAAATGAAGTAAAATTATGACTCTGTTTCCATTTTATTATTTAATCATAATAAAGTTATATTCAAAATTCCTTAAGAAATTTTTTGTGTTAGAGAAAAAGCTAGTAATAGAATTATATTATAGTCTAAAAAGTCATATACCATTATATGACCACTGAGGTATGAAATTAATCTAAAGAAGTTATGAGTTTTCTCTTGGTAATTATTAATGTATTTCCTTTCAGTGATCACTGCTCTTAAGTTTAAAAATAACTCACAAATCCTGTAATGAAAACAAGAGAATAGGCCTTATTATTAGAAAACTTTAAAGAAATTAAAGGGATAGCATCAGTTTAAATTAAACGTAAGTGAAAGAAAATGTTTAAAACAATACAACATAAGCAACAATGGAAAATTCTGCCAAGGAATTAATACTGTCCCACAGAAAGTTTTGTTCTCCGTAATCAATCAGGACAGAAAAATACGAGAAAACTAGAATGCTATACAAAGCCTAAAGAATATTTTTTCCCACTAGTTACTAGTTCTTCAGGAGTGAAATGCTACCTTCGATTTATACTTCTTTCAAGTGATTTTACATGATCTTTTCCAGAGCCCAAATGTTTCCCCACAGAATCCTATGTGGGCTGAGCTCCGTGTGAAGCCCCAGGAAAACCTAAGCCACGTTCCCACCGAGACGCCCCCAGCCCCTGCTTCCACGGAGATGAGTTTTCTCTGCTCGCTTCTCAGCAGTGCCAGCAGCAGCGTGTTTAGAGGGTGGCCGGTGTCGAGGGAGGACACGTGCTCGATGCTACTGTACCTTCGCAGGACAGGCCGTGGGAGGTGACTCCGGACAGACTCTCTCGGCACACGTTACAGAAGGTGGGGCGGGCGTGGGAGCAGGCGTACCAGTTATGCATCCCTGAGAAATGTTCCACGGTAAACTGGGCCACCTGGAAAGGAGATGTGAGCACAGGTTTGCCAAACGAGAGGGCCGGACGGCAGACTGGAACGTAAGCAGTTATGATGAAAATGGCAAAGCCGTAGTTTTTAAAACTAAAACCCTTTGCCTTAAGTTAAAAAGAAAGAAAAAAAGAAAAAAAAGGCACCACCAGGTTTAAACCAGCTGCTGAATCCGCACACTCCTTTCTGCAGAGCACCCGGGATAACACTGGTTCTCTGCGAACACAGGGCACAGAAGAGACGCTACTTCACCTCGTAAGGCTCCCTGGTCTGCACAGACTTCAGGGAGCTGATCCAGTCCTCCATCTCCTTCCGGTTGTCAGCACACAGCATCAGTCTTCTGAACGGAGTGATTATCTGCAAGGGACGAGTCACGCTAATGATCGGTAATGACCCAAGAGGGAGATTATTGCAAAACTGAGCATCTTACAAGGTATTTCCATTTCTAATCTGAGTCCTCCTATCCTTGGTGAAGAAAATAAGAGTCTCTGCAACGTAAATGAGTTCAGTTCTCTGAGGATACTGCGGTGTGGTCTAGGAAAGGAAAATTCTAAGGGACCTTTTGTTGTCTTTGATCTCATTGCTACGTGCTCATCAGGGTTTTCAGTCCTTTACCAAAGGCTGTGAACCCAAATGAAAGATGTATTCTTATTTCATAAAACACACCTTGAAAACTGATTTTAAATATACAAAGTAATTCACAGGAAGCTTAGAATTAATACATAGCTATCGATATGGAAATGTTTTAAAAACTGAAAATCAAAGGAACACACTATTAAGTGATTTTCTAATTGGCTTACAATGGCATCAAGAATATCATTATTAAATAATGTTAAGTTTACATATTTCTATTGCCTATTTTAACAATTTATATGAAAAAAAAATTTTTCCCCATTGTGTAGAACTCCACTGTACCACTTTTTAGTGAGAGCAGAGAAGAATTAGCACAGAAATCATTTAGTTGGTTTTAAGGGAAAAATAATAACTGCGACATCTTTTTTCGTGTCACTAAAGAAGGCAAATCAGTTATGTTAAGAATCTTAAAGCAGGTGTTATGAAAACTTCATGCTGTTTTGGCACCAGAAATGATTCACAGCGAGATCCTGAGACGAACTCAAAGCCTTTACTTATGTGTAACTACAATATCCTGGTTGTAATCCCGAAGCTGCTAAATCTTAAGCATTTACCGCAAAGAAGGGACTACTTATTTACTTGTGGAAGAAGAGAATAATGTCACATTCCTACCCAGGAACTATTTCCAAGTGATAAACTATGTATTTATATAGCAAATAAATTTTCTCAGGTTGAAAGTCATTTCATCAAGGGATAATCCATATATTGTACTACAGAGCAGATTTGCATGTCACGAAACAGCAATACTCATCTTAAAAAGGAACCCTTCCCCAAAGGAGTAAACTAGCAAGCCTCAATCACTTCTCAGAAAATAAGTCCATTATTCAAAACTACAGAGATCAGCCCAACCTTAGCTACTCACCAGTCACTGCCTCCTCTCATCGGCCGTAAATTTAGGCGACACGATCCTTCCCTAAATCGAGAGGCCTTTAATACATCTGACAGGCACTCCCACTTAAGTAAGGCTGACCGGAGTCACGTGGACGAGGAACTCCAACCCTTCAGCTTCGGATATTTGCTAATTGCATATGAAATTGAACAGAGCCTCCCCGGTGCATTTTCTTCCGTTTTCCACTACCCTCTTTGGATAAAGCTTATTAGCAGCCCGTCACTTCTCTTCTTGAATAAATAGTTAATGCAAAGAGTACTGCCTCCCTCATTACTTAGGAGCCAAATGGATGCTTTATTGCTTCAAAATGTTTTTCTGAGACAGCTCATCAAATGCAGGAGAGCAATACCATTAAATCGTAATACGCTCCTGGCTCTGACGACTGGCATGGCACTCTACAAACTGCAGTTTCACTGGGCGGGATGCATCTGATATTTACCTGAATAAATAGTACCTCTGGCATTCATTCATTCATTCATTCATTCATTCAATTATGCTGCATGATGTCACTATATGGATTTCCTGTCTTTTATGATGTTATAGTGAGACAAGTTATTATTCAGATAAATAAACCAGGTTTGCTATTTTATTCATTTTGTTTTTGCTTAATTCTAAGTGAAGCAGGCTATCTGATGGTTTTAACTACATTGAATGCCTTTATATTCTTTAAAAGTCATCATGAATTCAATAAAAAGGGAGAAAGGAGGACAGAGCAGCTTCTCATTTTTCCTGTCGCTCTCGGAACTACATAGTGCCTGTTCTAAAGGATTTCAGCGATATAAAACATGTGTATCTTACACACCAACGATGTAAAACGTATACATTTGCAATTTCTCCTTTTACACAAAAATTCGTAAGCAAATAAAGATTATCACACATTTTTTAAAATAATAAAGTTTTTAAGAGCCAAAAAAGGAATTACAAGTAATATTAAGAAATCTACTGATTGTAAAGTTACATTTTAAAAAATAGGTATGAAAAAGAAAATCCTTCAGAACTCATGTGATGCAGGGGTGTCTGGCTGTGCGGCTGCACCCCCAGAAACACCCCCACAAGCATCTTAGAGCTGTCGGGGGCTAACGGAAGACCACGCCGCCAGCGCACCTACAGCATCTCCCGGGTTGGTCCTTCTCCTCTAAGGTGACCCCAAACCAGGCCTCCAACGCTGAGTCCCCTCTCCTCTCCACCCTTTGGAGGAAGGGGAGTGAGAGCGGATGACTGACAGGCGCCGGCTGTACCCTAACTGAACCCCATTCCACTGAAGTCCAAATCTTTACCAGGAAAATACTTGGGGAGCAGCAAACTCTGAAAATTATCCGGTTCTTACTGTCAAAGTACATCCGACTCGGCCTTTTTATTATGACCAGTGAGCAGGATGGAGGGATGGAAGGAGAGAGGGAATGCGGGCAGAGGGCCATTCCAGGGAAGTCCGCCTGCCGGGGGCCGAGGCCAGGATGCTTCTGGAACTACAGGACTTCTTCCATGGCTCGAGGAACCTGCAGCTCACCGTCCCAAAGCGGCCCCTACCCCCGCGCTCCCGCTACTCGAACATTCCCAAGTAATTTTTAATTTTTATTTCATTTCTAATTAACATTATTGGGGTGTCATTGGTTAATATAAATTTGAAGACATTAACCCACCAAGATATCTGCACCCCGATGTTCACGGCAGCATTCCCGAGTGATTTTTTGCAGGCGCATCTGAACTTCCTTCAGTAATTAGTTTTCCAAACTATGACCGGCCCCTCCTACCTCAGACACATCTGTCTGTCTGTCTGTCTGTCCTGTCAGGCACTCAGCCCTGGCAGCCATGCCGTCCACCACGGCTCAGCGGCACGAGCCACGTGGGCTTTACCTCAATAATCGAGATCACGAGGAAGCAAACCAAGGTTTACTCGTCTGAGAAAGTGTCGTACGGTCAGAGCACAGAGGAGAGACAGCTAAGCAGTTTGCTTCCTACACACTGCCTTTAATGACATACAAACTCTCCCTGAATGGTGACAGTGCCCCACTGTGAGACTCACTGGCCTATAAGGGCTAATCCACAACACTACTACGTGTGCGTAAGGGACAAGAATTTCTCAGACTGGTAAAACACGTGACTGCATGAGAGGCAATCTGGCATTAAGTATATGATATGCTACAGAAAAGTGACATTATTGTTAAGACTTTAAATACATAAACACATGCAGGAGAAAAAGATACACAGCCAAATCCTATGCTGGTTATCGTCCAGTGAAGGAATTACAGATAATTTTCATTGTGATTCTTTACTGGTTTGTCTGTAGTTTCTAAAGTAAATATGTAGTCCTTCTATCATCAAACATAATTTTTTTACGGACAGAAGAATGGAAATTTACCATTTAAAATTGTGCCCTGTCCCAAAGCAGTTCTCAGACTCTGCTGCACGTTAGAATCATCTGGGAGGTTTTCAAAAGCCCCGGCGTCGGGGCCATGCTCTATACCGATGAACTCGGAACACGCGAGGGTGGGACCCAGCTGCCGGCTGCTGTTGCTGTTTTAACTCCCAGGTGATTCAGAAGTGCAGCCAAGGTCAATAGCCAGGGTTCTGAAGATATTTTATTGTTCCCCACAACACTGTTAGAACTTGAAAAATGAGACAAGTTTCTGCAGAGAAGTGAATTATAGAGAACCGCTAATGAGTGAGCTCCCAACTGGAAACCACTAATGTAACTCTGGAGTCAGACCGACCATGGCCGAAGACCAGCAGCATCCCTCCTTTGCCTGTGTGGCCGTGGACACGGTTCCTCAGCTCTCCGAGGCTCGGCCTCACATACGCGAAGCCGGGACAGGGTACGGATTCTCAGCTGTGCAGACAGCGGTGTGGACTAGCCAGACAACCCAAGCAAAGGATTCGGCGCAGGGCCTGTGACGAAGCCAAAGCTTGTGAACGTTTGCATCACAATTCTTCCTAGCACTGACAGAAATGAAGTATATTTTAAGTATGTGTACAGATTTCTTCTGTGATGTATGTGCTTTTTTTGTATAATGGTGGTCCACAGACAAAACTGGCATGAGCTTAAGTCAGACATGGAGGCATTTTCCCAACAGAACAGTCACTGACGAGCAAACTGCCAAAACAGGGATGATGATGATGACCCACTTCCTGGACGATGTTCGGAAAATATCAAATTAGAAAATACTGTTCCCCCTGAATCGCACGGCGTCCAACCTTACGAAAGCAGGAACGTAAGACGGTGAAAGGAACACCTGAGCTAACGGCATCAGGTCTCTGCGTGGCCCTGAGAGGGTCCGCGTGCCACCTCCAGCACGTACCACGCCTGGACTAACCAGGATGGACACTTCCTTATTTTAACGGAGATTTTAGATTCTGCAGCGAAGGAAGCTCTGCAGCCTTCTTTGGTAATATAAACGTCCAACGACGTTTTCTGTTCAGAAATTCTTATTTCTAGCTAAAGTTCTTTACAACGAACTGATCACACCTGCCACAAATAGAATAAAAATCCCTGTGCAGTGAGCAGCCTTTCGTGGAAAGCAGGACCAGCACAAAGTTAATCGTGCTATGATGGTTTTTTATTGTCCATATTTATTATAACTTAGGAGATATAATCTGACTTCTGTGTAAGCTGAATCAGGGATAATTATGCCTTTTTAATACCAGGTTTGCTATGCCTGCAGCTGCCAACTACTCAATCTTAATACACCTCCCCCACTTCTATCCTTCCTCATAGAACGTATATCCAACTCTTAAATTATGTATGTTGCTTTTTTTTTCATTCTTCCTTTATGGAACAAAATCAATCACTTTGATGACTTAAATGTGCCAAACTGCAATGTAGTCGTGCATCTTAAGTGACTATTTTCAGAGCAAAGATGCTTACTCCCATACTTCAAAGAGTAGCTTGGGGATCTCCACATCCAAGAGCACAGGTCCCCAACCGTGTGTGTGCACCTGAAATCAAGCCAAGAGGTTTTTCAAAACATATCCGACCACGCTCCAAACCAGACTTGGTGAATCAAAATTCATTGGGGGGCAGGAGGGGATAATTCAGATGTCATCTGTAGTTTGGCAAAGCCACACCGGTGATTCTGATGTATGCCCCTGCTTATCGGCCGCGAGGGGTAGCAGAAGCATCCAACCTTCCCGTCAGTAAAGGCAGGATCTCGTCTGAGTAAACCGCTCTTAATCTTTCTGGCTCCCTAGCTCCCTTTCAGCACCCTTCTGCTCCTTACTTTCCAGGGTTCTCACCTGCCCCGAATAGTATTCCTTTGTGAGGGACGGATCTGAACTCGCCTACCACCTGCGGCACCCTGCCTGACATCGCAGAGGTCACAAAACGATGATCTCTGGTGTTTTCCTTTGGCCATTCCGTTTGAACACTGAAGCGCTGTGCTATAAAACAACAAAGAAATTAAAACCCATCCTTTTAGACAGGGATTTTGCTTACTCACAGCATGAGCAGCTTAAAGCCATTTTCTCCAGCAGGCCACTTCCCACACTTAGACCACCCAGGGGGCCCCAGAGGCATTTGACTTTCAAGTCCCCTATACGCCCTCTGAATCCTTTACCTTCTGGACTCACACCCTTCTCTCTTTTATTATCCAGTTGCCTCCGACCCCCTGTTTTCTAAGATGACGACTACTGACCTAAAAAGGCATTTTTTTCCCCTGAGGTGTTAATAGATGATAAAGGTTTAATTCACAGTTTCTCCCAAAGGTCCTTGAATTTTAACAGAAGACTAAAAAATGTACGATGCCACAACAAATCTATTTCTGGCGCCCAAACCCAATAAAGTGTCACAGGTATTTTCAACAGATAGTATCATTCAGATCAACAAAATAACAGAAGTTTAGATTAGGAAGAGACCTTATCCTTATTAGGATGAGACGCAATGTCATAAATATTCATTTTATAGCTGTAAACACTGTAGGATCCACATTACGTGCTCAGGAAGACGGCAGTTCCACGAAATCTTGGAACACAAGTTTCACAATATCTAAAATGATGTAAAATGACTTATAATGATGCAGTGGACTAATGACATGACTGAGGTCGACAGGTAATTGATGCACATACAAGATCCTTATTAATCTACAGGTAAAAATTATAAATTCTGCGAAGCAGGCAGTGCCTGTGTAAATAAGATCGTAAATCACTTTGCTTGGTGGTTGAACTAAGGTCTGCCCCATTTCCCTTAAGAATGACCTAAAAGTCTTCTTGGATGTCTGTCTGGAGCCACGTTTAGGTTTATACACAAACAGGCATGCGACCCTTTACTGAGACACAGAGAAGACCTCTGAAAGTTATTTCACACTTCTGGTTTTGGCTGACTGACCCTCCTTCTAACTGATGAGTCATTTTAACTGAATAACCACCCACTGATCTTAGCCAGCGTTCCAGGAAGTGTCAAACGTCGTTGCCACAGTCCCTCAAAATAAAGTGGGCGGCATCAGTCACGAACGTGAGGACGTCTGCTCTGACCCTGCTGAGTGTCCTATCTAAGGAGAAGGTATATGTTGTCGGCATATATTATTTATTTCAAAAAATCAAACTACAAATCGAGTAATTACCTATACATTGACATGAAACAGTGCTCCCTTGTGACCGGATTCCACAAAAAGTGCAAACATTGAAAAGAATTCCAATAGAAACCCTTTGTAAATATATAACTCAATTATTCTAAGAAATCGAACAAATTACAGAAAGAGAAAAGACCTCTGGATGAGAGCAGAATATCTTTGCCAAGAATGCCTGTCTTCTTATTTACAGAAATACTTGACTGCAGACTTATGGTAAAAGGCAGGTTCTTATTGATTCTTCAATCACCTCTGTAAATTAAGTATGGAGTAAACTCTGTTACAACATATTGAAGAGAAAAAGTAAACGCATAAGCTAAATGAGTTGTCCACAATTAGCATGCTCCTTGTATGAGGAGTTCAACAAGTAAAGTGCTGTTTTATAGCAAGTTAAAAAAAGAAAGATTACTCCTTCACTGGACAACACTGAATTGAGTAGCTATGGTTAAGTCAGTCAACCTTCCCGCTGCTCAGCGTCCGCACATCCAGGCTATGAGAGGTGGAAAAGAGGCAGAGTTGAAACGTGGCAACCATATATTTTGGGGTGCCTGCTGAAGAATGAGGGGTCAGGGACGACGACGTGAAAGGTTTGCACTGAGCTACTTCAGATGACACGGAAGAGAGAAGAGATGAAGCAGGTGTGGCTGACATCGAGGTAACGGAGGAGCTGAGCCCTGGGCTTGAGGGGCTTCCTCGGTTACCCCGAGTTTGGGTCGATTCGAAAATTTTCACAATTAGAAAAAACAGACTCCAGGATTTGGGGACCCCAAGGGAAGTTCTTCGAGGAAATAAGAAGGCGAAGGACCCGGTGTCTGTGTCCTTATCCGCACATACACCCTATGCGACCTCTGGCCCTGAACTCGGCTCGCAGACCCGAGTCTCTGTCCTCGCACATCCCGCCCCGTATCAAACTCAGATTAGAAGAGGAACGTGGTGCCCTTGCTCAAGTGACCTAAACGGTCCAGAGAAGCTAATGAATCAAGTTCTGATCAGCGGTGGAGCTGGGATGGGACGGACCGAGCCCAAGACAGCTATGCGAATCTTCCGTCCCTAACTCCTAACAAGACAGCTATGCGAATCTTCCGTCCCTAACTCCTAACAAGACAGCTATGCGAATCTTCCGTCCCTAACTCCCTCCTAACAAGACAGCTATCTTGAGAATCTTCTAGTCCCTAACTCCTAACAAGACAGCTATGTAGAATCTTCCATCCCCTAACTCCCTAACAAGACAGCTGTCTGCAGATCTTCGTCCCCTAACTCTAACAAGACAGCTATGCGAATCTTCCGTCCCTAACTCCTAACAAGACAGCTATGCGAATCTTCCGTCCCTAACTCCTAACAAGACAGCTATGCGAATCTTCCGTCCCTAACTCCTGCGCTCAGTCACTAGCTTAAGAGCAGACGGTCAGGTCACTAACCCTGCTCCCTGACCTAATCACGACTTCAGGATGTCGTTGTTTTCCACGTTAACCTGATTAACGTACTATTAATCTGTAACGTACTGTTGGATTTTTTTTTTTATTGCCTTAGAAAATCAAGTGTAAAATCTAAATTCTAACACCGTTTCTATGACAAAAGGAAATACAGCCTTCGACGCTGTTAGCGCCAACAGTCACAACGCATGCACGGTATTTCCAAAGGGTCTCAACGCTCTAAAATGCAAAATTTTCCTTTATTCCAATTAAAAAATCTAAAATAGTCTAAATCACAATTTTATTGAACTTGTGATAGTAGATAAAATATTAATGATTAAATATTAATAAGGTTATTAAGTTTACTAACACTTAATAAAATAAAGACAGGTAAGGTGGCAGAATCCAATCCAGACACTTTTCAGATCAGGAACTGAATCCAACATTCTATAGTTCGTGGTCTTCGAATCTATCTAAAAATAGGTCAAAGAAAGCCATGTAACATCTTTCTGGGACTTTCTTGGATTAAAACTTTGCTTCGGAGTCATAACCCTGACCATCATATCCCAGAAGCCTCCGGTTCACCGAGCAACCAGGCAGGAAGACGGCATGGAGGCAGATAGCCAGCGGCCCCCCAGGTTGTGCCCGCCGCCCTGCTCCTCCTAGACAAGGGACATGGGAAAGGCCTCGGGGAGCCTCCCAAGAAAGGCTTTCGGGGTTACCTGTTGGGGTATTCCCTCATGTGTGTATCATAATAAGCTGCTGTTTCTTTGAAGGCTAATAAAGTTTGCATCCAAGTCAGTATCAAAAGTACTGGGGCCTCTTAACACAGTATTCCACGTCTCTGAGAATCTAAACTACGGGTGTTAACGTTTAGTTGGTTCTCACTATAGTAGTTACTGCTGCCGTAGCAGGGGGTTGTCTTACAGTTCTGACGGTCAGAAGTTAAAAATCGAGGTGTCTGGAGGGCTGCGTTCCTCCTGGAGGTTTTAGGGGAGAATCCACTTCCTCGCTCTTTCGGCTTCGAGGCGTGGCCTGTGTTTCTGGGCTCAGAGCCCTCCCCGCATCCGCCAACCTCTGCTTCCACCATCCTCTTCCCTGACTCCAGTCCCTCCTGCCCTCTCCAGTAAGGTCCCTGTGATCACGCTGGACCCGCCCCAAGTCTCCAGGATAAGCTCATCTCAAGCAATGTAAAAGCAAAGCTAACAAAGTTTCCTTTGGCATGTAAATGACATTCGCAGGTTAAAGGGATTAGGTAGGACACGAACATCTTCGGGGTTCATTATTCGGCCTGCCACACCCAGAAAATAAACATAATATATACTTATAACTTTTGATAAAATGCTGAAGTAATAAATCAATGACATCTGTAATCTGTTTTCTTATCATAGTCATAATTTCGATTAATACACAAACGACTGGATGCAAATGATTTTTCTTCAAAGGAACTAATAATTAAGTTCACTAAAAACAGGACACTTGGGGGGCTCTAACGCTCATAAACAGGACGACTACCCCTGCCATCTTCCATTTCCAAAGCGTTTCGCTGTCAGTGGTCACACGTACCGTCGCATTTAGTCTTCCACACAGCTGGCCTGCATGACAGGTAAAAAGAAATTTAACCCGTTTAAAATTGCAAATTCGGTCAGTAGGCGAGCCAGAGGGTGCCGTCAGGCTTCTAGCTTCGAGTCACAACCTCTTTTCCCTATTGTAACGGATGAGCAAGGCCAGTGTCTCAGCTGCCGTTTTGTGGGCCGAGGAACCGGCCCGAAGTACCACATCCACTGTGCTGTAACTGCATATATGTATGTCGCCCTAAGAAATGAACTGGCATCAAAATAATCATGTTAACAGAAAAGAATGAAGACATAGAAAGCATCAGATTAGCAATAACAAAATATTTCCTGCAAAATGTTTCAAAACAATTACGCTATAACTTCATTGAGCTATAGAATAATAGCTATAATTTTATCTTATTACTAAAAACAATACTCGGTTCATGAAAATGGATTAAAAAAAAAAAATCTAAAAACCATGATTGGTACTCTTAAGACCAGACCAAAATCAGTTAATATCTAAACTGACAATATAAAGCAGGCATATTTCACAAATACCAAAGGTATTTCAAAACTGAAAGGCAGGCCGCTCAAATCGGCCACTTAATTTTATATAACTTGCTTGATGTTCGCAAACCGACATCATCCTAGAAAACAGGCAGAGAAAGATGCATATGCTTTTTCTCCCCCCAAAAATTCAGGGCTACTGCACACTTACATCTCCATCCTATACATCGTTGTGCCTTCTTTAAAGATAAGCCAGAAAGGAGATATGAAGGTGCTGGTAAAACTAATGATGATGATGGTGGCGATGATTTAATTTACTAACACAGACAGGTCTCTGCAAACCAGGCATTTTAGATAAATATTGACGAGATATAAAATCATATATAACACTGTATCTGAAGTACTACAAAAACGGGGTTTTCTTTTTAGTATTATTATCATAACAAGGATCACAGTAATTTCAGAAGTTATTTATGGAGGCTGCCACAGGCATTTCCACTGTAAATTAGCAGTGAGTATTATTAGTTAATTGGTACATTAAAAGTTGTACCTTTCATTTAGTAGTTGCAGACTGTACCAGCGATGGGAACAATGCATTAGCCTCGTTCCCCTGGCACAAGCTCTTTGGGTTTGTAACCGTAAATGGCTTTCGACAGGGCACGTATGTAATGGGAAATTTCAAAACAAAATAATTATCTTGTTTGTCCCGGTCACCACAAAACTAAAACATCTCTAAAACCGAATTTTTCCATTACACCGTAATCATACTTAAGGAAGAGAGAAGATATTTGACCATCCGAAACTTTAAAAGAGCCACGAAAATGTACTAAAAAAGTACTCGCAGCCATTTCAATGGTTCTTTACAGCATCTCTCTCCATCGCCTGCAGACGTCACCAGGATATATCACCACCACCTCCGATTCACAGCATCTTCATTCCGTGCCCCCCAAACATGCTTTTCTCCTCATCTCTACTCTTAGTCGAGGGCATGGTTTACACACCAGCCTTCTCAATTTCAACAGCTCCGCCAGGGTCCGCCTCTCCCCCTCCTCCCTTCGGTCACTGCCCTCTCATCTTTCCCCCAAGGCCACTCACCCTCCTCCTGTCCTTCCCTCCCCCACAGAAGGCCTAGCGGGCGCCCTCGTTGTGGTTTCCTCGGACATCACAGGACTGTCCGACCTGGGCTGCCTGCCAAATCGGCCACTCTTGTCAAAGGTGTCTGCTAGGAAGCTGCCAAAAAGAGCTCCTAGGTAGCATTTTAAAATTTTCTGAATAGGTAATACACATTTGCGACACAAAATCCAAAATGTACCTAGAATGAAAAGTGTATCTCCCCGCTAAGCCCACCTCCAGCTACAGAGTTCCCTTCCTGAGGCACACAAATATTGTCAGCTTCTGCATCTCTCTCCAGAGATCTGTGTATCTCCCTGCATATACAGTGAATACGGAGTCTTCTGACGTTTAAACACACGCGTTCGCACACACTCAAACACACACAGAGCAACATTTTACCCATGTACACTCTTCCACATGTGGCTTTCCCACGGAATGAAATCTGGAGTGCACTGCATGTTGTTACATGCAGAGCGGATCCCTCCTTTTTCATGGCTGCATAGCATTCCACTGTGTGCCATATTTCATAATTCATATGTCAACCAGACCTCTAACCTTTACATTTGGGTTGTTCCTAATCTTTTGCTATTACAATGTGCAATAAATATCCTTATACACATGTCTTTACACGCATAAACTGTACATTTCACCAGCCTTGCTAATTCTGGATGATGTGGGCAGCAAAGTCACTGATGAATCTAAAGGCGTGAAAGAACATTCTTTACACTCTATCCTGTGAAGGGAGCACCTTTATCACGTGGTATTTTCAACGGCCATGTCGGTTTTTGCTGGTGCGCACACTTCTATCTACACTGAAAAGACGTACCGTCTGAAACAGGCTCACGTGAACACGTTCCCTGCACACACACACACGAAGCCACCGCGTTATTACAAAGCGAGATGGTTTAGCTGCTTTATGCTGACAGCTTTTCTCGCGCCGTGAGCCTAACAAATAGGGAAGCTCTGATAATACTGTTGAGCAACTATGAAAAATTAACTACTGCCAGGACCCTTTACTGATGGAATTCTGAAAAAGAAAATGGCCAAAGTCTGTGCAGAAATAAGACCACGGTGTCCAAATACTCAACCCGATGCTCTTATAAACATGAGATAACTTAAAACGTACATACATACACACGACACATAGAATACTGTCCCTCTCCCGGCCACATACCAGCGGCAGGCCTGTGTGACCTCTGGTCCCAAGCCCAGTCGTTTCCACTGTCAGATGTTCATACTGAACAGTGTTGTCCTAAACTACTACAAAGCATTAGTGAAGTATGTAAAAGCAACTCATTTGCAGAGACAAGAAATCCCACCAGCTGAGCCAGACACACTGTGTCCCTAGGCCACACCTGGTGTCTGGATTAATGGAAGGTGTCAGTCCCCACTGCTGGAGGGGGCCTGATGAAGTTCTGATGTCAGGGGCCACTCAGCGTGTAGCCACACCTTCTGCTCTAAGATGGCAGCACTGTGGAACAGTTTCTTGCCACGAATCCGTTTTTCTGAGATTTAAAGACCATCTTCTGCTCCGAGTCCTTGAGTTCCATACCAGTAGGCACAGCTTACTAGAAGTTTCTGAAGGTATCCCAAGAGATCTGTGCGATCCTTCACAAATCCTGGTCAGCTAGCACAGTTCATGCGCCAGGACTGTCCAAAAGTCTTCGGATCGGCTACCTGCAGGTCTCATCCTGTGACAAGGGAGGGGAGGGGAGGAGGAGGGACAGGCACCTCGACTAGAGAGCACTCCACCTACCTGTTGTCAACAAAAAGATCTTGCTTCTGACTTCACTTATCTGTCGCTGACTAGATTGTAACCTGTCTCCTGTTAAGTGCACATCTACCTTTGCCTTCGTGCATTCCGGTTTGGTCTTGGCAAAGCCTGAACTGACTCCAGAGACCACAGAAATCTTTAAGGCAGAAACCACTGAATTGAAAATCTCTTTTGTGAACCCCTTTCTGCCAGGATCACACATATCTCTGGGATTCTCTGGGAGTCTGAGCACCATGGCTCCCAACTTCTTACAGGGCACCAAAGAGTCTGGCTTCCTGAGGGGTCGGGAACATCGAACTTAGGAAAAAAGACTCTGCCATGCTAGCCAGCGCAGAGCTCTTCGGGGTTCTGTCATCCCGATCAAACGGCCACAGGCTTTCATGTTTCAGGGGTCTGGACATTTATGGTGTGTTTTTAAAAACATTTTCATTGCCAGAAGTTTATTTTCCCATATTGGTCCCTACTGCAGGTACCTCCATGAGATGGGATGTCATCTTTCACAGGATTTGAGGTTTCCCTGTTTCCCAAATGGGTATCAGAAGTCAGAGCTAACCTAAGTGAGTGGGACCGAAGAGCCTTCGAGAAGCCCTTCAGCCATGCAAAGACCACAACGGCGTCCAGGTAAATCCCACAGCCCTTCTTCAAAGGGCATCGGCGGGGTGGTCAGGCTGGCGAAGGGTGGGCGAGCCTTCCGCGGCGGTCGGCACAGCGTAGAAGCTGCTGTGTACCTGGGTGGCTGGTGGAACCGGGGCTGCGAGGTCAGACGTGACCAACCCTTGCCAGTTTTCACGCAGAATCTCTCAGGAGAGAAGATAGGATCTAGAAGTTCAACTGCCCGTAGCTACAACTGCTGTCTCCAGGGCCACAGTCACAGTGACAGCGTCAGCTCAGGACCATCGAGACGTCCTGTGCAAGGCCTAGCACGTGGAAATGTGAATAAAATGCACATTTATAACTAGTCCCCAAAACAGCTGTGCAGCCTGTGGCCATCCACTGGGAGCTACAGCACAGAAGGGACACGCAAAGGTCACTCCACCATCCGCAAGGTTAAAACGGGCCAGACTGGCCACCGCATGGCAGTTTTCCACCGGCCAGCCGCACGGTGCCCGAGGCTAACGTCCTCCTCGGGTGCTGGCGTCTATACTCGGGGGTAGGCAGTTCCACACAGTGGCCACGTTCTGGCCTCAGAGATGCCAGCATGGGGCACGTCTGTGGCGAAGGGCAGACAAAGCCGTCCCCGAGGGGCCAGTCTGTGGAATCACGAGTGGTGTGCGCCTCAAGCTCTCAGAGGCCGTGTGCCCCTCTCTCTCCGACAGCCTGTGACGGACCCCTGTGACGGACCCCTGTGACGGCATGGTCTCCGGCCCCCACTGCGAGGCAGTTCCTTATTCTCTTTATCCCAAGGATCCTACCCCAGGGCCACACACTTTAAAGACAGGGGCCTGTCCGGGGAGGCTTTAAAACTTTTTAAAACTTTGGTACTCAGTGGCCAATTCTTTGTATTCACCGCTGCATATCCAGAATCTAGCATGATCTCCGATACATGCAGCAAGCTCTCAGTAAATATCTGCTAACTGAATGAATGAATGAATGAATGAATGAATATCTGAGGGCAGTTCCAGAGGTGGACGATGGGCTAGGGAGCAGGCTGCTGTGCAAGAGCCTGCGGGATATAAAAAGTTCTAGCGGCGGCAGGTTGAAGGTCACTGACCACGTTCTCTCTGAGCCCTGGGTCTTCGGCGGACAGGGACAGGTGAGGGGAAGTGGTCGTGCCAAGCACTGTGACTCGCCGTGGCACCCGGCCTGGAGCACCAGAGACACAGTTCTCCCGAACTACCGATAGTGTCGACTCACACCACGACAGGCTCTTAGATGAGCTGGTCTCTGAGCTGGGACTCCCATGAGCTGACTGTGCAACAAGCCCGGGTTCCCAGAGCTCTGGCATCGCCACAATACGCAAGGACATGCTCACTGGTTCCTGACTACTTTAGAAAGCCTCCTGAAAGATGTACGGACGGCTACTGGTGAAGGTGGAGACAAGGAAAGGCACAATTCTTCTACCCATAACAAGATTTCAGTCTAGCTACAAAAGGACCAACGGTTTCTTACCTCCTAGGACTCTGGTCTGAGGAAGCTCATAATATAGCTATAAGGGATATTTCTCTGGGTTATATTCTTGGAAAAGATGCCACTTTGCTTAATGAAAAGAAAAATACAATACACCCACAGAAACAATGATATCTCGTTTCTAAAAGCATGGAGTCTAAGTTATAGAAAAAGGAATACAAATTTCAAACTTATTATAAATTATGAGCTTTCATAGTATAAAGTCATCTAAACCTTACACGTCAATTTTAAAAGGTGAAACAGCCACTCGAATTGCATTAATACCATTTTAGAGTGGTATAAAATATTTTAAACAACTTGGATGTAAAATACATGAATTTTGCCACTATCAGGCATCTAATAATTCCGTTGAACCACTGCAATGATTAATGTTAGGCATGAATCATGTCTGTAAGAATTACTTCTGGTATACAAACAGTCTGGGTCATTATATAAAGATTTCAAGATGGATACAAATATTTATAGGTATATTATAATCCAGCATTACTGGAGGAAAATTAGAAAACTGTTTTCTAAGCTAAAACCTGAAATTACATTTCATTTACTGTCATTCCTCTCTGCCCGGCCCTGAGTTAGCCTTTGGGATTCAGTGGTGAAGGACACAATTTTCGTAACTGCAAGGAAATTGGGTCCCCACCATCTTCCCCCAGCCCCTTCCACATACACAAGCCAAGCAAAGATCTGTCCCAGAGCATTCCTGAAGGATGGTCACTTAGCTCTTGCTGTGTGCTGTCATGAGACTGTGTTTAAAGTGTCCGGCACAGTGCCCACTCCTCCCTGCCTGTCCCCACCGAACCCCAAGGGCTTGACAGTCAGGAATTTTGTACCAGCTCCGCATAGCTACTGGCCGTCCAACCTCGCGAAGCTCATGTCAACACTCTGAACCCAAGTCTGCTCCGAGAACTCTGGTTGGGAGGCGCCTTTGGTTCACAGGGAATGAGATCACTGGGCAGTTCTGACAATGGGCAGGGCCACTACCTCACAAGGGGCCTGTTCCATCAGGTGGAACTCTCAAGTCAGAAAATTTTCCTCTATGTACAGCTGAAATTGTCCCTCCGTGAACTCAATCACAGGTCTTTGTCCTGCACGCGGCAGTAACACAAAACCTGTCTACCGTCTCTTTTACGCGATAATCCCTCAAATATGAAAGACATTTCACGTTTTCCCCACATCTCTAAAATAACAAGTGCCTTTTAATGTCAATCCATCCTGCGATCCCGGGACCTTTGAATAAGATTGCTAACCTGCCTCGGGGAGCTCGTTAGCCAACATTTCCATTTCAAATGCAGTGCCCGAAATATAACGTAATAACATTCGAGTTTGTGGTGTGACCCGCCATTATGAAACTAGCCTCTGGTGACACAACGTAAGACTCTATGGTTGACTTGGAGTAGAAAAGACGACTGACTGAACGTGTCAAAACCAAACAGAAATACTCTGTGAACCACACTCATTTAAAACTCCACAACAGGGAGGCAGGGCCGCACAGCGGAGTACCACCAAGGCCAGAAGACCCGGATGGGTTCAGATTCCAGCCATTTCCATGGATTAGACGTTAGCCTCCATGCTTCAGACTCCTATAAATGGAGAGCGTGATGGTTCCTACCTTATAGGACTGATACAAAGAACTGAATGAGTTACAAGATGTAAAGCATTTAGAAGAGGCACACCGTAGTTACAACAAATTATTACCAAATAGAGTAGGCAGCTTGTTTAAGTGATTATTTACTTAGGTGATTATCTAAACACCTCCTGCCTGCTGTGCATGCACAAATGATATGAAAACAATAACTTTTAGTTACTTCTTTTGTAACTAATATTGAGACACTAATAGATAAAAGTAAATTGACACTCTCTGAGATTCAAAGGATGTGAGATCTCTCTTGAGAGACGGACCGAACTGTAGTAATATAGAGGAAGCGAAGGAGTAAACACAATAAACAGGAAGTAAACACTAGAACACAGCCTGCTGATTTCAATTGTACTACGAATGCATAATTTTCAGCATTTCATTTGCTGTTAAGAGTATGTTCTCTTTGTTTATTGGCTTGATTTTATGCATACTTTTTAAACCTCATCGGAAAAATCATAATCTAATGCTAATCAACTTTCTGTCGTGTCTGCTGTGACAAGTGACCCTTACACTAAATGACTCTGCTCCAGTGCTCACTGAGTTCTAAAAATAAATGCTACCACGTGGTATCTGTTTCACACAGCTGAGCGAGCCAGCACGGATGTGCAGTGACCATGAGGTTTCACACACACTTGTAGAGAGCTCACTAGAAATGTTGAGTGGCTAAATAAACCAAATAAATTACCTGTGCATTTCTTTCTAGTTAAAAAAAAAAAAGTGCTACTTTCTTTACAAACTTCCATGAGAAGTTTTAAAAACGTCAATACAATAATTTCTTTAAAATGATGAGTCATTTGTTTAAGATTTAGCCTTTCATTAAACAGTAAAGAAAACAGTCATTTGAACAGCAGGCTTTGAAACCCTAACATATATCGTGTGATTGTGATGACTTTCAAATCATTAAAAAGCTCTTCTTTAGCAAATAACTTCTCCTCACAAAGAGTGGTTGCAATTCATTCATTACAGAATGGTTGCCTTCCCCATGACACTTACTAAAGTGAGTCGAAAGTGAGAATAAATCTTCACTACACCTCTGAGAGACGAGCAGGATGAAATATTTTCTCAAGATAAAGTTCATCTACGTTCTCCTCCAAAATTCCCGAACTTTTAGGAATTTGTAACATACTGTCAACAGAATACTGCATGACACAGAAGTGCCCTGGGTCAAACATCAGGTCTGGGACGCTTCCCAGGAAGGCACCAGTGTGACCAAGGGGAAATCAATTCTGCAGTTTAATCTAAGAAGAACATGTCACATATAGCAAAAAGATGTGGTACAGATGAAAATGTTAAAGTGAGAATAATACTCAAAACACCATGCAGATATCAGCAAACTTAAAAAAAAAAACTAACAGTCAAAAAATGAACAAAAAGATTAAGAATATACTACAAATTTTGCAATCATGGAAAATGCCACAGCAGAAATTAAACTACAAGTAAATTAATGATGAACGTTAACCTAAAGGTTTATAACATGCCAAATGGCAGTCCGGGATTGTCCATTACTCCCCATCACATCACATCGCTGTCACCTAATATCACAGAACATGCTTTGAGGGCCAGGTTTTGTTGTCACAGTTGTTGTCTATTACAGAAGACACTTGCAAAACCCTAAACTCAAACCTTGGTCAAAATACCCCAATCTAAGATAATTAAAAAGTATATATGCATGTATGAGTGTGAATATATATTTAATGGATCATATCGATTTATTTCAGCTTCCCGAGACCTGGAAGAGAGGAACCCAGCTGTGCTGTGTGACCAGTAGAAACGGTGTGATAATAGACAGGCAGTGTTTTAAGCCATAAAGTTTGTGGTAATTATGAAGCAATAGAAAACTAAGACACTACCATGAACACGAGACTTGCTAACTCCAGGGACGGGAGCCCAGGCTGGCTCTTGGCATATCGGCAAACCCTTTGACGTCCCCTCCCCTGGAAGCTCCGCTGGCCTCAGTGACCCACTCATGACCTCCAGCAGAGCGCTGCTGAGCAACGTGCCAGGGCTGGTCAGTTGCCTTTGGCTTTCTAGAACTCTCAACCGAGAATCCACTTTACTAGAGAGCTTGGCGTCGGGTTTTCAGAAGCTCTGCTTTTCCACTTCCTGTTTACTAATTATAGGTTTTCTATTTACTATTGTCCCTTGTGAATCTACCATCCTTAGGGACTTCCAGGAGAGGAGGAGTGGCTGCAGCGAAACAGAATTTGACCATTCCTAGACTCCCCAGCCATCACACCATCATACGACGCTATTAACCTTGGACATGAACTAGCCGAAATGACAATGACAGCCTCGACAACAGCCACCACAAACCAGGGAGGTCAGATGTTTTAGTATTTGAAGACAGGATTGTCAATTACTGGTTAAACACATTTCTCGTGTCCCCTTCTATACTCTGGAAAGTCCTACCAATCGGATTTGCTGTAAAACTCGAACCAACAATCGGCCTAACACTTTAGTCTCTACATTTCTAGCCCAACAAATTTCAGAAATGTTTGGTTAATTGAAGAAATTTCTTGAAAATCTGTCAATAAAAACTCTTCTCGTGCCTAACATAAACTTTCACCTCATTAATTAAACCAGCAAATACTTATTATGGAGAAGGTAACAGGAGGTTGAAAGATGGGACACAGGCCCTATGCTCAAGGAGGCTATAACAGACATCAGTACTTAAATACATATTAGGCAGAATATAAGTAACTTCTGTAAGAAAGGCTCGAGGAGAGACGGCAGGCAGGAGGAAGTCCAAGAGAGAGCTGTACAAAGGATTTGAATAACCTCTCCCGACCACCTCTCCAGAGCTTCTCAGTCCCCGTACCTTTATCTGTCTGATACTCTACACCTTGTCTTCACCCGAAATTATTCCATCCTTCAAACCGTCAACGTTAGAACTCTCTTCAGACTGGACTCCAGATCCCTGTTGCGGGGAAAACCCTTGTCATCCCTCCCGCATGAGCCTCCACCGGGAGAGAGGACTACTGGTCACTCCCCAGGGAGATCAGTGGTTAATCTGATTGGTCGCCCTACCCCACCTTCATCTGGGAGGAAAGAAAAAGCAACATTTGGCCTGACGCCTCCAACAGTTGATCAGAAGCTCTGTATTTCGTGGGTTTTGGATCCTACTGAACCATTACTAAGCTGTCGCTCACCACTTATGTTTCATTCTGAAAACCTGAGAATTAAGAGCGAGAAGACGGATGAGTTATTGATACCCCAAATAGCCAACAATCCCTTTATCTTTCTGTCCAACATTCCCCATGAACCCTGAACCCTGGATCAATCTAGTTGTTGTTCTCTGTCCCCATCTTAAAGAAAATGCTATAGGCCTAAGAATTAAGACTATGACTAAACTTGATCTCCAGTCTCTGGGAGATGCTACACTCTTCACTACCTAGTAAATCTTCTGCAGGCCCCTATTGAGTTTCAATTCCAATTTTGTATAGAAGCTACTCCAGACTCTCCTAAACGCTTACTCATAGCAGAAGGCCTTGTCTCCGATTTCACTGAAAAAATAGTAGTATTTGGGTTTGAAGGCTATGAACTTCCTGCCCACACCTGCTTCTGGAAACTCTGTCTCCTGTTCGATGCCGACCCCTGACCCTGGGTTCTGGCTCTCCGCCCTTCAGCGTACTCGGCAATCACGCTCCGTCAGTCAGTCACTCCCTCTCTCTCCTGAAGCTTCGACTTTTGATTCTAACAATTCTTTCCTCTCTCCACACAGACACGCTCAAAACCCATTTCGAAAACGAAGCAGAAGCAACGATAAAACTATGACTCTCTCAACAAACCCGAACACTCTTCTAGCTACACTTCTAAGGGCCAAGCTTTTAGGAGAAGTGACCTCCGCTGGCCCCCTCTGCCTTTCCGCACTGCATCTCAGTGGAGCCAGACGCATGCCAGCCCTTCACCGGTGTGATCGAACGGCCTCCGAGTGAACTACTGCCACAAATGCTTTTCATGTCTTCTTCGTCTTGACTTATCGACAGCATGTGACGTTTAACAACTTCCGTCCTGAAACCCTTCCACTGGCTTTTGTAACAGCCGTGCCTCCTGATGCTCCTTCTATACTTCAGAATGCTCTGTCTTTATTGGTCAAACCTTAAATTTTAACATTTTCCCAGGATTCTATTCTTGGCTTTCCTCTTCTCAAACTGAACTCTCCCTGGGGAGGGGGAGGGGAAGGAGGACAAGGAAGAATATTTACACCATGAATTATCATCCCACATGCCCATGAATCAATAAGACTAAATCTGAACTCATTTGCTTCCTCCCCCACCCCAGCTCGCCTCTATCGTGGCAATGCTCTGTATTTGTTTGTCCGTCTGTTTTCAACTGCCCTGTAGGGACAGATACAACACACTGCTGTCCGGAGTGGTGGCCTCCTAGAGCAGGGGCTGGGAGCGTGGATGGGGGCAACTACATAGCAAGAACAATACATCTTAGGGGACCGAAGGAATACATGGTTATAGAAACAACCCCAGATGAACTTCACTGAACTATACTGTGCATATCTTTATTTATGATGTTTATCTATCCATCCATCCATCCATCCACCCATCCATCCGTCCATCCATCCATCTCTGAATCTCTCTTGTGCTTAGCACAAGCACCTGGTACATGGTACTCAACCCACAGGGTATTCAACTCATATTTTTTTAATCAAAGAAGTAGAAGAAGTATGAGATATCTGAGATAAGCTTTGAAGAACTGGTAGAATTTCAACAGCTACAGATGGAGGAGGAATCGTTTAAGGCAGAGGAAATGGGAAAAGCCCAGGCACGGACAAAAATACTCGACTGACAGGGTATGTAAAGGCAAATAATGATCAGTAACACCAGAACGCTGATGTGTGGTTTTATAAGACTTTAAGACTGAGCTGCAGATGCGATCTGACAAGCAATGGCGAGCCAGGGACGTATTTTAAGCAATGGCATTTGCAGTTGGAAAAGAATTAACTGGAACCGAGGACACTTCTTAAACAGCTACCAAAAGAATTACCTAAGTGAGAAGAAATGAAGGCCCGAACTACAGCAACTAGAGTAAAAGTAGAAGAGAAGGAGAAAATATTACTTTTGAGATTGAAGATAAAAACCGAGCTTTTCGAATATTCGAGAAGTCAGTCGAAGGGAGTCAGTTGAAGTCATAAATTTAAAGGAAGTGAAAAATTCAAACCACTAAAATTAAAAGGCCTAAAAAGGAACAATAAATATTTTTTAAAAAAAATACATTTAACACATTGGTTTATGGACCCGAACAATCGCGAACGGTGTTGGGTACTCGAGCACACAGTGTTCTCATCAAGCTGGTTGTGCTGGTGAGAACTCCAACAAGCACGGGCTGACACACAGGGGTGAGTGAAGAGGACATTCTGTGTGTGCGCAGGAAAGATCATTCTATGAGTTCTGAGGAGGGAGTGAGCAGAATATAACCATACCGTGAAGCTGTTGTTAGCATTTTTTGTGCTTGCTTCAGCTACACTGGCATCTGAGAGGTCAACTTCATCAAATATCAGAGACTGTTAATGAAAAAGAACACAAACATATTAAATAAAAACTGAACTTAATGCTCCTCAATATTTATTATTATTATTTTTTTTACTATTAGGTCATGACTATGCGGGTATGTCAGGAATTAGGAAAAGAAAATGAAGAAAAATTTAAGGTAGTGATACTTTGTGAGTAAAACCACAAAGTATGAGTAACACATAAATCCCAAACTGAAAATGACTTGAAAGAGCTTTAGAACACTGTTTCAAAGCAAAATGCTCTGTGCACTTAGGAGCATAATCCATGGGGAACCTACTAAGTGTCACACACACACACGCGCACACGGGACAGTATCTCTAAACCTTGTAACAGCTTTGCCAGGAAGGCAGAGGAGACATCATTGCCCCACATGTGCTAAATGAGAAATGAAAAGAACGAGTCCAGGCTCAGATCATGGAATTTTCTGGACCTTATCTTCCTCATCTATAAATGTGTTCAAATGAGACGGTGAATCGCTCTGCGAATATAAGATGAATGTTTCTTTTATACTCTTAAAAGTGGTTTTCATCAAAAATTTTTCAGTGGTTAAAACCTCCACAGAAATGGAATCTCTAAAAATATACGATTTAGAAGTTAGAATATTCTAGTAAATAAATGTATCCTTCCCACTTTTAGTCACTTGGTTGTTGTTCATACTCGTTCAATGTTCTTCCAGCAAGGCGGGCAGAACAAGTCTCCTCTAGAAGTGTCAAAAAAGGGGGCCCCTTCCTGGACAGCCTCCACCGCCCCAAGATCTCCAGGGGGTGTGTTTCAATCCAACCAATCTGACTGGAAGACTCGTTCCCCGACTCGAGAGAATTTACAGTCTAGCACAGGTGATGAAACAGACACAGCTAATGTTAATGTGAGACAGACGATATATTAAAAGTGGAAGAGATGCCACAAAATGCTACGGACAGCCACAGATAGTTTACACTCTTTCCCTTGTGAGTAATGGAGTAAAGGCTATTTGAGGGGGATCTTAAACAAAATGAGGAATTTTGTCAAGTGGAGACAGGGGGGAGGCTATTTGGAGGTGAGGAACAGGGGCAAAGCCGAAAACTATCAAGCAGTCAGTGCTGCCGAGAAATAAACGTGAAAAGTCAGGATGGAGCCAGATCAGGGACAACCCTAGACACGGTGACTTTTAAAATAAGATTGATTATTTTATTTGGTTATTACTTCTACAGCTGCGTAAACTAAGAATTAGGTTTGTTTGTTGATTTGTTCTGACTTCCTGGTGCACAACTCTGCTATTTATATCAGAAACATACATTTTTTTTTAATATGGAAATGATCAATTACTCAACTGGCACAGTAGCAAGAAATCGTAATGTTTATTTTTGAAGGTCTACTAAAATAGCAGTTCTAAACGGAAACTCATTCTTACAATTTTTTTCTCCCCAAACTATCTGATTCTTATTTTATTCAACTGTTACATGAAAATTATTTAAAGCCGTAATCTTATTTGACTACGATTTTTATTCTTAACCACTAGCATAACTGAGTGGTGATTCTGTGTGTCAGGCAAACACCTCAAGTCTGTTATCTCGTTTAAACCCCTTCTCAACATCGCACGCTGTCTGTCCACAGCCACTTCCCTGGAAAGTGCTAGAACTGGGATACGAACTCTTGTCTGAAACCAGAGAATGGTTTCTTAGCAACTACAGAAATTCTCTCTCATGGCCAGGGAAAGATTTATGAGGTAAAAAGTATCAAGGAGAGGGGGGAAATCCAAAATTTTGAGTTTATTGTATCTGATAAGGTTACATTTAGTGTTTCATTTTAACTGGAAGGAAAGAAGGAAGGAAGGAAGAAAGCAAAATACACTGGAACCTTCCTGCTCGATTGTCCTTCGGGGACACCGTGAAAGTGACTTGAATTAGCTCCCTTGGGATTTGGTCCAAGAGGGATCACGTTTACACTGAACTCACATAAGAGCAGTCAGGCTGTAGTGGGCCCGTGACAAGAACAGTGACAGAACCAAACTTCCAAACCCATCCCCAACCTCAAGCGCTTGCGCTAGAATTCTCTCGAGTTACCTTTGAGTCCTTTGCATAATAAAGCGTACGGCCTCGAAGCTTGAAGTACCGCTTCTTCCACCGTTGGAAAGAACTGGTTTGCTTCAACAGCTGCCCCTCTTTAATACTGGTCTGGGGAGAAGCAGAAGTACAATGCCATGATTAAAATGAAATTCGAAACCAAAGATATTCAGAATTAATGACACACTATCATTAACGTTTTGAATATTGTTTCCCGTGTCCTACAAATGACACGAGAGTATTTTCTTCTCCTTCTTGTCCAACCAAGGGAGCTCATGTGCAAAGTCCCAAGGAGCAAAGGGAAATTGGACAGGGTTCCCTGACCTCTGAGTAGTCGGAAATAGTATGGAAGGCACATGCACGTAAACCAACACTCGCAATACAGGGTGATGCATACACTGACTTGTATACAGTAAGCGTTTAATAAATGACAGAAAGGACAGAGGTGCAGTATAATATAATGGTTAAGGAGGCATGGGCTTCTCATCCCCGTGACTATTTTTATAACTGGCAATTTGTACTTAACCCCTTTCACCTTCTTCACCCACCGCCCCCTCCCCGACTCCTCCCATCTGCAACCCTCATGAAAACGCTCAATAATATTATAATAACTACGCGTGGTATCAGATGGGCGCTGGTCATCTCTTATGGTATATAAAGGTCTAATCGTTATGCTGTACGCCTGAAACAAACAGATGTCAACGGTAATTCAAATTTTTTAAAAAACGAAAGAAAGGCATGGGCTCTGGAGCCAGAACCCCTGTTTGTGCTCAGCTCCGGGTGCCACCACTGAGTAGCTGGATGATCTTAAGCAACCTACTACACTTCCTGACGCCTTTATTTATTCATCTATAAAAGGGATGAATGACAACTTACAGGGCTGTGGCGAGGCATAAATGAAAAACTCGTAAAGGATTACTGCACGGCACACAGTAAGTGATCATTAAATGTCAATTGTCATTAGCCATATGTTAGTGTAACAAACACATATTCAAAGCACCGTGCCTGGTGGTCCAGAGAAGGATCAGCTCCACCTCAGAGGGAGCCTGGGGTGGGTCTCAAAGGACTTTATCGAAATGGCCAGGAATGGGGAAGGGTATTTTAGGTGTGTGCAAAAGCAGAAAAGTTTAAAACAGCATGGCTTATTTGGGGATCTTCAAAGAGCTTTTGGTTGTAAATGCAGATGGGGTTTACCAGGCGGGGCGGAGACGTGGCTGAGAGAAGTAGGCAGGGGCTCTGTGATGCTGGGCCAGACGCTGTGCTAAGCCCTTTGTGATGCAAGTTCACTTCGTCATCAACCCTCCCACTTCGCCTAGTATCAATCCCTGACTTGGTCCCTCCCTCCACGACGGTGCTTTGCGTTCGAGTGGGCACCCGAGCTCCTCCCCGAGGACCCACCATCTCCTCGAGGGCTCTTCCCTCAGATATCCTTCGCCTCCGATTCTCCGACCTTCTCGACGGGACCCACTGCATCGACCTCCAATTTAATACAGCAACGTGTTCCCCATCTCGATCTTTCTTACTCTCCCATGCGAAGTACTCTGCATCTTCTAATGTGTAACGTAAGTTACGTATTTATTATGTCTACTGATGTGTTTATTATGTTTATTGTTACCTATTAGAGTAGAAGATCCCTGAGTTTATTTTATCTAGTAAAGTTAAATTTACTATTTCATTTTAACTGGAAGGAAAAAGAGAGAAAGGAGGAAACTAAACTTAAAGCAAACGAAGCTTATAGCCTTGCTGTGACATTGTCCTTAGGAGACATGTCACAGGACTGAACTCAAAATGATCCTCTTGGGATGGGGCCCGAGATGGATCATGTTTATCCTGAATTCACAGAGGAGCATTAATGCTATAGCAAGCCTCCAAGACAAAAACAGCTCATAGAACCACGATTTTAATCCATCCCACCGGGTTGCACATGATAATAGCTTAAGTACCAAGAACATCATCTAGCATGTACGATACTGAGACCTATATGAATGTAGAGCAGGTACTGAGATCAAACCCGTCTGCTCAATTCAAGTTTATTCCCAATTTTTACCTTACACTGTCTTTTATCATCAACGTGACATAAAATATTGAAAAGAGTCTGCCGTCACTAATAAGGCAGTTAATTACATTAATGCTTACTTTCAATCTCAATAAGAGATCTTCCCTACAGTTTGCTCAAACTGGTCCTCTAGGAATGGTGAGATCATTACAATTTAATGATAACGAAATACTTTGAAACTTTAGTACCGAAGAGCTCAGTCTGGACCGAGACACAGTCTTCCAGCCAGGCTCTGCCACACGCTAACAGCATGAATCTGGGCCAGCAACTTCAGCTGTCTGTGCTCCGGTTTCCTCTCTTAAAATATGGGACTAATAATCCCAACTTCACAAGCTCGTTGCATCTAATTTAATTATAAGATGATGCCTGGAGAGCACTTAGCACACTGTCTGGGTTACAGAAAACATTCAATAAGTGGCAGAAAGTGTTGTCATTATGATATCATTATGCTATTAAGTTCAGGGAGTATTTGCCAGGCACCAAATTATAAGAGCTTCTTGGAAGAAGGGAATTCGCGTTCAGAGGCCACTGTAAGGGCAAGTAACAGCTGGAGCAGGGCAGAGTGTCAAGGGATGAGGCTGAGGGAGACGAGCTGGAAGCTGCGGGCCACGACGGGGAGTCTGCTTTTCATTCTAAGTGCAAAAAGCTAGAAAAATGTTTGAAGCAGGAGAGAGAGAGAATGGGGAGCTGGGTGAGAAAGTGGGGGACAAGTTAAGAGGCTGCTGTAGTTATCCAAGAAAGAGACACCAGAAGCTCGAACTAAGGTTCTAGCATCACTGAGATGGGACAATCTGAGATGTTACTTTGGAGCCAGAATCTACTGGGCTTACTGGCAGCCATGAAGGACGAGACACAGAAGAGAACCAAGGAGAAGGCTAAGCATTTGGCTTGGGCAACTACATGCGAAGGACCGAGAGAGAAAGGGCAGTGAGAAGCGCATGGCGGCCGCATCTGACGTGACCCAGCGTGGAGAGTCTGCGATTCTTAAACCCAGACACGAGGTACTGAAACGCTACGCAAACGTAACTTACCCGAAGAACAAATCACTTGGAAATTTGAATTTTTGAGTGTACTGGGAGTTTTGCAAAGTTCTGTTTAAGGCAATCGGGAAGAAAATGGAATGTGTGTTCTCTCTGTGTTCTACACGCACGGTTTGAAGAAAGTGTAAGTAAGCCACTGCTTCCCCTGCACGGTCATCAGAGTGACTTTTAGAAATGGAAACCTGATTCGATTCTGCCACAGCTTAAAGCCCTGCACTGGTTCTCGACGACCGGCAGCATGAAGTCTAATCTTCTATACGTACCAAAAAAAGACCCCGTACGATGCTCTCCAACCTCGTCGCCTGCCCTTCCCACGCTCTTCCCAACTCTGCCCCGAATGTCCCTGCCTCAATCTGCCTGTCTCGAAAGCTCCTAATCGCCTCAACTCTACCCAGTGCCACTGCTCTGTGAAGGCTTCTCTGACCCCACGGGAAGAAGGGACCACTCCTGCCTTTGTCCCTCTGAGTCGATCTGTGTAACGGCAGCGAACGGCATCCATCGGTTTACATGTTTGTGGTCCTGCCATGCTGTGACTCTCATAAGAGCAAAGACCGTGTCCCATGTATTTTAACAACATCTCTATCTGACACATTAGCTGCCACCTTAGAGCCTCCATAAGTGTTGAAAGGAACAATTTTTAGTTAGGGTGTAAAATGGTAAGATAATTTTGTATTTTTGAAGAATAAAAAATTAGAAAACAGGAAATGATGGCTGAAAATGATTCCATGGCCTCCAGCATTCAGCAGGTCTGAGCCTGCCATTTCCAGGTCTGTAAACAAGCAGATACAATGCACAAAGGCGGATGAGCCTCAGGTGCAGTCCTGGTGACAGGGTCGAGAGAGACAGCCAGAGGGACAGCAAAATGTCGATTTTGACTTTAAGAATACAGCTCACTTAGAGATGGTCTTTACATAGTCACTCGAAGCGAATAATTTATCTGCTTTTTTTTTCTGTATAACTTTATGGTCTTTAAATCTTGCATAAGCATGGATTAATCTGCAACATACGAGGCCGTGGGAAATAAAAAGATGGGGAAGATAAAGTCCTCACCTTCACATATTTACGAACTTCTCTGTGTTACAGTATGTAAACAGTTAATTTTAAATTCTTCAAGGGGAAAAAAAAAAGAAGGAAAATCGTTCTGAAGCTAGCTTGCTTTTCTCTAAGAGATGTGATTTAAAAGATTTAAGTAGGAGACAGTTATCTACATGAAAGCTAATCCCCAAAATAAACTTCTGTTTATATACAGCTAGTTAAACAAATACTTATATAAGCAAAAACATAACAAAAAATGATTAATTTGCAACAGCTTTAGCAAATATAATCATATAATCAAAGTGCGGTTCAAAGAAAAACATGTGACTCCAAAAATCTCAAAATACTTATTCTAAGTGAAAATCTCAAAATACTTATTCTAAGTGAAGAAACAGAGAAGCAGTCTTTAAAATCATAATATTTATACTATTCAAATATTAATATTCCACTATAATAACGAAACTAGTAACAGATATAAGAAAGTGGATCAGAGTTATAATTACAAATCTATTAACATTAAGTATTAGATTTTAATTTTATTTTGTTCACAATCTCTCGGATAAGGGATAAGCTCTCCTCTCCCTCAAAAATGGGTTTAGGACATTTACATTAACCGCCATTTAGTCTTATAATCTGGCAGATATTAGTTTAGTCCTATCTGACTCTTACGAAAAATCAGTAAAGCCATATAGACCTCAACTGTAATCTGACAATCCAGTTTCCAAATATTAAAAACAAAAAGGAAAATGAATTTAGCTTTGAAAAAAATATTTCCATAAAATAAGCTTTAACTTGAAAGCTGTCTTATCTAGCTGGCTTTCTGAGACTGTTTTTCTAGTCCAACGTCCTAAAGCTGTGGTATTGCTCACTTCGTGCCTCCTGCTTCGAGCCAACAACAGTACTTTCTCTTTTAAGTTAAACACATGCGGGTGCTCTACACATTTCAAAACATCGCTTGTGCCACGAGTCCAAGTTACTTAGATGGAATGCTACCTTAATGCGCTAAGCAGAGTGCAACTTTGCACACAGGGTTTTTTTGGTAAGCTAAGAATCTTTGAAAAATCAGTTACTGCCTGATTGATCTCATAAATGTACATTTTATATGTTAACTATTCTGGGCCATCAGATAGGCAGGATAAAAAGCTTGATATGACAAAGTGGAAATGTCGGCGATGACTCCTCTTTTACAGATGCCTTCGAAACTTCCAGAAGAATCTCTCGCTTATCCTATTCTTGTCACATTATGATCCCTAACTTCTCTTCTAGGAATGGGAACGGAATTCGTTGTGATGGGAAGAGGTGGGTTGTTACGGACTGAATGTCTGTGTCCCCCAGAAGTGAAATCCTCACGCCCAATTTGATGGTTTGAGGAGGTAGAGCCTTGGGGAGGTATTGGGTCATGAGGGGAGCGCCCTTGATGTGGGATGAGTGTCGTCATCAAAGAGACCCCAGAGAGTCCTCTCGGCCCTTCTACTGCGTGAAAACACAGCTAGAAGATGGCCATCTGTGAACGAGGAAGCAAGTCCCCACCAGACACCAGCGCCTTGATCTTGGACTTCCCAGCCTCCCAAACCGTGAGAAATAAATATTTGTTGTTTGAGCCACCCAGTTTACAATATTTTTGTTACAGCAGCTCGCATGGTCAAAGACATGGGTCGACCGAGTTCTCAACACTCTAGGTTTTGTATGTAATCACTTCTCTCCTGTCTCTTTTAACTACTGCCTACTCCATTCCCCCAAAGAGAATTTTCTTTGCCATCTACACTTTCTAATCCATTCTGTCAAATAAGCTCCGGAAAAGCTGCGTATGCCTTCCTGGGTGTCTGGACAGAAAACTCTAACATTGTGAGTCTATCTGACATTCTTTAACGGTAAGCCTCTTTAGTTTTACAGACTAAAGTGGAAATAATACCTGTATGTCAGTCACAACGTGCTATGATGACACGTGAGATCATGGACATGAAAGAATACATAACTCTTTAAAAATGTGGCATGACAAGATATTATCAATATTTGTCCCCATAGGAAGCGTTCTTATAGGAAAGATTTTATCTCTTCACTTCCTTGCCTCCTGCCACAGCCTCAGCTCCAGCTTCTCTCCTTCCCTTGGACTCAGCAGCTCCCCGAATGCCTTCTGGGCTGTCGGTTTCCCCCTCACTCACCCATGCTCCTCGCAAGGGGTGGAATCATCCCCGATTAAGAGATTCAATCCCACCAAATCCTAGTTTAAGATGCACAGTGTAATTCCAGCCTGACTGACGGGGCACAGACTCTTGCTTCCACAAGTGAACACCTGAGCTTCATCTTCAGCAGCCAACAATCCTGCATTTACCTGGCAGCAGCGTAAAAGAGAGATACCTGCTAATCCCCAAATCCTCCATGTTTCCCTATGTCCAAGCTTTCCATGAGCTCCCTCTACTCATACACTGCCTCCTGCACCTTCTTGTAAACGTCCCAACCCCATCCCATCATCCTTCAAGGCTCAGGCCACCCTCACAGCCTAGGTGCACCCATGCTCAGATAATGTTTACAGCATTAATCATATAAGAATTTGTTTAAATTTGTATCTCTCGTATTTATTTTTCCATCTGACAGATGGCCATATATTTGATGCTAACAAAGTAATTAATACATGTTAACTGATTTATTGAATAATCCGAAAAGGAAAACTTAGAAAGATTAAAACTTTTTTTTTCTTTGACTGATAAGAATTTGGAGAATTTAATGGAGCAAGATATTTCAATGTTTCTTTCCAGCAAGTCAGTATACTGGCAGAAAGTATAAAAGAAATAGACCTGACCCCTAAAAAGAGCCCTAGGTCAGGATCCACTTCTGACTCTACCATTTATTAGCTTTGTGGCCTCAAACATGTAAAAAGATCTATAAACCTAAATTTCCCTACTTGTAAGATGAGGATAAATAATACCTGCCCTGTATTCCTCAGAGTTGTTAACTTGAAACAAAATGAAACAAAATGATGTGTAAATACCTTTCATAAACTCTCAGATACTATATAACGCACCGTAAGGGACTCAGCACGTCACACTTTGAGAAAAAGGTGTTGGAAGTGAGGCTGACACAAGTTAAAAGAGAGAGAACCTTCCTGAACAACGGCCTAACGCTTATACTTAGAAAAATTATCAAAGACCACATATAACCACGTATAACCTACAGTATACAGTCCCAAAACGAGTAAAGCTTTCTAAACATTTCTAATAAGAACAGAAATCAATCATGAAATTGTATTTAATAAAGCAATGGTTCAGAGTTTGTAACTGCTATATAATATGATTTTATTTCTCAGAGCATCGATCTTGTTTACCGGTAAGAATCAGAAAATGATGACAATGGCTGCTGGATGACACCACCTGGAGGCCTCTGGTACTTCAAAATTTAATTAGCCCCAAACTGACAGCTCTACCTCACTGAGAGCAGAGTCCCAGCACTTATCACCGCCCCAGCACAGAGAACAGCTCTGACTTATTCCCTACAAATGAATGGATGACGTGAAGGCGGACATTCAGGGAGGACAGCTGAGATGTCCTCTGGGGGGAACCTGAACTGGACAGTGTCTTAAAAAAACCGTGGGCAGGAAACTCAACGGCATTCTGGGATCTGGGCCCAGGGCTGCCTGTCTTGTGGCCATGTCTTTCTCGTCTGCAAACGTCTCTGCAGAAAATGTAAGCATTTACCATTTGATCTCATTCTGATGCATCTGTTGGCCTCCTGTTAAACTGCTTCAAGCCTGGCTTTTCTATCTGCCACCAAAATTTCCCATCAGTTCCTCTTGATTCTAGGACCTTTTGGCTTTGTGCCTTGTACCCTTCTCTCCCCTTCAGAATTTTGTCTAACCATGAATTTCTTACTTCCTTAAAATCAAATTCGAGATCTTTACTGAAATGAGTACATATGTTGCATTAAGCTTCATCGAGTATACCAGCTGTTGTAAAATCCAGCTGGTCGTCTGAGTCACCGGGAACACCTTACTGAGATTAACGCCTGGGAGGTGTGGGCTCAACAGGCTTGGAGTAGAAGCATCGGAAGCTGCACGCATTAAAATCTCTTTTGATGGTTGTAACTGTCACCCAGGCTTCATAAACACTCTCATAAATGACACTGAGTATAATAATTTGTAGACGCCTTTAAAAAGATAGAATGCAGCATTTTTTTCATTCGCCTTTAACCGATACTATTCAATCTCACCATTTGTCCTTACCTGGCTCTGAGCATTTAAAAAATTGGTGTAAGAACCTTCCTCAAACACATCTCTAGGGAGGCACTGAATCTCTCATACTGAACGTGTTTCTTTCTGTGTGCGTGGAGCCGGCTCACATGCCATGCCGACCCTCTTCCCATCCCCACTGGCTCTGCTCCAAGGCAGGTGGGGGGAGTGGCGGGGTGCGGGGGGGGGCGTTAATCACTCTCGCATGCTCGCTCAAGCTCTTCCCTTCCTCGCCTTGAGAACCAGCCACGCACAAGAAACCAGGCGATTCTCAACAACCATTCCGAGAGAAAACTGACTTGATTTGCAGAAGTCTAGACTAAGACTTCCAAACGAAGAGAGGAAGCCCCGGGACCTGGGAAATGCGGGGCGGGGGCTGATAAGGAGGAGAAGACCCCCGAGTGTGTCTCCGTCCCAAAGCACCCCGCAGCCTGTGCTGGCACCGGCCTCATCCAGCAAGGAAGCAAATGCTGGCAGGAGGACCGCGGTGGGAACGACGCAAGGACGGTTCGGCGGGACGGTAACGCAGCAGGAGGGGGCGCCCCAGCACGAGAGGGCGCCCCAGCATGAAAGGGCGCCCCAGCTTCCCGGAGAACGGGGACCGGGGGTGCTTCTGGACCCAGTCCTCAGGGCAATACAATAAGGTGATTCGGGTGCTTTGCCTTTTATGACATCACAAAACATTTTTTATAAACTGCCACTTGAGCGGCGGGCGGGGGGGGGGGCGGGGCGCGGGGCGTCTAGCAGTTTTGTGTATCACAATAACCTGAGGACACAGGACGGGCACTTTGGAGAGCCAAAGCAGGACCTGAGCAGCGGCTTCCCATGCTGGGCGCCACGGAGGGGACTCTACAGCCCCAAGAAATACAGCCCCAAAGCCCCGAGGCAAGATGATTATACGCATTTAATATGATGATATTTAATATTTATACAATGTTCATTTAATGGCATTTAATGTTCTAGAACTTTGTGAAACACTTTCATTTGTGGTTATTCATATACAACCACTGTTGTTTTTGGAAAAATTTCCCACACCTAAGTTTATTTTTACGTATAAGACACACACACCGTATTCGGGCTGTCCGGGGCGCGTGTGCTGAGACTGTCGCCTGGTCACCCGGCCTGCAGGCGGCTCACAGCCTCCGGCCCCGTGCGTGCACCTGCCCGTTAAGTCAGGTGACGCATAAACTCTAACGTGGCTCTGAGGTCCCGCAGCGCCTCATCCTCCAACCCAGCGAGGAAGAGGCTTTGCACCACGACCCGAGGACCCCTCCCGCGTGCAGACGAGAACGTTCCGACCTGTCACGCGGGGCCAGGCACCTGCTGCTCCTCCGACCCAGGGACGGAGGGCAGGGACCCCCGTGAAGCTACGACGTCCCTTCGCCGCAGCACGCGGAGTGCATTCTCGACGTCGTCAGCATTACGTCTGAAGTACTGTAACTGCTAATATTTGGGACCCATATTTAAACATAAATCAATGCATTCTAAAGCAAAATCATGGACGTTATCCAACGTATTCTAATTGCCCTCTATATCAATAAACCACCTAATGAGTCCTACTTTGTCCCTTATACTGGTTTGTAATTTTCTTCAGAAAAGCTATAGATATATAATTGCCTTCCTGAGACACTAGTTATTTTGTAAACTTTTAATTAATTCCTAAAATTAAGCTTTCTCTCTGTTTTTTTATATGTTCCTTTTTTAGGAGTTTCTAAATGTGTTTTTCTAATAGGTAATATTAAAGAGATAAAAATATATGATTTTATAACGTACTATTATACTTTTATTTAAAGAAGATACAAAATGTGCATACACACCAGGTATGCTTCCCCCCCGCCCCCCATAAAATACAATGAACTACAGCATGTCACCACAGGGTGGTGGCAGTGTCATACCTATGACTCAGGTTTTTCTTTCAGAGCCAGGAACAAGGATGGGCCTTTTGTCAATTAGATGAACCCTGCCAACAACCGTGAGTGGCACATAATAAAGAATTCTGTGGTAAAGGAGTAAAAAAGCCATTCTGCCAATTCCGAATTCACTTCTTCCTTTATTAAACACCCTTACTCACTTCCAAAACAAAAAACCCCTTTGTCCACACGTGACATTTTGATGTGACCACTTTCCGACACGGCTACCATGACACAACAAGTTTGATTCAGGGGCATTTAGATGTGGCCTAAAATAAACCACTGAACATTACACTTATTTTTTTAAACTAGTAACTAATGTGCAGAACAGACAAGCTCACGCCGTGCCTGAGCATCATTCTGCTGCTCTCCCGCTGCTCCCCCTGCCGACTGCAGTTTGGGTGAGGCAGGAACTGGGGGTTGGGGTTGGGGTGGGGCCGAGATGGGATGGAGCAGGTGAAGCTCTAGCAGAAGGAGATTATGGAAGACGTGGCAGACCAACCACATGTAACCAGGAATCATGTTCACCACATGTATTTATCTCGGAAAGGGCTAGTAACCATCGTCTGCACAATCGTGTGCTTATTTTCTGGAATTTAAATTGTACGTTCAATAATCTGCCTCTCAAGCCTCTGGTTCTTCCCCAGAGATTACCTGGGTCCCAAATGCGTAGGAAATTCTCAGATTTCTGCCAATTCATAGTTAGGTAGTAGGTAGGTAGACACATATATGTTATATTTAAAAAGGACCGATATCTCTATAAGGATAACCCAGTTCTCATAGATTTTTAAAAAACATCTTAACTGTTGATGGAAATGAATAAAATCAAATGTGACTGTCCACTGCAATTAGGACAGGGCAGAGGAAAGGTCAGAGGCTGTGCAAATGACTGTGCAAATGACTGTGCAAATGACTGTGCAAATGACTAGGTAAACAGTATACACACACACACCTAATACCACCGTGGGTTCTGTGCTTTGTTCGTGACAGTCTGTTCCTTTATCTGGATCCATCCCCTGCTGTCTATTTATTCCTCCTCTGAGACCCTCCCCCGCCACCCTCCTCCTCTCCCCTCCCACAAAACCGAGCTCCGCCCTCCTTTAGGCTACTTGGGGACCTCGTTGGAACGTCTCTCCTCGTGACGCAGTGTGATCATCTGGCTACGTGAATCGCAGAGGTGCAGAGTCTGGCTCCATGGCTGACGAGCTGTTCAAGCCCTTGAGAAATAACCTTTCTGTGCCTGAGTTTCCTCTCATTTAAACGTGGATGACGACGATGACCACGAGCTCGCAGGGGTGTTGCGAGGACTGGATGAGTCGAAGTATGTAAAGTACTGACAGCGGCTCCCAGCGCATCACGCTTAGTAGATATTCGCTGATCCTACGTGATTCTTTTTCCTGCTCTTTATTGGGCAGTAAACGTCCCACAGGCGGCACCGTGCTGACTTCATCTCCGCGTCCCTGGTCCCACGCTCCTCAGCGGGATTCATCGTTCGTGAAACTCAACTGAACTACTTCCTCCGCCCTCCGTCTCTGATCGTTCCCTCCCTGCCCTTGCTTGGCATGTCTGATCTTAAGAAGGAAAAACTTTTTTCACCTCTTGAGTCCATCCTAGGTCACAATCTATGCCTTTCTCCCCATGACTCTAAAACTTCTTAAAAAAAAAAAAAGACTATTCTTTTGCGTCTCTCCTTTTCTTCGGCCTAACTGCATAGCTTTCACTCTTTCTTCAAGAAAACTGCCCTTGACTATTTCCAGTTATATCCCACGAGCCACATCTCTCCGGGTAAACTTATCCCTTTACTTTGCTCCAATTATGTCCTCTAAACATACACATAACTCCCAAAACTTCTACATTTATTCTCAAAGTTTCACTCCAGCTCCGTTGACAACTGCTTATGTGACATCTCCACATGGAGATTCTCTCACCACCTGAAACTCAACAAGTACTTTATATGGCAAGTAATATATGTCTTAGTAATATACGTCTCATAGAGAAAAAGGAAAAAACACATTGATCTGGCTCAGGAAACCTAGATGCGAATTCTGAAACTTCCAGTGAACAACTACCCAACCCTGAGTAAAAGTCCCTCATCCTATTCGGAATTCCAGATGAACTCAGCACCCTCCACAGCAACTCTGCTCCTCGTCCCGCGATCCCATCTGCTAGCAGCAAGCGGCAGCATTCCCCGAAGCACACCATCCCCAGACTTCCAACCTCTCTTGGATTCTCCCTTGTCCCGAGATTCTCTAGTCTTCCCTCAAAATGCTTTCGAAATCTGGTCTTCCTTTCTGCTTCAACGGCAAGTGCCCCGATTCTAGCACCTTCATGACTTCTCACCTACACCTAGCGAATCACCTCCTGTGCAGAAGGGAAGACTAGCGCTAGAGGAAGAAGCACCTGCTGGGGACAAGAGCTGGTCCAGCTAGACCGACCGCCACCAGCACGGACCCTACATTTGGAAGTACTGCTCCCCTTTTAAGTTTGGCCAAGCGTGGAAGACAGCTCTTAAAGACCCTTAATAAACTGGAGGCAAAACAGATCAAACAAGTCTTCACCAAAGGTTGGCAATCACATAAGGGACAAGACGGGATGATCCTAGACAATATGAACAAAAAACCTCTCGTCCTCCCCAATTTTTTTTCTTTTATCAATACCCACCTCCCCCAAAGAGGGACCACAGGACGTGCCTGTCTCGGCTCCCCCAGCAGCGCACACGAGATGTCCCCCTGCCAACAAGGGGCACGAGCTCAGGGAGACACCACACTCAAGGTCTCTGGATCAAAATCAAGGAGCCGGGCCCTCGTCTTCGCCTGTTCAGGGCCTGTTCTCACAGCTCTTCCTCGCTCACAGGGAGGCGGGCTGGCTGGGGCGGGGGCCTCGGCCGAACAGCATGATCTGGAAGCTCCCTATTGTTCATAAAGACAATCACGTGGACATAAACATGAAAAACACACCGTCTTCCTGACACCAAACGGATTCTCCGCACTTCCTCCTTCCAGAATGATTTCCTGACGATGCAGAGGTCACCCTATCGCTTCCGTGTTCAGAATCTTTGCTGGTTGTTCATAAACCACAGACTTCAACAAAAACTCTGCGTTGAAGGCCCTTGACTGGCCACATCTTTACTGCTTTGGTGGCCTCCTCTCTCGTGCAGTGTCCACCCGCTCCTGCGGCTAATGCTCCTGGCGAACTGGTCCACTTGTGGTCAGCCGAACAAGACACACATCCTCCCATCTCGCGGCCTTTGTGTCAGTGGCTTTCCACGGGCCCAGAATGCTCTTCTCCAGGATTTCCCCCCTCAGTGATCTGCCCTTACATGCTGCACGTAACTTCCCTCTTCCCAAATGTGTCACCTGAACAAGCGGAGCTCACTGGTTGGCAATGCCACGTGCTCGGTCCTCCCAGAGCCCGATCTGTAAGAGGCAATGGATTCGCAGAGGAGAGGGATGCGCCGAGAATATTTACTCTCAGGAGCTCATCGCTCTCGTTTTCACTGCTGTCAGTGGTGTATGAAAACTGAAAAACGCTTTACAGCATGAGAGTAAAATAAATCATAACACGGGGTGCGTTACCCGCTCAGTCTTTAGAAGACTCTTTCCCCCGGACCCCGAAGTCACTGTAGGAGGCTATTTTTATTTCCTCTTCATCCTCCTCAAACTCCAATTCACTTGAGAAAAGCTATGTTGAAAAGTGGATGTTTCTGCTGTTGTTGGGATGAAATGGAACATTTCCTTTCCTTCTCTAATTCGCATCTCCCTCCACCCGGATGCCTGTGTTAGTCCACAGCGTGTGGGGTACCCTAAGTACACACGAGTCTCTGCATGCACTCAGATCCTCCGCTGACATTTACAGAGCCACAGAGGACTCTCGTGCTTACTGCGTTTTTCCCTTGGAGGGTGAGGTGAATACGGGCTACACCACTCGGATGTCTAAGAAATACATATATATTCCTTAAGTGCAGAGGAAAAAACGAGGTTCGATGATTCATACATGAAACATATTGTATTTTAGATATCTTTTCGTTCATTTAACACGTTTATTGAGTGTGTACATGTCAGAAACGATTCTGAGCAATCATAAACAAAACCGCTAAAAATGCCTACGGTCATGGAGATAATAAGCTCATACTTAAGATTCTAGAAAAGATTTTAAACATCCTCTAATTCCATTTTAATGTACTTGCATAATAAAAGGTATGCATACTCTGGTCATCTCCTTATAAACTTTAATAAGCTAGTTTGTAACTATGACCCCAAAAATCTAAAAGTAGCACATAAAACAGGAAAGATAAAAGTTTAGAATAGTTTTGTACACGAGAAAGCAAATGGCCACCTTAGAGTAGCAGCATCAAAGTCCAAATGGGCTTTAACAAGAAAATTTACCACCTGGTTCCAAAAAAATGTTTGTCTTTTGCTTTTATCAAGTGTACAACCCTAGGTTGTAAAAGTTGAAAATTACACACATACACACATATAACTATACAAATTGTTTTAGAAGTCCAAGGTGATGTATATTTTTTTTAAAAAGCACCTCAGAAAATTTAAAAAAATTTAAATTATATTTGTTAGTCATTTAATACTGCTTTACTACTAATACCAGCTTTTCTTACAGTGGACGGATGGCAAGTAACCAAACTCAGAAACATTATGATGCGTGACTATTAGCTTTAGGCATTAAATAAAACTTTGTTTAATAAATATGAGCCTCCAGGTAGAAAGCTCCTGTGCAGAGCAGAGGAAAATCTGTGTGTGAGAGAAACAGCTAATAGTCCACCATAACCCCTTCTTCCCTCCTCCCGATACTTGGCCCGCTGGTTACAAATGCCATGTCCTGGCCTCCCCTGCGTGTGGCCGTGTGGCTAAGTCTACACTGAACGGATGTGAGTACCAGCAACGAGTATGACCTAAGTGTCATCCCCTCACGGTCACCTGATCTGGCTGTGGACTCTCTTTCCCACTCTCTGCTGGCTGGCAATGGCAATGACGTGAGCAACCTTGGAGGCTGCCCGGTGACACTACACTTCCCGGGTGTGACAGACTGAATTTTTGTGTACCCCCTCAAAATTCATATGCTGAAGCCTAATCCACAATATGACAGTTTGGGAGGTACCAGGTCACAAAGGCCAAGTCCTCATGAATGGAATCAGTGCCCCTATAAAAGACACGCTCGAGAGCTCCTGGCCCCTTCTGCCATGTGAGGACACAGCTAGAAGACGGCCATCTGTGAACCAGGAAGCAAGACCTCACCAGACCGAGACTCCGCTGGCGCCATGATCTTGGACTTCCAGCCTCCAGAACCGCGAGAGAGAAACATTGTTGTTTAAGCCCCCAGTGGACGATGTTTGTTACAGTAGCCTGAACAGATGAGACACCAGGCTTTTTGCAGCTGGACGTCCCTCTGTGGCTGAGATGCTGCCAGTAGGATGTGAGCAGAAGTAACAGGTGTCACTTTGGTCTCTGCCTTTATACACGGGCCTACCTACTCTGTGTCCTCGTCCACCACTTGCTGCCTGGAACCTGGAAACGGTGACACAGCTCTGACCACGCAGGCGAGGACAATCACCCACGGGGATGGCGAAGAAAGAACTCTGGACGGAACCAGGGTCACCGAACGGCCCCGTGCAACAGGGACACCCGTCAGCTCAGCTTCCCTTGGACTGCGATGCGAGAGAGAAACTTTGTTCTCTATGTCTCTGAATTTGGGGGGTTCTTAGTTATCACGACTGGGCAACTCCAATGTTTAAGCTAGGGTGGAACCACCCTGCCAGCTGTGCACCGCACACCTCTGAACTGTTACTGGAAAAACAGACATAAATTTTGGTGTTCTTTAAGCCACTGTATTTGGGGTTTTGTCACAGCGGGTTCGTCGACATACGCTACGTTCCTATCATCTGGTCTGTAATCAGTCAGTATATATAATTCTAGTTATATGTACTGCGAGAATCTACCCGACACCCAAGTAAGTCCCTGCCGCTCCTTCCCCACAGAACCCCAATGTGGTTCCACTATCCACACCTTCTCCGCAAGGCATGTGCTTACGGGGTGATGGCGCCCCTCCAGTTCTAGCAAGTGCACAGTAATTAGTTTACTAAATTGCTATGAGGATTCCTTTCCCCTTGCCTCCAGTCATTAGTTCAGAGGTAGCAAGGGACCCAGCTCCAGCCAGCAAGAATGAGAGAGATTTTGTGGGGGCAGGGGGACTGCTTTTCTTGTGCCAGAAGGGAGGGCCTGTTTTCTGTCTGCTGTCTGAAGGTGACACCTGGCACTGATTCAGGCATTTGCTGGGACACGGCAAACACAGTGAGGAAGACAAGGCCCCGAGAAGCCCTGAGAGGTCTGAGTCACAGCCAGCCCCTCCCCCAGGTGCTTAAGCTATGTTTAGGGCTTTGCGTTACCTGCAGCTGATGACATCCTAATTGACAAACTACAACAGGAATCCTCCCTGGAGAGTGTACATAATGAATACAACGATCTGAGAAATGAAATAGAAATGATACGCGACCCCCGTCCTACTCATGAACTGCAAGAAGCACATTTCATGATCACCCGAGTAGCATCACGGGGCACCAGAAACCGCGACAAATAGCAGAAAACTCAGCTAGTTACACAGCAGTCTCCATTCAATTTACTTCAAAATCCACAACACTATGAGGCTTAAAATTACCGAAACTATAAAACCCCAATAAAATATAACCACCTCTTCCTTATGCCAGACTACAGCAGACTCCCAGAAAGAGAAGCAAAAATCTCACGGGCCTGATCTACTTATTCCCTGTTGTTTCTCTTCAAGCAGAGATGCTGAGGGTTCTTCTTTCCACTTACTTCTTCTTAATTCTCAGCACAATCTCGTAAAAGCTTTTCTCAACATTCTGTACTGCCTTCAAACTCCAAATCAGCATGCACACTGCCCCAAATAAATAAAGCTCCACAGAGTACAAACGGCAAACACTGTATTCTGTCTCCACTGCGCCTTCGACCCATGCAGAAGCCTACTCGCTCCCTGCCGCAGATAAATCTGTTCCAAAGCTTTTCTAGTCATTCGTGAAAATTAAAAGTCCTTTGGTCACAGAAATAACGTGTTTTTCTGTAGGTAGAATGTCCAGCCCAAACCCCAAACTTTATTCAAAACTGAAGTTTCTCCCCTCCCCCAGCCCTGGCTGTTGAAGGCACAGCCGGCGTTGTCTCTTAAAGCTGTCGGCTCCTTCCTTCGACTCACTACCCACGGGGTCTGACTCCTCAGACAGGGCCTCTTTGTGGGTTCTGCAGAAACTTTCCCAGAAACACCGTTCTGCAGCTCCCAGCGCTCAAGCGAAGCCTCTCCTCCCGGTGGCCACTGAGAAGGCCCGCACACCCCGCAGCCTCTGCCTCTGGTGGGCTGACCTCCAGCCTCTGCTGCGAAGGTCACACCTTCCCCGGCAGGAAAGGCTCTTGGGTGAGACCACTCGGTAAAAGACCACCAGCCCCGCTCCGGGTCGAGGGAGAGCAGACCCCACCGCCTTGTCATCAGTTAAGGGCACAGCTAGCTCCCAGTGTAGCGGCCTCTTCTTGCTCCACAGCCAGGCAGGCAGGTGTCACTCCAACATCTGACCTTGAAACTTTTCTAGTCCAGGTTCAGTGTCCCCACAGCCTCCGGAGGACACAGGTCCTGTCAAGAGAGCCGGCTGTTCTCCTTCCGAACCCCTGACTTGGCTTGAGGTGAGATGGGAGTGTCCCTTTCCTTCCTGCCCTCCTGGCCCCCATCCTGGCCCCCATCCTGGCCTCTTCAACTTGAATCGCACATTCAAGGTGGCAGGCTGAGGGGTGCAAGCCTTACCCACGGGTGTGGACATCACTGCCAACTATTGTCCCATTGGCAACTTTTGAGGCCTCAGCCAAAACAGACACAGAACGAAACCCATGTCAACATCCTGCTCTGCTGTCTGCCCAGTCTCCACCATGTCGACCTCTTCCTGCTGACTCTTCCTCCAGAGTCTACAACAGATTCGGTCCTTCTGTTTTCACTCTTTTTTTACGTGCACCTGTTTTTACCTGGCCCCTGTCTTTACCCCTGTGTCTGTTCCTCTTCCATTGCCAACGCTCTGGAGTCAACTGTCTAAAGTCATCGCCTCCGTGTCTTCGTCAGACATTTCCTCTGACCATCCGCACAAAGATTCTCCCCCAGGAGTCCCGGAAATGAACTCTCAGGTCACCGGTGACCTTTCAGACCAGTGCCGTCCAACAGAATTGTTGAAATGACGGAAACGTTTTAAGTGCGCACTGTCCGGCAGAGTGGGCACTAGCCGCACGTGGCTGCTGGGTACTTGAAATGTACGAGTGAGAAAGAAAAAGTAAAACTTTCATGGCTTTTATTTTAAAAAGCCACCCGTAGCTAGTGGCTACGATCCTGGACGGCACAGTTCCAGACAAATCAAACGGCTGCTTCCTCGTTCTCCACCTGCCACGACACTGTAACCCTGGGTACCGCTGGCGTTCCGCCAAGAAGCCTTCTTTACCCAGTAGCTCTAAGAGGTGATTTTTCAAGAACGTGCAGAGTTTGAATCAATGGGCTAAAGAAAGAGGCCAGTCTGGGCTGGGGAAATAACACACATCTAAGCAGAGATTAATTAATTAGCAAATGGTGCGTGCACCACCGAAGGGAGGAGACGCGACTAGAGAATGGGCAAACGGGGGCAGAGGATAAGGGATCCGTGGGAGGCAGGTGACTGAGCGGGTGAACTGGAGGTGGGTCACGAAGGCTGCTGACAGCTGGGGGAAAAAATCATGGAAGTAAAACTTCAGAGCAGAGAGATACAGATGAGAAAACAAAGATCTGCTTGAGGTCATGGAGCGTGTCGTGGCGGAGCTGTGGCTAATATCTAGGTTGACTCTCTCCCCCAACCCCAGAACAGGGTTTGGAGTTTAAGTATTTAATTAAAAGTGTCTGTTTTAAGAAAATTAACTCTAGCAATGGTATGCAAGAGAGATTAGGACGGGAGGAGGTTGGACGGTGCTGAAGGCAATCACGATAATCCAAGGGCAAGGCACACGGAACTCTAGAAGGTGGTTTGCAAATGATTTTGGCAGTGAATGCTCAGTATGTGAAATATGAAAGTGAGGGCTTTTATTAAAATGAATTCAATTTTAGGTCTGTGTGGGCGGGGCTGCGTGCGGGCACACCTCAGATCCACCGAAAGTTCAGCTCCAGACCATGGCAGGAAAGGGAATGTCGCGATAAAGTGAGGCACACAAAGTTTTTGCCTTTCCAGTGCATATAAGAGTTATGTTTACACAGTACAGTAAGTGTGCCATAGCACTACGCCTAAACAAAAACCAATGTACATACCTTAATTTAAAAATACTTTATTGCTAAAAAACGCTAACCATCATCTGAGCTTTCAACGAGTTGTCGTCATTTGCTGGTGGAGGGTCTTGCCCCAGCGTTGATGGCTGCTGAAGGTTGGGGTGGCTGTGGCCATTTCTTAAAATAAAATGACACTGAAGTTTGCCGTGCCAAGTGAATCTTCTTTCCACGAACACTTTCTTCTCATGAACAGCAAGTTATACTGTTTGATAACATTTTACGTACGGTAGAACTTCTTTGAAAACTGGAGTTGGTCCTCTCCAACCCTGTTGCTGCTTTATCGAATAAGCTTATGTAATATTCTAAACCCTTCATTGTCATTTCGACAATCTCTACAGCATCTTCACCACGAGCAGAGTCCATCTCAAAAAAACACTTTCTTTGCTCATCCATAAGAAGTAATTCCTCATCCGTTCAAGCTTTACCATGAGATGGCAGCAATTCGAACACATCTTCAGGTTCCACTTCTAGGTCTCAGGCTGTTTCCACCACATCTGCAGCTACTTCCTCCACTGAAGTCTTGAACCCCTCAAAGTCATCTGTGAGGGTTGGAATCAACTTCCAAACTCCTGTTAATGTTGATATGTTGCCCTCTTCCCATGAATCACAAATGTTCTTAATGGCATCTAGAATGCTAAATCCTTTCCAGAAAATTTTCAGTTTACTTCCCTCAGATTCATCAGAGAAATCACTATTTATAGCAGCTACACTCCTACAAAATGTATTTCTTAAATAGTAAGACCTGAAAGTCAAAATTACTCCTTGATCCATGGGCTGCAAAGGATGCTGCATTAGCAGGCACGAAAACAACGTGACTCTCACCGTCCATCTCCATCAGAGCTCTTGGGTGACCGGGTGCATTGTCGATGAGCACTAATATATTAAATGGAAGATTTTTTTATGAGCAGTAGGTCTCGAAGGTAGGCTTAAAATATTCAGGAAATCATGTTGTAAACAGATGTGCTGTCATCCAGACTTTGTTGTTCCATTTATAGAGCTCAGGCAGAACAGAATTCGCATAATTCTGATGGGCCCTAGGATTTTTAGAATGGTAAACGAGCACTGGCTTCCACTTAAAGTTGCCAGCTGCATTAGCCCCTAACACGGGACTCAGCCTGTCCTTTGAAGCCAGGCATTGACTTCGCTCTAACTATGAAAGGTCTGGACAGCATCCTCTTCCAATATAAAGCTGTGCCATCTACACTGAAAATCTGTTTAGTGCAGCCATCTTCATGAATGACCTTAGCTGACCTTCTGAATAACTTGCTGCAGCTTCTATATCAGCACTTGCTACTCACTTTGTACTTTTAAGTGATAAAAATGCCTTTTCTCTCTAAGCCTCGTGAACCAGCCTCTGCTAACATCAAACTTCCAGAGCTTCCTCATCTCTCAGCCTTCACAAAATTAAAGAGAGTTAGGGCCTTGCTCTAGATTAGGCTTTGATTGAAGGCAACATTATGGCTGATTTGACTTTCTGTCCAGACCACGAAAACTTTCTCCTCATCAGCAATAAAGCTGCTTCACGTTCTTAGCATCCATGCGTTCAGTGGAGGAGCACTTTTCATTTCCTTCGAGAACTTTTCCTTTGCATTCACGACTTGGCTAACTGGCACAAGAGGCCCAGCTTTCGGCCTGTCCCAGCTTTCCACATGCCTTCCTCACTCAGCTTAATCATTTCTGGCTTTTGATTTGAAGTGAGAGACATGTAAATCTCCCTTTCACCTGAACACGTAGAGGCCACTGTCGGGTTCTTAATTGGCTTCATTTCGATTCATTCGGCCACGGGTCCATGATCATCCTATCCCCATCATTCCGCTTTACTGTTTTCCCTTGCAGTTTTCACCGTCAAACATCCTACGCATCTAATTATTTGTTATACTTGTGTTTCCATAAGAGCATATGTGATTTATACTTACCTATGATATTGCATGTTTTGTTCACCGCTGCATCCAATCGCAACAGTTGCCTGGCACGTAGCTGGCTCTCAGTAAATATTTGCTGAATGAATGAATGAATGGATGAATGAAATATCTTTCAGGCCTTCACCCTCTCTTACAGGAGGGCCTCACCGGAAGTGAAAAGAGCCTCAGTCCGACCACCTTTTCCTCTAGGAACACTAAGCTGTGCCCTAACACCCTTTGCTGTTTGAGGCCTTCTCCCCTGGGGGGGTCAGCATCAATCTCCACGCAGCCAGTGGGATGCAACACACTTTCCTACCACCCTCCATGTTCTTTTGAAATGTTCAGTGTCCATGTCTGCTGCACCCATGAGGGGGCACAGGCTCTCTGAAGGCCTTTATTCAGCCTCAACTCTTTGTACACTTCCTGGCACATATTAGGTACCTAAATAAACATGTCAAGATGCTATAATTGAACGGACGAACAGGAGACATGCTGCAAAGGAGGAATCAACAAGACTTGAATACTGTGGATAGAGAGAGTAAAGAGGAGGCAGGAAAAGAGGAGACGTTATTTGCCCAGGCACCGCGACGTCCGAGCAGAGGCAGGACCAGCTGGCACATGGCGGGAGGCTGCGGGTTGGCTGCAAAGAGCCAGTAAGCTGGGTCCCTTCACAGTTACTCACAAACCTCCTGTGGCTCTATGTATCAGTGTGGATGAGGAGCTCGATTTTAAAAATGCATGTGTGACCGAAGGACATCCACACAGAGATGAAGCATCTTTTTGTTATCTTGGCTCATACTGATTTCTCTCTATTACGACTTTCTATACCACTGAAGTCTAATATAAAATTTGGCATTTAATCGTGTACTCTGTGAATGTGTAACTTTTCCAACAAGAAAACTTTTTGCTAACTCCTTATGTACTTTGGCATACTCCTAGAATATGTCCTTTCACATTAAAAATTATTTTTCTCAAATAACGGTAGCTCCGAAGCACTGATTTCTGCTTAAAAGTATATCTCATATAAGCACTGGCATATATATACACTCAAATAATTATTGGATTTTTAAATATAATTCACTTCACAAATACATACCACTAAAAATTTAAGAGTAAGTTATACTTCTGAAGTATTCATCAAATTATTTAGATCACAAAGACAATAGCACTGTACTAAAAATGTAAAGAAATAAAGAGTTAAAGAATCATGTATTTTAAGAGTCTGATTTCTTCTGCGATTGTTACCAAAAGAAGTGACTCTTAAAATGTGGTCCAACTGTCAAGTCACTATGCACTATCAAGCCTTTAAGTACTAATTTTAAAATTATGATATTAATTCATTTACCACTGTATGAAGTTTTTTGTTTTTTTTCTTTTTGCATGAAGTTTTAATTTCCCAAATTCCCAATTAAAAATGCCTAATTGAACACATTCTTTTAGCTCTAATCATTCCCAATACTTCAAAATTCGGGTAAGGAGAGTTCTCAAAACGCAGAAAGGACAAACAGAATGGGAGAGAAGACAAGAAAGGCAAGATTTTATAAGAGGTAAAGCAGATAGACGAGGGCGAATGAACTTAGCACAACCATAAGACAGTAATGGAGAAAGGCTGAAAATCAACTATCCGAACAAACAATCCCCAAATGGCTTAAGAACTGGCAGCGCCAGGGACCTCTGGATATCTGGACAAAGGTGAAGCTAAAATGAAGTGTTGAAAATGTATTTCTGAATCACGAAGTACCACTTCCTCTCCTTCCCCCGCAACCTCCACCCTCGATTTCTCCAACTTTGTATAGTAGAGCCACTGCCGACCCCAGCCCTGGAATAAGGCTGGAGGCTCCTTCTGGAGAAGGTCGCGCAGAGGATGTCCAGAACAGATGACCCAGGCGTGACTGAAGGACGGGGCTACAATATTACAATCAGGAGAATCACACGAAATTTTACATGCTGGATACTGGGAGCTCCCCAGACTCTCTCCCAGCCTGGGCTCCCAGATGCTGCAGCCAGGACCATGACTGTCCACTTGGCAGAGTTTTCCCTGGGGAGAGAAGACTGAAGGACAGTGGTGTCAGGGGCTACTGACAAAATGGCAGCCTGATCATACAGGGACGCGCAGCTGACAAGCCCCTGCGGCACACACACGGTGCCCGCGACCCCACGTACACACACACACACACACATATGAATGGAGTTGCCTACCCATCTACCTATCCGTTTATCCATCATCCCTCTGAAGAAATGAAAAACACAATAGAAGAGTTGTAAAATAAAACTCAGAAAAATCTCCCAGAAAGATGAACGAAAAGACAAAAAGATGTAAAATGAGGGCGGTGGGAGGAACAGGAAAATAAGATGATGAATGGAGAAGGTCCGACATCCACGTGAGACTGATTCCAAAAAGAAGGAACAGAGAAAACAGAAGGGAAGAGATAATGCAAGCCGATTCCCCAGATCTGAAGACGGAAAAGGCACAGAAAGCCCATGTGATGGACGAAGATCAACCCACCAACACCACCATGAAGTTTCAAACGTCCAAAGAAAAGAGGACAATCTGCAAGCTCCCGAAGAGAGGGCGTTAAGGTATGAAAAGCAGCAGAGGTCCAGATGACCAAGGATTTCTCATTTCTGGAAACGGGGAGATAGTAAAGCAATGCTCTCAATGTTCTAAGGGAAAAACGGTTTCCTGCCAAACCATCAACATGGTGCGAGAGAAAAACAGCCACCCCCAGACATGGGCACCGACCTGCCCAGGCCCCTCACTCATGGGCGCTCACTCATGACCAACCCTGCATCCTCGGCATCGTCTCCTTCCTCACTGGTCCCCGCCAGCCCACCTCGGTGACACCTCCCCCTGGAAACAGTCCTCGGCCAGGTAGCAGAAACATTCTCTCCCAGTAGGGCAGCAATTTTATGCATCTTTACAACTCCCACTAAGCACGGCAGAATGTGCAATGGCATCAATAAGACAGAAGTCTCCCACATAAATGGGGTCCACGCTGAATGGGAAGTCTCTTAAAAACTTCTTACCACGACCCAAACCGCTGAATTTTCTGCTACCTTTCTAAGGGTTCTCTTTTATAACACAATTAATAAAAACCTGGAAGGAAACAAGTGAGTGGTAGCTATGAGATATATATCTATACAGAAATATATTTATTTTTAAATAAAATTTGTGAAGGGTGTACTGTGTACATTGGCCTCTCAACTCAATCCAGTGATATCTCTCCATTCATCACATCCAGGTCTGTGAGAAGCAGGAAAGAAAAACCTTTACGAAGCAAAGAAAATTCAAAGAAAGTTTTACTCCATTAATACCAGGACGAATCTCTGAACTTTATGGCACTTTTCACAGACCCACACTAAATTTTATTGCCCCCAAACCCAATTCAATTTATGACTGGAAACATGTATATTTAAAAATGAATACTGTACTCCAAATTTTGAGGAAAAGGTTGTTCTTTAAAGCTGCTTCAAATTTAGAATTATAACTGAATCAGATTGTTTCTGGGAACTATTTTAACAATCACCTTTATCTAGATGGTGTAAGCGTTTTAAAAATTTGTGGTAAAATACGCATGCAAAATTTACCATCTTCGCCATTTTTAGGTGCGTAGTTCTGTAATGTTAACGGCGCACACACTCTTTCATCCAGCAAAACTGAAAGCCACATCCAGAAAATAACTCCCCATTCTCTTCTGCCACCAGCACTGGCCACTACCACTCTGCTTTCTGTCTCTATGAATTGGGCTACTTTAGAAACCTCATGTAAGTGGAATCATACAGTATTTGTCTTTTTGTGATTGATTTATCTCAATTAGCATAATGTCCTCAAGGTTTATCCATGTTGTAACATGTGTCATAATTTCCTTCCTTGTTATGGCTAAATAATGTCCCGTTGTGTGTGTGTGTGTGTGTGTGTGTGTGTGTACCATATTTTGTTCATCCATTCATCCACTGATAGACATTTGGGATGCTTCTATCTTTTGGGCTACTGTGAATAATACTGCCGTGAACATGGGCGGACAAATATCCCTCTAAGACCCTGCTTTTCAATTGGGTGTATAACTAGAAAGGGAATCATTGGATCACATAGTTCATTCTATTGTTAATTTTTAATTTTTAGAGGAACCGCTTTACTGTCTTCCATAGTGCCTGCCTCTCATGTACTCTGACCATCAGTGAACAAGGATTCTAATTTCTCTACATCCTCACCAATACCTGTGATCTCTTGTCTTGCTGATAACAGCCATTCTAACAGGTATGAGGTGTTATTTCTTATGGTTTTGATTTGCATTTTACCCGATGATTAGGGATGTTGGGCAGCTATTCATGGACCGGTCGGTCGGCCGTTTTTATGTATTCTCTGGAAAAATGTCTATTCGGTTCCTCTGCCCATTTTTAATTGAATTGTGCAGGGCTTTTTCTATCGAGTTCTATGAGTTCTTTATATATTTTGGATATTAACCCCTTCTTAGTTTTATGAAGGGGCAAATATTTTCCCCCTTCAGTAAGCTGCCCTTTCATTTTGTTAATGATTTCTTTTGCTGTGCAGAAGCTTTTCAGTTTGATGTAGTCCCAAAAAATTCGAGCCAAGGCCGATGCCGAGGAGTGTACTGCTTGTGTTTTCCTCTAGGAATTTTACGGTTTCAGGTCTTACAGTCTTCAGTCCATTTTGAGTTGATTTTTGTGTTTCTTTTTTTTTTTACTTTCTGTGCCTCCGCTTTGTTATATGGAAAATTGGAATACTAGTGACTCAAGGTTGTTTGAGGACCAAATAATGATTTTTGTGTTTATTACTACTTTTAAAATCATTTATAATAATTGAAGTTTACTGAATACTTTCTACACGTTACTTTTTATTCCTAAGTGTTGAGATAGTTATCACATTCTTTATGAGACAGGCACTGTCATGCAGTTCAGGAGGGAAGTCACTTATCCAAGACCAAACAACAGATAACTAAAAAGCCAAAGTTTCAACTCCAGTACTGTTTCACCATAAAACACTAATCTGTAATTATGACAGAGGAAATTTACTGATATCTTACTATGTGTTTTAGGTGCTTTCCTGTACCTCACCTTATTAACCACACTATGGAGTAGGCATTATTAGCCCATTTTACAGATGAGCAAAATAAGGCCCTGAAAGTTTAAGGGACTTGCCCAAATATTAAGTGACAATTCAAAACAGGCCCACTACCTTCCCTCTATACCGTACTGCCTAGCGGAAGGAGCCAAGAAAGTTGACACCAATCAGAAAAAAATATAACTGCGGTTTTACAGCATTTTGTAATATCATGAATACCACGAGTGGAAATGTAGGAAGATACAGATTATAAAAGAATGTAACAGTCCTGAAGTTTTTCCCGAATATAAGGGAAATGGGTGACGCAGGTGATATTAATTTATTGAATCTGTGCTCCTCGGAGTTTTCCCATGAGACTCTATGAAATGGATACTAAGCACTTAACTCTGGGTGTTTTGCTTAATAAGTGTATGCTAAATTCAACAATGGACAGGGAACTTCCTCCTGAAAATGTTCATCTTTTTTCATCCTATGCTTGCAAATAAAGCGTATCTGTTTATAAAATCTTTAAAGACTGCTCTGAATTGGTTTTTTAAAATACTTCTTTTGTATTTCCAGAGATAGCATTTTTTTCATTTAAGTTAGTCATATGATTTAAAACAGCTTTTTCTAAAGCACAAAGATATCTGCTCAATTTATTGGGTTCAGATGAAGTTTATTATTCTACTAAATACTTAATGTTCATTCATTATACACATTGAGCATCACCCTAGGTGCTGTGATACACTGTGGACTTTTGAATGCGTTTTCTTGGAAAAGGAAAGAAAGAAATTGTGTGAACAAACAAACAAACAAACAAACGAAAAAACTTGTGAGAGTGAATCAGGTATATTCTAGGTTATTTAAAATGGTTGAAAAATAGATTCAAACTGGTTTCTCATTTGTTCTAAAACTTGCAGATAATTTTGATTGAGCACTGGATTTAATTTTTATACTTATAATTTTTTAAATTTAAGAATGATTTAATGAACACATAGCATCTAGACTATGACACCTTCAAACTCTTCTCTTTAAAATGAAGGCTAAACTTTCTACTCAGTAAGAATTTATTCACATATCATATGTAATTACATTATCAACCATGTGATGTTTTTTATTCATTTGCGTTTACTCTGATTATTTCTACTTGACATCATACTAGAGATCCTAGCCAGTGCAATGAGGTAAGAAAACAAAATAAGAGAAATATGGTTTGAAAAGAAAGATGTAAAACTACTTTTGTTCAGAAACAACATAATTATCTATGAAGAAAATGTGAAGGAGTCTACAAATAGTTATTAAAACTAATAAATACAAGGTTATTTATTAGTTCTGCAAGGTTAATATACAAAACCCAACTGTATTTCTATATGGTGGTAATACACACAGTCCAAGATGTGTGGCTCAGCCTGATTTGGATCACCATTACACCGGCTGGTTTAAGCCACATGAATAACAGTGGGGAGTTCCAGCCTCCAATGCCACACAATCCAAGGCTCCTGGGGCCACAGGAGAAGCAAATTATATCGTATAAGCTGAACTGGGACAAAGTCATCCCAGACTATGTGTTTGTAAATGTATGAGGAGGTACAAGCTCTAGAGCTCCTGCTGATGGCGTCAAGCGCAGCTGAATAGTTCTCGACGGTGTGTTCCACATGAGCCTTTGCTATTTGTTTTACATTAATCTCACCTATTCTGTTATTTTTCCACCCTTTTGGCTTCCTCCTTTGAAATTAAGCGAGTTTTCAGGATTCAATTTAATCTCCATTATTAGTTTATTTGTTATATGGGTTTTTTTAGTGTTTTCTCTTTTGAAGTGGTTTCTCCATGATTTACCATACACATCTCTAACTGACCACGGTGCCCACTCAGATATTACTTTCTTTTCATGCATAGTAAAAGAATCTTACAAGGGTAAACATGCACCCCTCCAACCCCTCTCCTCTGTGTTGTTGCTAGCATAGATTTTATTTCACACGTAAGTCCCACAATACATTATTACTTCTTTCTTTTAAAAGTCCATTATCCTTTACATTTTTTAAAATGATATCAGGAAAAAAGTCTTGTGTATTTACCTGCATACTATTTCTGATGCTCTTCATTCCTCTCTTACTTCTAAATTTTCATCTGGTAGTGTTTTCTTTTTATCTTTTTATTTTTGGGGAACCTACAGAGCTTTTAATATTTCTTTCAGTGTAGGTCTCTTGATGATGAATCTTCTCAGCTTCTGTTTGTCGGAAAATCCTCATTCTCCCTTCATTTTTGAAAGATATTTTTTTGCTGGGCACATAATTCTAGGTTGACAAGTTTTTTTCTTTCAGCAATATAGACATCATTCTATTGTCTCTTGGCTGGCACAGTTTCTGTTGAAGGTTGCTGTCATTCTTATCTTTGTTCTATGTATAATTTGTCTTTTTCTCTGGCTGTTTTTAGGATTTTCTCTTTGCCACTAGTTTTCAGCAAGTCGGTTTTAATGTGCCTTGGTATCAATTTCTCTGTGATTCTTCTGCTTGAGATTGATTGAACTTCTTGGATCTGTGCATTTATAGTTCTCACCAAATTAGGAAAAACTGTGGCCATTATTTCTTCAAATACTTTTTGTCTTTCTTCTCCTACTGGGACTCCAATTATATATGTCTGAAGTGTGATATTGACCTACAACTCATTGAAAGAATTAGCAAAGAATTAACTACTTTGATTTCTACTAAATATTTAAGTCTATGTCTTCAAATTCACTGTCACAAATTCATAGCATCTCATCTGTTGTTAATCCCATTCAGATTATTTTTTAATTTGATATTGTACTTCCCATCAACACAAGCTGAGTCTGAGACTTTTTTTGTATTTTCCATTTCTCTTCCCATCATGTTCATGTTTTCCTTTACTTCCTTAAACAAATGAAGTATACTTTTAGTCATCGTTTTAACAACCTTGTTAGCCAACTCTCCATCTCTTTCATTTGTAATTCAGTTTTTATTCTACTTTTTCTATTTATAGATGTAATTTTACTGCTTTTGTATGCCTGGTAATTTGTTATTAGATATTGGAATTATAAATTTTACTTTGTTAGGGTCTGGAATTTGTTGATTCCTTTAAATAATGTTGGGCTTTGGAGTAAGTATATGGTTAAATTAATTTGAGGCTTACTTATAATCTTTGTTATGACATGTGTGGGGGCTAATCAGTCCCCACCACTGAAGCAATGCCCTTCTGAGGATTCTACCTGATGCCCTGGGTGTTATAAGGTCTTTCCACTCTCTGCAGTGAGAAAATAGCTATTCCCAACTCCATATAAGCCCTGAGGGTTGTTTTGCACATTCTTTTTGTTGCTTTGTTCTACAGATAATTTCCTCTTATGCATGTACATATTAGTTCTTAGCTAAAGACTCAAGGGGACTCAGCAGATCTCTATGGCTTTCTCTCTGTGTAGCTCCCACTTTTCCGATATTTCTCCTTCACCACCACAAATTCTAACCCTTTCTCAAACTCGGAATTCTATTTCTTCAACTCAGCAAGACATAAGACATTCTTTGAGCTTCCCGCTCCTGCACTGTGGCCTAGACACTCTCTCTAGACAGTAAGTTGGTGCAATCTTAGTGCTCACACCTTTGCACACATCCTTCCCCGTTTCTCTAAGGGACCGCTGTCACGTGCTGTCTGTTCTCTGAAAACCAGAATAGAGTTTAGCATAATTGTTACTTCATCATAGCCAAAGGTGAAGTGTTTTCTTGTCATTCATTTTTTTCACTTCTCTAACTATCTACTCGTTTCAAATCAATTTTTAAAAAGCATACTATAACTAATGTTTGCTTGGGGAAAAAATATAGTTGGAAGAATATAGAGTAGAGTAACTTTGTCCTCAGTGGATAAAAACATAAAGTAAAAAGGCAATCTTCCGACTGACCACGTAACAATTAAGTTATCATAGTCTCCAGGCCTATCCTTATATTTAAATATTGAGGAGAAAGGGCAAGAGAGATTTGCCTACTTATTCATTCACTAATAAACAATGACCATCTATTATAGCCAAGGAAAGGCTTTAGGCACTAAGGTTGATACCAAGGTACATGAAAGATCTCTGTTCTTACTGCTCTTCTAAGAAAATTCAATTCTAATAGATAAGATGAAAATACAGACATCACACACATCATTACATAGTAAATACCTTTGGAAAAGTACTTAAGTGTTACCATTCGCTGAGGAAAGAGATGAATCAGACTACAAACTTTAAATACACTTGGATTCTCTAAGAATTTGTCTTTTTTTTTTAAAGCCATTATTTCAACTTAAAAACTCACCTACATTAGTCTCAAAAAAAGTAAGACTATATTTCAGTCTTCAATCCTGCCATCGCTTGTTTTCTTTGAAAATGTTGATTCTGCTTTACATTCTTCCCCAGAACCACCCATTCCATCCTCATAAAAGACTCACTCTGCTGCGAAACTTGCATCTCCTATCATTTCTTTTAACAAATCAAGATGTACGTCTCCTGCATCACAGCATCTTCACTGCTTCTACTTTGAGAACTGCTGGAGCTTTCAAATTACCAAATGCCACAAACTCCAAATCATAATCGCTGTACTTTTTCCCTTATGTTAACGTATTTCAAATATATTCCATGGAGCCGTGGCCATCCTGAGCCATTCATGGGGGCAGGATGGCTATCATTTGCAGGTGGAGGGATGAGAGGGGGGGGCCTCGAAACTATTTTGTTCACACACATTTTACAAATATGAAATGTAATATTATGATTTATTAATAATTATTACATTCTTGAATGTTCCAAATGCCCTATAAATATGATGTTGATCGGTATATCACAGCGATTATTATTCAGTTAGTGATCCAGCATGCCTCAACTAACATTTTTATCATTTTATCATGTCATTTTTAAGATAACCTAAATTTGCATTTTTTCTTATGTTGTATCATACGTCCAATTCATAAAATGGATCGGTAGCTCAAAATGAATGACTGCTAGGTATTTAAAAGTAGGAGTTAAAAATAGCAACATAAAGGACCACGAGCAAAAAATAGTAAACAGAAATCTAGATGCATATACAATATCCATGTATGGGATTAAAAGGTTATTTTATACAACAAAGAACAAGCTCTATGAAAATTTTCACTGAGTTAATGAAGCAGGATTAATCTGGCCACTACCATCTGTTTTCCAAATTTGTTATACTCCTCCATTACACTCGGAACTTACGCAGCTATAAAGTCCTTGTCATTTTGCCCGCCAAGTTATTATAGATATATTGCAGGAAACAGAAATCTGCATGTTTAAACTAGCAGTCTAGGAAAAAAAAAAAAAAGTCCAATCCTTAGCTACCCCTCTACAGTCTAAACAGGATATTGTTAACTATAAAATTATATTCTAAGAAAATATTGGTAATATCAAATATAACCAGAGGTTTTTTCCTATTTGCTCATAATGAAAAGAATACAGGCAACGCTCTCCTGTGCTAAAGCTTAAATATATTCACATCCTTTTTTAGGTAACTACATCTCATTATGTTTATATAAAGTGAACCTCAGTATGAATTTTTTTTAAATAGTAAAACTCTTCTAGATGAATGAGGCTATTGTGAATAACTTCCTGAAAAAACCCTGGTCGTTTTAAATATTTACACCTAAACTAAAAACACACAAGCACTCTTATACACAACACTGAATAGCAGATGGGATCATTTCCTACGACGCGGTAGCAAAGAAAAAAAAAGAACAGATTGTACTATTTGTTTGGACAGCAATAAGATGAACAGCAAAGAACTTCTAAGAGATACTGTGAATAAACAATTTAAAATTTTTCTTGAATCACTTTATGGTGCAAGCACCGATAAACATATAAAGCGCACATATGTATAAATGTCTACGTTGTCCTTTATGTTATATGTTTGAAAAATATGAGTGACTCCTATGAGTACGCAAAGATTTTTATTAACGTTTGGTTACCAGTTTCCATACTGGCTTCGCTTTAATCTGCTTTCATGTTTGGTCCTCTGCTGGGGTCACTGCTTGTACCTGGAAAACCCAGGCTGCTCCTCTTCTGTTCTTACACTTCTTAAAACTGGGTGTAACACCAACTGAACTCTTCTTATTTTGTAGACTTGTTGAGAAAACATGGTGGGTTCTTCTAGTCTCTCTCTTTCTCTGTCATTCTTTCTTTTGCTTGTTTCATTTTCATAATTTCTTTTAAGCCTTTAAAGAGAGACAAAGCCACCTGTCCTAGCTCAGGTACCTTGGAAAACGGATCCCCAAGCAGCAAGAAGAGGGAAAGGATTAAGTGAGGAGAGGAAAGTGGGGTCATCAGAGAAGAGGCTGGGCCGGTGGGCCGGCCATGGATTCACAACCGGCTGCTCAGGGAAACCACAGACACCCCAGAGAAATCTGTAGGGGAGAGAGGGCTGGGCCCCATCCCTACCTCTGTGGCTCCAGCTGCTGGATTAACACACCTCCCCACCTCAGTGTACTCCCCGGCCCGGCAGCGCCCACTCCCATCCCCTCCTACAGGGCGCCCCCTGCTGGGCTGCAGTGGCAAAGCCAGGTCACCTGGCATGGTGAATGAGATGTTCCTGGGACTCCCTGCATCACCCAATGGTAAATTAACCCAGCTTTGCTTTGTATAACTCTTTATGGTAAAAAATTATGACTTGAAAATATTAATGTGGAACAAGCTAGCATTATTTTACACACATTAATTTTACTACAGGACAAGCAGTGAGATCCAATCATTCATGACATCGAACAAAAACACTGGACCATAAAGTTTAAAGCACTGGTCCTCTGCCTTGGAAATGTGTTAACATTGGGGGCGAAAAACCTATCATAATAAAAGAGAAATTGATGGCTGTACATAATTTGAGATACTAAGGCAACGACACAAGAAAAAATACTAAGGAATATGAAAATCCTAAGAATATAGAGATGGTCATTAAAAATACAGTTGGGAGGTTTAGAAAAATATTTCAAAAAGTGGCTTAATTTATGCTATTATTGCTACCAATATAAATGTTTTCTGTTCTTTCCTTAATAGCCCAAAAGCCGCCAGGTGAGGCTGAGCAAGGCAGGTGCGTGGGGGTGAAGATGCAGGTGGCTGAGCGGGGACCACGCAGCTTGAGCAGAACTCGGGCACCAGGCGGAGTGAGGGGTGTGAGGTCTCGGAGTGTGACGGGATGAGGATGGCAACCTCGGGGGAAAAGGGACAGCAGCATCTGGAAGCTAGTCACTTACACAGGGGGCTGCTTCGATAAGTGACCATGGTGAAGACAACCGGAACCAGGTTTCTCGCGTCTGAGCGGGGAGAAAACTCAAACGAACCTAGTGGTATTGAAGGGAAAGCAAGGGGACCAGTGTGAAATCATGGTTTTCGCCATGGACAGATGCAAAAACAAATACAGAAGTAAACGGGTATGTAGCTCCAGCCACCGGGGGAGGCCGGGAACAGCGCCACGGCCACGGCCATAGCCAAGAGCACAGCTCACGCTCAGATCTTGGGTTCTAAATCGTCTCTGTTTAGGGAGGTAGGGCTCCTTGGAAAAAGGGCTTCCTCCCCCTTTTTTTTTTTTCCAATTACAGTTCACAGTCAATATTATTTTAAGTGGGTTTCAGGCATGCAGCATAGTGGTTAGACATTTATATAACTTACGAAGCGATCCCCCATTAACTGTCCTAGTACCCACCTGGCACCACACGCAGTTGTTATCATATTACTGACTCTGTTCCCTGTGCTGTACTTCGCATCCTCGGGACTGTTTCGTAACTACCAACTTGTACCTCTTCATCCCTTCACCTTTTCGACCAACCCCCCAAACCCCCTCCCATCTGGTAAATCACCAGTTTGGTCTCTGTATCTATGAGTCTGTCCTTTGTTTGTTTGTTTGTTCGTTTTGTTCTTCAGATTCCACATGTAAGTGAAATCAGATGGCATTTGCCTTTCTCCGTTTGACTTAGACAAAGGGCTTATTTCAAGGGAAGGGAAAGGAAAGGACAAGACGAGGAACCTGGGACATCGCATTTTGCCAGAAGGTACAGAAGTGCTTGAGAGTGACGGGGACGCATCAGAAGAACGGAGAAATTAGCCTGAAAGTGGCCTCCTGGATGATCTAAGATCATCTGGGTGTTGAAATAAGTAACAGTAATTACCGGCATATAACCCATTAAGTAGACTGAGTTATCAGGTCCATGCTGATGTACACAAAAATAAACTTAAAAATAAATGGAGAGAAGAGAAAGCAGTTCCTTAGTAGAATGGCAACTAATAAATAATGATGGAATTAGAAAATCCATCTGGCAAATACCATAGCCATTATTCAACGAAAAAGTTATCTCTAGTGTTTTAAAATATGTATATATAAATCGTGAATTTTGAATGAAGAGTGATCTGGGCTTCTGTTTCTTACTATGTGGCTGTAGAAGCATAAAAACTAGGAGTTAAGCTCTCTCATTTACAGGCCTTGCTTAATTCTTAGCTACTTCTGATTCTTACCATCCTCACCTGTAAAGGGATATGAACTAGATTCATGATTCTAAACTATTAAATTCAAGAAAGTCTTTTCTAAAATAAAACCTTACGTGAAGCTATAACGTATAAAATTCAGATAACTAACTTGTGAATAAAATTTTCTGAGGAAAATGTAAATAACTACAGGTATACTTCATGGAAAAGGCTCAGAAATCTGGAGCTTTCAGACTTCAAGAAAAAACGTAGAGCAGGAAAAAAATAGGCATAAAGGATTCTGTTATGACTTTATATTGCAGACCTGACATCTATAATAGTCAAGCTTAGCAGCCTTCCCAGAATCTAAAACTCTTAGAGGAAGGTTTCTGAAAGATGAGTTGATTCAGAAATTAGTTTTCAAAAGATTATCGAGAACTGAAATCGTTAATTCATTTTTATAACATCAAACGTAATCACCAAAGGATTTCACCGAAATACTGCCTAGTTAAAAGCAGATACTGGAAGTTACAAAATGCTAATTAAGAACAATCCTAGCTGGAGGAAACTTAGCTCCCATTCTAACCTTCTATCCCAAAGGACAAAAACTCTTCCCAGTGCCCGCCCTCGTAAGGCACAGAGTGAATCTGGAAAAGTTACATGCCTTCCCTAATATTCTCGCGTTTAGTCTGAGAAACACCAGTTACTGTATGGAATGCCCTACGTCAAAAAGCATAAAGAAAAAGAGCACTAATAGCTGAGGATAAATTACAGTGTTAAACAGAAATATTTAATTTTTCTATTAGGGTATAATGAAAATGAAGCCATTAATTAACCTCACGGATAAAGAAAGAATTATTCAGGCATCCAGATAGAAAAAGCAATGTGGGAAAACCAGACTGTTCTCAGATTAAAAAAAAAAAAAAAAAATCAGAAGACAATGGAACAAAATTTGGAGGGAAAGAAAATGAGACTCAGGAATATTATATCCAGCCAAATTATTCATGTAGAAAGACAGCAGGCAGACATTCTCAAACCTAAAAGAACTAAAGAAGTACCCAGAAGCCATTCTGGAGAGTGCGCGTAGGTATGAGACACAGGTGGCAGTGGGAGCTTCCTTCCAGGAGCTGCAGGAGCCTCCTGACCCCTGGGTGGCACCTTCGCACTCACAGTCCAGTGCTGGCCTGAGTGTCTCACCGCCCACCCCCGACCTCTCAGAGACTTTTTAAGGACCTCATTCCCCGAATCTATTCCCTTTCTGCCTAAAATGCCTAGAATGTTTTATTTCCGGCACTGAGACCCGGCTGATACAGGACTTGACTCATCTGATCATTTACAATTGTATGTTTCGTATTTTTTTCAAAAGCAATGATTTTAGTTCAAGTAAATTTAAAAAAAAAAAAGGAAGAAACTAACTATGACAAGGCGTTCGTGCTGCAAGATGGGAATATGAAAGGCGAGTATCTTTAACTTTTTTATTCATTTCCCCCAAAATCTTTCTCCGTTAAAGAATAGTGCATTTTAGCTGTAGAGAGGATTAGAGGGAGGCGAGGCTGGAGTCAGGAAAAGCACTAAGATGCTGTTGCAATAATCCCGCACGACCCTTGCAGCCCGCATTCCGGCTAGATATTTTTATCCTAATTCTATGTGGCCGAAAAAGAAACAGATAACACTTTAATCTGGATGGTCGGCAGGCTCTTCTATTTTCCTTGGCCAGGACAGCAGATGAACGCCTTAAACCAAAAGTCAAACTAGTCTGTTTCCGAGCCCACCGACCCAAATCACCCAGCATTTTCATTAAACAGATAAAAGTTCAAAGACAGGGCCAAAGACGGTAAAAGTTACTTTCCAATTTCGATTCCATTTCAGACGACCAATATCCAGAAACTTGCCATTTGTCATTCCTTATATGAATAGATTATACTTTTCTATTTACTGAGTAAACAACTTTATTCTCTTAGTATTGCAACAGTAAGCCGGGCGCTGCCCGTAAGAATAGCAAAGTTTCACACAGGCTTTCAAAGGCCCTGACGATAGACTTCGCCTAACGATGTATTTCCGCTGTGAAGTTCGCAACATCATCCTTTTAAGTATTAATGACATGGGGATCTAAACCACATCAGAAAAAAAAATGGTCTGTTATTTTTAGAAGTGTTAAATTTATGACACGAACAGAGTAATGGAGAATCTTTTATTCTTTCTACACACTATCCAGATTCTCAAGGGCTATGTTACACAATTTATTAAATGGTTAAGTAGAAGGATTATTACAAATCTAAGCAATTTGAAAGCACCAGGAAAAAAATGTCTGAATTGAGCTGCCAAAAGAGACTGGATAAACACTGTGGAGAAAGAAAGTGGTACGTAACTCTATATTTTATCAAAGTTAATAAAGAAAAAACCTTAGGGACTTTTGTTTTAAAAGGATAAAAGTCTCAGTTACAAACCACCAAAACAAAAACATACCCGTACAGACACTCTAAAACACAGAAAACATTCTAATAATCTATACCTTCTTTCTCAAGGCTATAGAGACTGGCACTATATATCAAATTATTTGAACCAGCAGGCCCTTGGATGAACTGTACTGTCACATATGAATAGCACATTTTTCAAACCGGTATTCCGTTGCTTACAATGTCTTCTTGGAAAAGAGTCATAAACTACTTATGACAAAATATTAAAACTCTCAACTTTGTGTTAAAATTCTACAGTCACAGGAAATAGAAACAGTCGAAAAGAGTTGACTGTAGAGAAAACACGGTTAACCTAAATGGTAATAGCAGTAAGATTTCTAGAAAACGTGCAATAAAAAGGGTTATGTTTTCTTACAAAACACTTTACTGATATAAATATTATCTCTTCCTTTCCGGCTTTATGTGGGAGGTGGGTTTTCCTCTGCTTTCTTGAGTTGGTCATTGTCCAAAAGGGAGGTGCAGAAAGTTCCCATGACAGGCAACAGAAAATAAATTACTATGTTAGCAGAGTATACATCCAAATTACCACGCATTAAATTCTTTTTCATATATAATAATCGTCTTAGTCTGTTTGGGCTCCCATAACAAAACACGATAGACTGAGTGGCTTATAAACAACAGAAATTTATTTCTCATAGTTCCAGAGTCTGGGAAGTCCAAGTTCAATATAGACTATATTTTGAGAAATGTATTCATAAAAACCATTTGTACAAATATTGTCCGATATGTCCAAACACCGCCTGCAATTTCCAGAGAAAAGGTCGTAAGAGGGTTACGTATAATGGCCCAAAATGGACCGTGGAATCCCATCGAAGGCGGGCTCACGTTAAAAGGAAAAAGCTACTATTGTATAAGATTTAAAGCTCACGATAATATACATTGTTTAACATCGTTAACAATTCAGGGGATTGAGATTTCAAAAATAAAAATAGGAAAGTTCAATCAGGAGCGGAGCAATCGAGGATGGAAATAGCTAACGCTGGTGGAAATGAGGTGACAGTGAGTGTGTCAGGTGTGGATTGCAGGCTGAAAATAGGAACAAGTGGGAGGAAGCTGCTGAAACAGGTAGCAGCAAGTGCTGAGCTGGGCTCCCAGAATGAGCATCCTTCACCGCGGGAGGCCTGAGACAGTCCCCACCTTCGCCGTCCTCAAATTTCAGCTGTGGGCTCCAGCAACCCATAGACATTAACAAGGAACATTTAGGTAATCTAAACAAGTAGAAGCAACAGAGCCAGCTGACAAATCTGTTAAGGGCTAAACTTCAATGGGACTTCTGTAAGATTTGCAAATTAAGGGAAGAGAATGACAGTATTTTATTTATAAATTAACAAGGGGGCAAAAATGATGATAGTGGAAGTTGCGCCAAGTACTTACTGCACTTTTATACTTAGATCTCATATTCATTGATGTCCTCAGTCCCAAGAGACACACTTTCACAATTAAGTAAATATTTTAGTTACAAAGTTCTTTCGCTTTAGAACAGTGAGAAGCAATACAGCAACATAAGCGCCACAGATCTGTCAGCCTGAAAATTCATATTCTAAATACACTGCCAAAGCGGAGGGATTATTACACTTTGAAGCACCACTAGTAAATTTAAACGCGAACTTAACAAACTGCAGAAATATGACCTAGAGCAAAAAAAAAAAAGGTAGGAAAAAAATGGAAAGCAAGATTGAAACTCACTTTTTCCTACCTCATCTCGTTGCATATGCATGACAACCCAAGAAGGTGAATCTAATTATCTCAATTTTAAAATCAGAAAACTGAGGCTTGAAGATGTTAACAAAGTCATCTATTATCATACAGCTAGTAGGTAAAAGAGGCAGAAGGGCCTAATATGCCTTAAAAACTCAATACCATCCAATACTATCCATCACCACACGTTGCTGCTCTGATGCTCGATGTGGAAGAAAGCACAGCCAGGGGCTACTCGTCTCTAAAGTGGCATACGCTTTCAAACATTCGATTCTATTTTTCCAAAAAAACTGTTCTGTTAAATCAAATTATGCACTCATTAGAAGTAAGTTATGAGGTATTATCAACATTAGAAAGCCACACCAGTGATCAGCTAAAATATAGACGTGTTTTATTAATCTTTGTAATTCTTAATCTTTGTATTATTTAGCACCTAAATAACACCCAGGTTCAAGATGCTAGGAGATGAGCAGATGGATGGATAGTGGATAGTAACCTGCTTCGAAATACCATCTGAGACAGGAGATACACACACGCATTCCAGCCCATAGGCCAAGGTGGAGCAAAAGGTCTATTTTGCCCTTCCGTAATGTGGATTGTTTCATCTTAATAGTTATTTTAATATGTCACTGATAAATAAAAAGTTTACAAATACTTTGTTTAAATTATTCAAAGGAGGAAGGGAAGATGACATCTAGTGCTTTTCACAACTTATTTTTGAATGAAATACCTGAACTTTTATCATCAGCGGGATAAAGATTTGATAAATGTGGTGACCTTACAGAAGACAGGAAACTCTAAGAATAATAGGGTTTAAAATGGCAAAAACCATATTCTGAAGAATTACTTAATATACCTAGGTTACTCTTTAAAAAACATAATCTCAGTAATAATTCTCTATGTCCAAAACACACAAAACAATCAGCATCCTTCAACTGTTAGTTTTCTAGCATGTACCTCAAAACCGTAATGACTACAATGAAAAGCAAAATCTTTAATTCAAAAACACATATTAGATCATAATAAGAATATAAACAGAACTTGGTAAATTTTCTAATTGGCCTTTCCTGCTGTAGGCAGTCTAACGAAAATACCATGGGAATTTCTTCTATGAGGACCCCTGAAAAATGTTCCATAGATTTAGTGGAAACTAAAAAAAAAAGTGTTTTAAGGGGAGGGAAACAAAGCACTCACAGCACAGTCTTTCTAGAACATCATTCTTCCTTGGTGCTTGACTTCTATCACTCACTCTTCAAGACTCAGTTCAACGCGGCCTCCTCTACGTCCGCCTCTGTTACAGCATGCGTTCCTGACCGTATGTATCTGTATACACGGCTGTCTCCTTGCTACAAAAAGGGGCTGCGTTCTAATAATTTTATATCCCCTGCACAGAATAAACCCTTAATGAAATGGCAAAGGAAAAAAGTTATTCATATGCTGTATACCCTACTATAAATATTGAGAGTATCTATCGGGCAAGATACTGATCTAAAAGTGAGTGACTCTGACCACACAAATATCAAAGAAAAAGATGAATACTTTCACAAAAACTAAAATCTATAAAAGATTTTCTCAAAGCTATGTTCCCTTAGTCACTCAACAAACGCTCTTTAGGCAACTATTATGGGACAGTCCGTATTCCAGGGACCAAAGAAAGAGCCGGGAACAAAACAGACAAATATCGCTGCCCCCACGAAGTTTCATTCTAGTGTCGGAAGACGTACAATAGAGAAAATAAGTAAATACACCATATAGGTATTAGATGGTGATCACTGATCATGGAAAAAGTAAGGAGGAAAAGAAGTTAGAGCCTGCCGGGCTCAGGGCGGGGGCTGCAATTTTGGATAGTACTGCCAAGACAGGGCTTCTGAGGGGTGAGGGGCGGGAGGTGAGGGAGAGGCTTATTCATTGAAAACACTTTTCCCTTTGTTTAAAAGCTCATTGGTTAAACACATTATATTCTATAAGTTGTTGGCTATAAGCAGAACTCCAAAAGACGCTGCCCTGTCTAGGCTTTCTTAATGAGTTTTCACAATCTCGTAAATTTAGAAACTGTTTAAAACAGAACTAATGAGATGCCATTGTCTGATGACAATGGGCAGATCTGTGTTTCTTTTTGCAAGGTAAACACTTTTTTTCTCGATCATCACAGAGCAAAGTTTGTTTTAAAGGCTTTTATTTTCAACATCAAACTTGCTATGGTACATTATCTTCCTTTATATTAATATAAAACTGAGCTCTATTATATACCAATTATGTTCTAGCCACTGTTCTGAATACCACATTATCTCATTTACATCCTCGCAACAACTCTATGAGGTAAGTACTATTATTATCCCAATTTTACAGATCACACCGGGTTAGAGAGATAAGTAACTTTCCCAAAGTCCCTTACAGACAGTAAATAGGACAACTGGGATTTAAGACCAGACCTTTCTCAAAAAATAAGTCCATATCCTTAACCGCAACACTCTACCGCCTCAAAAGTAAGAGCAGTTACATTATATAGCATTGCAATACATCTGCTTATTAACCGTTCGAATATAAATCTAATGTGGTAAGAGACCACATTACAAAAGCTTTCCTTGCAATTCAGACATTAAGCAATATGAACTCCCAAAAGCAAAACGAGCCCCTATTTTGAAGACCACCTTAGGAATGTGCTACATAAACACAGTGCATAGTGGTCCCCAAAGGGTCAGATGACAGGGAAAAGGAAATAAAACATAACTGATAAAAACAGAAGTAAACCACATGCTTCTGTCTCTGAAAGCATCTTGTCTCAGAGTGGTTCCTTTTAAATTAAACCATACAGAAGCAAGAAATATATTATTGATTGCTAGATCACTTAGTAGTATCTAGCTTATAGTAATAATTAATAATCAAACCCAAAGATTAAGAAGTAATGTAAAGTGTTGGCATTACCACACATAATGATATCTATTTCTCATTTCAAGCTTTCATGATCTTTCTGGGAATAAAAGCTATTTTATATCACAAGAGAAAATTACATCAGTGTTTGGAATAGAGGAAAATGGGTCATCTCAATGAAATGAGTAATTCTGTATTCTATCTTAAAAATTCTTTTTTTGAGTATGTTGAAAATTAAAATATAAACTAGTTTCTATTCTGACAGAACAGATTTTTTTGGTATACTGTTATAATTTGATGGGTTCTATGGTTTCAACTCAGATATTAGCTCTGCTTTGATGAATAATACAAATGACTTAGAAGTCTCTGATAAATTTTTTCTCCTGAAACAAAAATAAGGAACTCAATAGAGTTAAGTTTTTAAAGAATGGTGTCTTGTAGAACCATTTCCTAAACTGGATTCCATAAAACATTTTATTTCCCTTGAAAAGCATAGATATTAATGATATTTTCCCTTTAAAAAGTTTAAAAAACAGTTGATTCTTCTTATTTGCAGTAATTATGTTCTATAAAGAAAGTGTCTGTGGAAACAAAAAAAAGACCCGGAACAGCTGTTTTGATAACAGCCACTCTAAGAGACGTGAGGTGACATCGTGGTTTTGACTTGCATTTCCCTGATGGTTAGCGATGCTGAGCACCTTTCCATGTACCTGTTGCCCATCTTTACGTCATCCTTGGAGAATATCTATTTACATCTTCTGCCCATTTGTAAATCAGAGTGTTATTTATTTTATTTTATTGCTATCTTGGGAAGGAAGAACAAAGGGAAGGGGGGAGGGTGGAATCACACTCCCTGATTTCAAAGCGTATTCCAAAGCTGTCATAATCACAACAGTATTGTATTGGCATAAAAACAGATCAATGGAACAGAATAGAGAGTCCAGAATTTTGCAACAAAGGAGCCATAAACATACAGTGGGGAAGGAACAGTCTCTTCGATAGTGCTGGGAAAACTAAACAGACACAAGTAAAAAGTGGCACTGGACCCCTACCTTACACCATACACAAAAGTTAACTCAAAATGGATTAAAAACTTAAACGCGAGACCTGAAACCATGAAACTCCTAGAAGAAAACGTAGGCAGTAAGTTCCCTGATTTTTTGGATCTGACACCAAAAGCAAAGGCAGTAGAAGAAAAACTAAACAAGAAGATTCCATCCAAAAGGATCTGCACAGCAAAGGAAATCAACAAAATGAATTCAGCATCCTGACTGAGGGAAAATGTGTATAGATCATATATCTGATATATAAAGAACTCATACAACTCAATAGCAATAAAACAAAATAAATAGCAATCCAATTGAACAACGGGCAGAAGATGTAAATACGTATTTTCCAAGGATGACGTCAAGATGGCCAACAGGTACATGGAAAGGTTCTCAGCATCGCTAACCGTCAGGGAAAGGCAAGCCAAAATCACGGTATCGCCTCACATCTGTTAGAGTGGCTGTTATCAGAAAGACAAGAAAAAACAAGTGTTGGCCAGGATGTGGAGAAAAGGGAACCCCCCCAGGGCCCTGTTTGTGGGAATGCAAATCGGTGCAGCCACTAGGAAAAACTGTACTGAAGTTAAATTAAAAATTAAAAATACAACTACCATATGATCCAGCAATTCCACTTCTCAGTATTTGTCTGAAGAAAATGAAAACACTAACTCAAAAAGATAGATACAGTATTATTTAAATAGCCAAAATATGGTCATAACCTAAGTGCTCATCAATGGATGAATGGATAAAGAAAATGTGGTACATACATACAAGGGAATGTTATTCAGTCATAAAGCAGAATGAAATCTTGCCATTTGCAACAACATGGATGGACCTGGAAGGCATTATGCTGAATAAAATAAGTCAGAGAAAGACAAATACCATATGATCTCATTTAAATGTGGAATCTAAAAGTAAACAAAAAACCAAAAATAAAAACAAGCTCATACATACAGAACAGATTGGCGTTGCCAGAGGCAGCGGGTGGGGGTGAGCAATATGGGTGGAATGGATTCAAAAGGTATAACTTCCAGTTACAAAATAAATAAATCCTGGGATGTTACATACAGCGTGATGATTACAGTTAATAATGCTGGGTTGCATATTGAAAAGATGCTGAGAGTAAATCTTAAGACCTCAGCGCTAGAAAAAAATGTGTAACTATGTATGATGACACATGTTAACTACTTACTGCGGTCATCGGTCATTGTTTTGCAATATATCAAGTATTGAATCACTTTATTATGTAACTGAAACTAGTTTATGTCAATTATACGTCAATAAAAATTTTTTAAAAATTAAATAAAACTGAACAACAAAAAAGATATCTTAAAACAAACAAACAAAAAAGTCACTATGAACACTGAGTACCAAATACTCAACCACAGCTCCGAGAGGAAATGCAGAGTTAGGCTCCTGTGAGCTTTTCCATCAACTGACCAATACATAACCTTGCTTTATGCGTGTTCCTGTTTAACACATATTGTTGATCCATTAACATTGAATTCATGGCCAATAGCACTATAACTCACACTTGAAGGAAGCTTAGCTAACACACGTATTATCCTATAAGGCGCATCTCAGCCTTCTTGCCTTTAGGAACTCTAGATAGCATTTCAGCACCGAGCTGGGGGCCACTTCAAACACCGAGATCACCAACAGAAAGCACAAAAATCTGAAAAATGTCTCGCTAAATAGATCACAAAAAGGACACCTGTTTACTGTATGGGAAGGCAGCCTGTCACCTGGTTCAGCCTCAGCTGGAGCAAGCGGCAACTCAAATTTTTGGCCACTCTATGCATGTCAGCCAATGACCTTTAGGAAAGCACCAGGAGCACTGGTTTTGGAGTTACAAATAAACTTTAGCGAGCTGGCAATTAGCAAATATGGAATGCACGGACCATGAGGATCCACTACAGAAAATGTTAAGTACATGCATGCGGTGTGATTATCAGAAAAACTATACTTAACGGGCTGTGTTACACAATGATGTCAGCAAGTTGCACTAAAGATGACCAGACACCTGAAGGTATGACTTCTGACCTCACAGTGAGGCAAAGGGGGCATTTCACTAATATTTGTCATTTGATGTATATCATCACTGACCTGGGCCATGTATTCTACTTTACATTGTCAAAATAAATTTCAGTGGTTTCTGCATACAAAGCATTTCTAGTAGACATGCTTATATTCAGTTTCAGGGGCTGACAGAAGGGTATTTTTTCACAAAAGGGGTACATTTTATCAAGCAAGTTCCTATTAGCATTCTGTCAGTACATCATAATTTGCTAAGTATTTTTTGTTCGAATAAGTTTTAGCAATGCTACCAAAAGCTAAGGCTTATTATCAAAAGTTTTAAGAGTTAATATTTAATTAAAGAAAAAAATTAAAAACCTAGGTCAGTTTAAGGTAAATTCAGATTACAAGCCATATTATTCTGTAAGATCTGTATATAAGATTCATATAAATCTTGCATTCTGATTTTATTATCAACATTTAACCTTCTGCTTATAATAAAAATTAGGCTATGCAAATTTTCTTCTAACATCTCAATAACACCTTTTTAGTAATCGTGTTTATAAGTATGGATCACACCTGCAGGGATTTTTTTTGTTTGTTTCTGCTTTTACAGAAATGATAAATTATTAAATTGTCTCTTTATATAGAAACAGAGAAATTAATGCATGCTTCTAAACAGAGAAATTAATGCATGCTTCTAAAAGGATAATACATAATCAGTCTTTGATTATGCCTACAGAAATATTTAATCCAACATCAGAAATATGAAGTATTATGTCACCTATTTATCAGATTTATTAATACAAACTGAGTGAGTGGTATTTGAATTCCTTTGTTGTATGAGAATTCAAAATTTCTATTTGCAGTTGTCTGGAATATCTAAATTCAAAAACTAAAGGTTTTTAGTATTACAAAAGCAAACAGTAACCTGTAAAAAAAATTAAAAATAGAAATAAAAAGAAAAGGATAAACACCCATAACTCTATAATACTGTGAGAAACCACAATATGTTATCTCCTTCAAAGAGGCTCAGAGTCTATACATGGTATTATAATTTCCTTTTTTGCCCAATATGTTGTACCTTCCGTGCCAACACGATGTAAATTAATTAGTTTGTTCGTTTATCTGCTCACTTGTTTCCTACTGAACACTCCCTGCCACCAGACATTGGGCGCCTGATGGAATTGTGATTTTTTTTAATACAGATAAAGCATATTGCACTTAACCAATACTTTACTATGGAACACTTGTGTCATAAACGAAGACTGAGAAATAATCTTACTAGCTAAACATTCGAGTAGTTTGGGAAATGATGTGCCTTGTAAATTGGTTAATGGTGTGTTTCAATTTGTCAAGATTCAATAAGCTTTTTCGTTTTGTTTTCTTCTTTACTGTCACATTTTAAAATCCCCTCCAACCTTGAAACTACGCAATTACTTTACTATATTTATCCCAGCATTTTTATGATTCATTTATCATAAATTTGATCTTTAATCCATCTGAAAACTACATAATCCATAGTGTAAGTAAGGAGCAGGCTTCCGATTTTTTTTAACTAATGGTGAGCTGGAGGAATTATTGAGGAATCCATCTTTCTCTCACTGATTTGATATATTATCTTGATTGTAAAATGTATTCTTATACATTTGTGGGCAAGTTTCTGGATTTGTAATCTCTTCCACTAATCTTTCAGTTTATTCCCATTCAAAGCCACATTAATTTTTTTTTTTTTGTAGTTTTGTGCTAAATTTAATTATGTCAATTGGCTAAGGCCCTCTTCCTTACTCTTCCTTGTCGATATGTGACTAGGTATTATTTTATGAAACTTTAAGATCATTTGACTAAGTTAGCCAAAATTTCAAAAGTATATTTGTAATTGTATAAACCTTCCAGATAAACTGGGTAAGGCTTATAGCATTCATGCAAACTCTTTCTGTCCCTCAGCAAAATTTCATAGTTTTCTTGAAGTCTTGCACATTTCTTAAGTTTATTTTCCACTTTTATTCTTCTAAAGAACTCCTGTAATATTATTATTTGAGTGTATAGTGGGCCATTCTTCTGAAGCTTGCTTTATAATTTAACTGTGGTAAAATACACATAAAATTTAGTATCTTAACCATGTTTAAATGTGCAATTCAGTGCCATAAAGTACACATACATGTTGTGCAGCCAATCACCATCCACCTACAGAACCCATTTCATCCTCAAAACTGAAACCTGCACCCATTAAACACCAACTCCGCACTCTGCCCTTCCCCCTGTCCCGGGAAACCACCACTTTACTTCCTCTCTCTCTGAATTGGACTATTCTTAAGTGGAATCACTTAGTATGTGTCCTTTTGTGTCTGGCTTCTTTCGTTTAGCGTAATGTTTTCAAGGTTCATCCACATTGCGGCATGTGTCAGAAATCCTTTCCTTTTTAAAGCTGAATAATATCCCATTCTATGTACACATATATGTGTGTATACACGTATGTATGCGTATGTATCTCTCTCTCACGTTTTGTTGATCCATTCAAGTTTCAGCAAACACTAGAGCTGTTTCTACGTTTCGGCTCTTGTGAATAATGCCGCTATGAACTTGGGTACACAACTGCTCTACAGTTTAAATGTTTGATACATTGTGTGCTCATATTGTACTCTAGATGGTTATTTAAAGTACATGCGGCGTTTTCCTGCTTTATCAGCCTGCAGGTACATGTGGTCGCAATGACGACAGTAACCCAGACCTGACTGCTTCTCTCAGTTGTTCTCAGGACCCGGGCCTTCCTCCATCACCGAATCTTCCCCGGGAACGAGCCAGGCACGCTCAGTGTGCCCTGACATGAGCCAAGCACATCGTGACCCCCGTTCATCCCGGCCTCCCACTTATACCTCACACACTAGTGCCCTTAAGGCAATAACACTACAGAGCGATTTTTTCCCCATCTTTTCATTATGTCCACAGTTCTGTCCCACACAAAGGAGAATGAGGGAGCTGACCCAACAAGCTAGAGTGGTTCTTCTTCAAGCAGAGGAGGGGAGAGGCCAGGAGCATCCAAATGGCGGTAATTTAGAATGCGACGTGTGTGGATGACCGCAAGGCAGAAGCATTACCAGGGGCCAGCTGAATCTCCCCCAGCGCTCATCCCTTCTTACCGTGGAGACTTGACTAGTTATAACATCTCCATCCGCTTCCCAACCTACATGAAGGTTCACAAACAGTGGTGACTCCTTGCCTGCCAGAGGCAGAATAAGCATGGGAGTTTTTCACTACAATCAAAGACTTCACTAGTACCTCGCTCACCTGCATCCTTGTACGCACAGAGGCGCCTTCTGTAACAAGAGCCATGCACGGTCAGGATTCTGGAACGGAGGGCGACCGTTGACCAGCATTCACTGCCTGTCAAGCATTGGGCTAAGGACGTTCTGTCTTCAATCCTCATGAGTTCCTGATGTGTCTTAGGGTTTCATCTGTATGTTTTTTAAAATTCCAAACCAGATCTATTGATTTCTTTGAGGAACTTTCTTTTACACGTTCTAAGTAAAACATTCTTTGTATTTCACTGGCAGAGGGATGCCGGCTGTGCATATGTGATCTCAAGAGTCCCCCAGCAGAACCTACTATTAATGTATCTGTAGGGCATATTTAAAATAATTAAAACTGTATAGCTTCTTTTAGTGGTCTCTATTTTATTGTATTTTATTTCTTCTTTTTATAATTTGAATGACTAAAGTTTACTTCTTCACAGTGACACTCTCTCCCTCCCTACCTTAGGTGCTTGGTCTCAACTAGATTATTCTCCTACAACCACAAACATACACTTCTTTCACCTAAAAAAATTAAAAAAAAAATCATTCCACTTAAAAAAAAAAAAATGCCCTCATTTGACCCCCAAATCCTTTTCTGTCTATTTCTCTCTAACCTTCTGAAGAGTTTGTTTTAGATACTGACTTTATTTCAAAGTTCGAACTAGCTATGGAACAGCTATTGTATTCCTTTACTATCACTATAATAACTAGCGCCTCATAAGTGCTAATTATGTGCCCGCGGCTGTGTTAGAAATGTGTATTATCTCAGAGAAATCATGACGGCCTCCGTCTGGGGTCCCCCTGACCTCTCTGACGTCGTGTCCTGCTGCGTCTCCCCATTCCCTCACTTCGCTCCTCCCACCCTGAGCACCCGGACATGCTGAGACTGTGTCAGGGGTGCTGTGCTTCCACCCCAGGGCCTTTGCATTTGCCTTCCCCTCGGCGTGCTATGCTCTTCCTCCGGACACCCTCGTGGCTCTCTAATCAAGCAAAAACTAGGTCCAGATGCGCTAGGTCCCCGCAAGCAGCTGCCAAGTGCTCCCCAGACGATCTCGGGAGTCGTGAGGCCAACACTGTTTTCATAACGTCCTAAAATGCACACATTTTTTGTTAATAGTCTGCAATGCACTATAAAACACTGCACGCATATTTTTTAAAAATGTGACTGTAGAATCATTTCATTAGTGATATGAAGTTGAGAGTCACCGAGAAACATCCGATTTTTCTTTCCACACTCGCTAAAAACATCCCACGCAATCCCCTCTTATCAAGTGCACCTGAACAAATTAAAAACAGCAGATAACCTGAGCTTCCGCCATATTCCGAAAGTATTTCGGCAGCTGCCCATTTTAATGGGGAGATTGTTTGAAGTACATGCCATTTATTTAGTCTTCAAAAACATTTTGGATTTTATGACTGGATTTTTGCCATAACTAAAACTACCTGACTTAAATGCCCCCACGGAACTGCTGCCATGAAGCTGCAGTTAGGATCGTGTCCGGACCCTACGAGGGGCGACATTACAAGGACAATCCCCGTGTGTGTCATGGTGGAAGCCAGGGAGCACCGTCTGCATTCCTCGGCGATCCCCAAGTGGAGGGCTGACAGAACACATTTCTTTGGGATCGAGAAAAACTTTTTTTCCTGCTAAAATCTAGAGGGCTTTTTCACCACCGACAAAAAAATTCTGTAAATGATCTTGTTGCTCTGGCTGCCAACAAGCTTGGGGCCAAGTTTATAACTGACCTTTAAAAATATACATGCTATATGTTTACACATAATGTATATGCATTTTTGTGTGTATACATTACACATGCATATGTAATATAGATGTGTATTATATATATAGAGAGAAAGAGCATGTGCACAGACGCCCCACTCTATAGACTAACCTATTAGCCTTCCTCTGGGTCTCACAGTCCTACTTATACTTCACCTAAGCTTGATACATAGTATTGAATGGAAACTACTGGGAACATTTCCAGAATGGGGAGAAATAACAGCATACCAAATTAAATAAAGCAAGAGATACAGAAAATAGAGGGCATCCCAGGTCGGCGAAATAACAAGTACGAGCGCGTGGAGGTGACAGCACCTGCCTTACTGTGGGAGCAGAGGAGAGACTGGCGTGACTGGCCACAGGATGATGGTGACGGAACAAACGGGAACTCCCCGGCCCTGGCGACGGTGCCTGGTCCACCCTGACACCAGATACCCGCAGGGTTCAGATCTCTGTCCAAACATCACCTCGTCGGGAAGAGTCCTTCCCGGATCGATGCGACCAAATCCACGCGCCACTCATCACGCCCTCCCCCTCCTCCTGTTCTCCTTTATCAGGCTTCTGAACGTCTGATAAATTCTGTATTTACGTTAACTAACTTCTCCTCCGATCGAACATAAGCTCTAGGAAGCAGGGTTTTTTTATGTTATTTTGCCATTCCAGCACCTACAATAGTACTCAATATTGGCTCAGTGAACCGAAAGGTGATTTAATATAAAACTGGGAAAGATTTACGAAGACCTGGCAAGAAATTTAGACTTGATCCCCACGAGTAATGGTCGGTGTCCAAGAGTTTATGCAAAATGTATTACGATCTTCCTTCCTCCTCCTTTATAAATGTAACTGGAAGAGTAGAGAACGAACCAGAGAGGAAACCCACGGCAAAAATCCAAATGATAAATGATAAAAGTTAAATGAAGGTTAGGGTGAGCAGCAACGGAAACAGGACGAGCTGAATTCACGACTGATACACGCCGCAGACAAAGGGACAGCACGTAACAGTTAAATCAGGCATCAGACAAGTCGCTTGTTAGCTCCGTGACCTTGGGCAAGTAAACGTACCTCGCCCTTGGTTTCCTTGTTTCCAGAATGGAGATAACTGTACTTACCCACTTCTTAGTTTTATTACGAGGATTAAATGAGATAATGTATGAAAATGCATTACTGACCAAATTGGGTGCATGCTAACTGAGCTCCATGAGGAAAGGGACTATCTGCTTTGTACACAGCTGTAACCCCAGACCCCAGCACTCGGCCTACCCAGAGTCGGCTCCAAATGCATATTTGCTGAAGGCAAATGAGTTCATGAGATTAGCAAGACAAAAAGTCAAGGTTAACTATGAGGCGACTTCCATAAGATATAAAAAGTCACGGAGCAAAATTTGGCCAGGAGGTGGGGAGATGTGTACGTACCTACCCCGTTTGAGTGTTGAGGCTGAGACAGCTGTGGAACCCACTAGAGCAGGTGTCTCGGGGGGCAAAGGAAACGAAGCTCCAGATCTCACAAGACAGTGCCGGCTGGAGGCTGGCTGGTACAGCTGGCAGGTGGAGCCTGATCTAACTGACTAAGGAAGAGGCGAGCGGAGTTAGAATAAGCATCCCAGGGAACAAAAACATCTAGCATTAGCAAAAGTCTGAGAGAGAGACTGAGAGGCAGTAAAAAGGTAATAAGAATGATAAGAGAAATCCGAATCCTGAAAGCAGAAGGGAAAGATGTGAGCCAAAAAAAAGGCGAAGTGTCAAAATTGGCAAGAAGCACAGATGAGTGGAAAGTAAAAAGAGCCCACCGGATTTCAGCTGTTAGATCATTAGTGACCCTTGCAAAAGAAGTTCTCATGAGTCGGTTGGGGCAAAAGCCAGACTGTGGACTCAGGAGAAAACAGGAATCGAGGAAGGGGAGACAGAGAGGCGTAAAGAAGATCCTTTCAAGATAAAGATTTGGCCATGAAAACACCTACCAGCCTACCTGGCCAGTTATTTCCGTGACCACCTCCAAGTGGTCATTCGTTCTGAATGAAGTATCTGTTCACAAGACCCTGTAACATACATCGCTCTAGAAACCAGGTTGGCCCCAACTAAATCATCACGCAGAGGAAGCCTGTTCTCACGGTTCCTGCAGTGTGGGGTTTTCGTATGTCCAAAGGGTCTTTTGTGCTGGCAAAGACATTTTTTAAAATGATCAAATAATGGCCTGTAAACATATAATAGTTTTATCAAGTCCTTTAAATAGTTGACAAAGGATGGTGGTCTATATATCCTAATGATTAAACCATTTAGAAGAGAGACGTGTCAGGAATAATTGTTATCGGGATTTTATACCAATTAAAAAAATAATTCTAACGATCAGAGATACCAAAGCATACTGTGTTACATCTTTCATCCTCGTTACCACCTACAGGTAGGAATCACTAGACTTGTTTTCAAATGAGAAATCTGAAGCTCACAGAGACTGAAGTGCATCGGGTCAGAGTGCGCCAACTGTCGATAGCAAACAGTGTCCAAAGCTCAAGGGGGTTAACATAACACAGGGGTCTGTTGCCCTCTCGTGTCACAATGCACTGTGGTTCGGGGGCAGGAGGACAGAGGCTGTTCCACAAAGTGGTTCCGAGATTCAAGCTCCTTCCACCGGATGCCGCATCTAGCTGGCAGGTGCGGGAAGGGACAGAGGACGGACAGTCCCAAAAACAGCATCAGAGGCTAAGTGACAAACACGGATCACTCCCCCCATATTCCACGGGCAGGACTCAGTTACACAGCCCCACCTATCTGCAAGGCGGAAATGGAGTCTGAAGGCAGCCTGGGAAGAACGGGGAGACACAGATAATCATTCATGGGCTCCGCGTTTCCAGTAACACTAAGTAACATGAATTAAGGTCACCTACATAAAAGAGCTGAGCAGCAAACCCGACCATACCTGACTGCACCAGGGAACCCTGCTGTTTATGCTGCCTCTCATTTCATTCCACTGAACCCAACCCCCAACTTTAGCATTTCTCCACATGACGATGACAGTGGATGGTCATAGTGTGTGTGTGTGTGTGTGTGTGTGTGATGTCTCAACTACCTTTTACTGTCTGTCCTGCAATTCCCCTTCTCAAATCAGTGGTTTTGTCTTCTGAGGGGCATATACATGGACAGAATATTCGGGGAGCCCTCCGAGGCCCCTCCATGCCGTGGAATGCATGAACTAGGCTAAGAACTCTTCTCTATGTTACTCTGGACACTGTTCACTTACCTCCAACTTCCTACCTGCTCTGCACCCCCACGTCAGCCCCACTGACCCCTTCCTGTTGCAGCTTCTGTTCCTTCAGAAGGAACAGATGCTGTTCCTTCTGCCCAAACTCTTCCCAGAGGTCTGCATGGCTCATTCCCTCAAGGTCACTGCTCGGATGTCACCTGCTCAGGAAAACCTTCTCCTCCCGCCTCCCTTCCAGGCCCGTTCCCACCTTACTCTTCCCTATAGCCTTTCCGCTTTCTAACATACGATGCTTTTTACACGTTTACGCGTTTACAAATTCTCCTCGCATTAAAACGCCAGCTCCATGAAGGCGGAGGTTCTCGTCTGCTTTGTTTCTCTTTACCGCCCGATCCCTGGCATCTAGGGCGGTGCCTGGAACATCATCGACACCTTTTCTGAATGAACTGAGGGGCAACAAAGGAGTAAAGGGGAGCACACGGGTTGATGCCGGCACTGAAAGTTCTCTAGTTCCGAAGCTCATTTTACCATTGTGCTTCACAAACTACAGAGGCATTGTACATTCATATAGATAAAATATTATCACATAATTTTAAAAGTACTATATGAGTTTGTACAAGGAGCCCAACTCCAAACAGTGTGTCTGCTCAGGTAAACACGCTGCACCTTTTCTCATGTAAATAAAATTATCAGATGGAGAGAGCTAGCCCCGAAAATGTCATTTTTATTCCTTCGCTAGTTAAAAATAAAATTTACTCATATTTTTTCAACTATGTTTTAACAGGCCAAATGGAAAATTACTTTGTATGATTTTTTTTTTTTTAATGCTGTATCATGACCTTTTAAAAATAACACCTTATGGAAGTGAAACTAACAGTTTTCTTTGAAAACCTTTTTGAAGAGGTAGATACCTACAGGCATTTCTTCTAAATTTGTCCTTCTGAAGCATGTTTTCAAAGTAACTCCATGATTCTGCTAACGGTAATTACAATTAATATAAATTTCAGCTGAAACTTAATACGAAATTCGCTTTTCACACATCTACTTAAATACATCACTAAAAATATGGGAATTGAATGTAAAAGGGCGATTATGAAACCTAAACTATTGGTGAGAGACATGCTCACAGATTAAACGAATTAACCAAGGGCAGGGCAGGAAGGAGGAGGGCAGGGAGGGAGGGGAGGAGCCAAGAGGACTGAGGAGCCCTGCATCATCCATCCATGCACTGGACTGATGAGGTCAAGTTTCAAACCTGAGAAGTTTAGGGACTATGGAAGAAAGCATCTGGACCCCCCATCCCCCCATCCCCCCTACCCCCCTCATCTCCACGGTGTCAAGGAATACCGGTTCAGGGGTTACAAGTTCCAGCCCTGCCATTTGCTCAGCAGATACGCAAACTCAGTCTCAGTCTTATCGTGTGTAAAATTCAGATAATTTTACGCGACTGTTAAATAAGACCAGGTACGTAAAAGTGCTGGGTAAACAATAAAATGCTAAGCAGGAAGGTATTTTTGAAGTTCTGACCTACATGCTCCAAGCTTAGACAAAGAAGATTTATTATGGTGAATTACATTCTGGTGGTTTGCAACGCCCTGCTCATCAAACGGCACAGAACCTGACTCCACACACGATAAAGTTAACCTGATTTCCTTGGTACAGAACAAGAGCCTAACAGTCTTCCGAACACCCCCACAACAAAAAGTACAGGGAACAATTATTACCACGTATGTTCACTGGAAAAAAAAGATAAGTGATAACCTAAAATAGAAACAATGCACACGGAATCCGAAACTCCGGCTATTATCAATAATGGTTATTGATAACGTTAAGCCACTTCACCAAATCGAAAATAACAAACGTGTTTTCAAGTAACTAGTCAGAGAGAAAAAGACTCGCTACCCAACAAGACCGAACAAATCTGCCAAGGGAAAATGTAATGCACTAACATGTTATGGTCTTTTTTAAAGGTCTATTTTTAGACATAAAACAAACTCTCTTTAATTAAAACCTTTGCTTATAAACACACTTCCTGAGTAAGTAAAGCCTAACAAATCCAATATGAGTGAAATCCTGTCCCCTGGAAACAAAGAGGAGCCCCCCCCCCGCCCCTTGTTTCCAATAGGAGTTTCAGATAACCTTCATCACTCACACCACAATAGCAAACATGTGACCTTAAACTAAGTGAAAGCTTTCTAAATTTAGATACCTTCAAATCATGCATCTTAAGTTACATGTAAAGGTTTAGTAAATTATTTATTATCTCTCATCTTTAATAATGGGATAGCATGTTTAACTCGTAATCAAAATGGAAAGCTGTTATACCATATATTACTGTACCAAGACTCAAAGTTTCCAGTCTATATTTAGTTCACATTAAAATGGAAGCAAAGACGCAAACCAAGCTAAAAATAAAATGTTCTACAAAGATGAGATTTTTACATGGATCGAAAACTAGCTTTATTTGGTCCCTTAAATCCTGATCGTATTTAGCAGCACCTTAATGTCGCAGTGCTTTGCAAATCTTATTTTCCTTCATTGAGGATAGGAGTCAGCAAACTACAGCCCACGAGCCAAATCTATGGGCTGTATCCTTCTGGTACCTAATTTTGTACAGCCACAAGCTAAGAAGGTTTTTACATATTTAAATGGCTTTAAAAAAAATAATAAAAAAGACTACTTCTTAACACATGGAAATTTTATGAATTCAAGTTTTAGTGTCCTTACATAAAGTTTTATTGGAACACAGCCACACTTAAGTATTGTCTATTGCTTCTTTTACACTGAAACAGTAGAGCTGAGTGATTTTGAAACAGATCTTTTGGCCCACAAAGTTAAAAATATTAACTATCTGACCCTTTACAGAAAAAGTTAGCCAACTTCTGCCCTAGATGAATGTTAATTATTCTTATTAGTTAAGATATCTTCCTGCTTATCGCTTGTCAAAATGGAAGAGTTCCTCCTGGTCTCTCAAATCATATTGAGTTCCTCGACGATAAACATGTCAGTATTATTTTATTCTCCTTTCTTAATAATTTTCTGGCCATGTTTCTGTTTCTTGTCCTATTTGGATCACTACCCAATCCAAAGTTTCCACCCAGAACTATGGGTAGAAGTTTTAAATAATATTTTCTAATCTATGCTGTTTGTTTTAAATATATTTTCTAATCTATGCTGTTTGTTTTAAATGCTGGATGTGAACCATCATGATCCACTTAACGGGGCTGCCACCTACTATTTGAAAAACTCTGAGCGAGTCTTCCCTAGTCTACTCTACCTACAGCTTATGGTAAAAGATAATTTTAATTGCACAAATTGCATCTCATAAAGCAGTAAAAAGAAATACAAATCAATCCATATACTGCCTTACCACTAAGGTACAAGGGTTTATTTATACATCTTTCATGTCAAACTAAAACCAAGATACTAATTGCAGAATATGGTGAGTTTTCTTTTCTTAATGGGCTTAAAGAGATGTCTTAATCCAGATACAATGTTGCAAAGCCCTGAATCTCCAGTGTTTACGTACGTTTTACCTAAATTTAGAGACTCATATATGGACATTCAAAATTAACTGTAGGAAGACATATCAATGTCACCAAAAAAAAAAAGGAGAGACTGTTAAAAAACCCAATTAGGAGGTACTTTTGATACACAAAGCTTTAAGACCTTGGCAGAGATAATCCAATATCAGAAAAGTCATTGAGATAGTTCCCATTTGTTTACATCATTTAGTTTGTGACAGGTGAACGTTCCTGGTCCATTCACCCCCCGAAGGTTCCGCAGTCATTCCCTATGAAATGAAAGGCTACCGTATCCACGGGTGGACAAAAAGCAAACAAAGCCTCCTTCACATTCATGTTCAAAACCAAGCTGGTCTGAGTTTGTATTAGTGTTGTTTCAGGATGTCTCATTCTCAGGAAATACCTGCGAAATTCTCTACAAACAGTAAACCTGAATGTAAAATCAGCCTCCTGCTGAAGACAGGCTCAAGGCTCTAGGGATAAGTGCCAAGGGTAAAGAGAGAGAAAGAGATACGACAAGTTACAGCTTGCCCTCCCCACATCAGTACTATTTCCATTTTTATATATAAGTGATTTTTTTTTTCCTTGGGGGAAACAGAGGCGGCCATAAAATGGTCTAGCACCTGGGTAGCTAGATGAGACCTGAAATCCCACAAAGGGGATACAGAGAAAGGAATAGAGTGAAAAACAGAGAAAGATAAAAATAGTCAAAAGGTCACCAAGGAAAACTGGAAAATGAGAGTATCTGATATGGGGTGAGATGAAGGCACTAGAACGTGCGTGAGGATTTTATTAAACCACATTAATGTGAGGAGTATTCTCCAGTCTTGTCTTTACTTAAAAAGTCATCGCATCCATTCAGAAACAAAAACAAAAACCCTGAAATTACTGCTGTCCTAAAATAACCCGTATTTCCTTCCACAGAGAACTGGTATTTCCTATACCATGTTAGAATGAACCATATGAAATTTCCATTTTCTACCATTTTTTCCCAGCTTTATTGAGATATAACTGACAAATAAAATTGCATATACTTAAAGTATACAACGTGGTGATTCGATAGACACATACATTGTGAAATGATTACCACAATTAAGTTAATTAACATATCCATCACTTCACATAGTTACCATTTGTGTGTGTGATAACACTTACCAGCTATTCTCTAAGCAAATTTCAAATATACGATATGGTATTATTAACTATAGTCACCATGCTGTACATTAGATCCCCAGAACTTATTCATCTTATAACTCAAAGTTTGTACCCTTGACCAACCATTCCTCCCATCCCCCAGTTCCTGATAACCACCACTCTATTTTTGACCATTTTTGACCCACTGAAATAGTTGAACTGCACTTAGTTCGACCTCATACAATGGAATACTTTGCCATTATTAAAAAGAATAAGGTAGATGTATATATACTGTTAGGGAAATGATCTCTGTATTATATTTCCAAATGAACAAGAAAAGCATGTATACAGAATGCTCCCATTAGTATTTTTTTAATGAAGTATATGTACATGCATAAAAATTTCCTAGGACACCAAGAAAATGCCAACAGAGGCTAGAAGGGGAGGTGGGCGGGAGCTTACCTTCCACAGTATACCCTCCCATCACCTAATACCCTTTCACACTGTTTGAATGTCTTATTATATGCATGCATTACTCTTCCAAATGCCATAATTAACTTTAGTTTCTTTACCAACATTCAAATTACTGAAAACATAACCAGTATTTATAACAAAGAACACTTTGAATAAAGTAATTACTTAAGTTAGTGGTCTTTTTTCACTCCGAACCTAAACTGGGTACCAAACGGCTTTATGATCCTAAGGATCTTGAGGAAAACTAAAATTAGCGCTACATTTTAACAATAATATCCATATATATAAAGCAATATATATAAATATGTAATATGTACACAATCATTCATTTAAGAAATATTTTTTATCTGTGTGTAACTCACTCTGCTGTAGGCCTTTTGTTTATGTATAAATGCTTTATAAAGAGCGTATATACACATACATTTATAAGCACGTGTATATGTGTGGAAATACGTGTATGTGTGCCACACACACCAACCCAGGCTGCTATGCAACCAGGATCAAAGATGCCACTCGCAAACACAAGCTGTCAGACCTGGTGGCCCCTTGGTGTATCTTCAGGATGGAGGAGCGAGAACTGCTAATGACGTCTTAAAAACCAGTAGTCCATGGGCTAGTCCTGAGGCCTCCTCTTCCCCCATCTTACACATCTGTGGAGGGGACTGACTGTCTTTTTCTAAAGATCTTTTTCCTTAACTCTTATCTGGATCATAATTAAAGAATAGGAACTGGTATTAATTTTAGCAGTTCTCATTCTATGAATTCTCTCACCGTCCTCGCCCTATTCCCCAAGAATGGATACCTGTGCTGAAGAGATGTAACTGATGAAATCCGTAGCACACGTGAACGGTCTGGACTGGGGATGGGGGCAGGCAGGGATGCTGAGGTCTCAGAAGTAAGTTTTAGGCCCTGATCTCTGCTGTTCGTATATGAAATTGCTGATGAACTTATATGCACTTATATGAGCTAGTATAAAATGAAGAATTTCTGAAATTCTTGGGATATTTAAGGAATATTTCATTTAACGATCACTGATAATCTATATGTGCTCTGTTTTCATTGGAAAGTTAAATGGAAAACTAACAATAAACGTACTTTCTGATTTTACTCTTAGTCTCAATAAAGCTTCTTTGCCCCAAACCATAAATATCAAATTTAAGGAGTAGAATTTTAGCTATTACCATGAGTTGATGAAATCTACCAACAAGTTTGTTGTTTGACTTTCTTCAACTGAAATTAGAGCCATCTCTAAATTTTCTTTCAAACTGTATAAATTTACTGGTTAATCCTGCTATATGAATGCATGGAATTTTAAGCGTTTTACATGAATATATAAAATATATCATTTTTTAAAAACTTGCCTCTTGTCCATTGAGTTTCATGAGCGTTTTTAAAATTAAGATTTCAAATGTTAAAGGCACTGTTAGCAAAGCCCCTATCTTGTTTAGCCTTAATGTCCTAAAAACCTATTAAACCCCATATCCTAAATTTTTCACAAGTTCTATAAAATTCAAAAATGTCACTATTAAAAGGAGTTGCAAGATGTACTCTTAAAAGAATGATTGAAACAATCCCCGACTCTTCACTAACTGCAATCTTGTTAACAGTTGTGTGCCTGCTTACACATATTTATTTTAGCAAATAAGGAGGCAGGCTAATACAAACATGAGTCCACAGGCATATAATAAAAGTTCTATTTTCATATAGGGATCTATTGACCTTAGAAAACAAATTCTCATAAAAATAGATATAGAATTAATTAACTTTCACAAGTTAATTTGTAAAGAGAGCACACAAATCCAATGATTTTATTGGTTCCCTTTTCTAATTCCTCATTAAAGTCCCCCAGTGATGACCAGCTTTCCATGTGATGGTTTTTACACTATGATGAAAATTAGAATAAATCCTTCAGTCGTAAGCATTCGCTATGTACTATTCATGATCAAATGAAAACTCTCAACTTTGAGCCCTCAAAGGTCAACAGCATCTACTACATAAACAACAGCGAATCTCCATATAACACAAAGAGGTTACTTTTCATCATTAAAAATAACCATGAGTGTGTTGGTTAAGATTTGAACTCTACACTTAGCGGGAAACTACGACGCGAAAGCTTGGTCTGCTGATGGCGCCACGTAGGGCGCGGATAACCGCGAGCATCGTTTAGCACTGGCGTCCCCCGGCCCGCCCCCGCTTCTGCCTTCCAAACCGCAGCAGGAGGCACAGGGACTGGCCGGTGTCACCTGTCCGCCCATGCACCCCAAGAGTGGGCCGGGGACAGACCGTGGCCCGCGGGAAGGGAGAGTGGCGGGTCGCTGCAGCTCGGGCTGGTGGACCCGCACTCTCCCCGCGCCGGGCACGCGCGCCACGGAGCCTCCGCACGCGGGGTGGGGGAGAGGGGACCAGAACTGGAACACTCGAAGCGACCCGAGGGGAAACTCCGCGTCTCCCACGCTCCCCGCCGCGCCGGGTTCGCTCCCTCTCCGCCTCTGCGGCCCCAGCTGCCCCGCAGCCCGCCCCGGCGGCCCGCGCGCGCGGCCGGTGTCCCCTGCCGCGTCGCCGCGGTCCCCTGCGCCCCGGGCGCGCTCCCTCCGCTGCCCGCGCTGCCGCCTCCCCCGCGCCCTGCTCACCTTGGTCCGGATCTGCCCCGAGGTGGACACTTTGCGGATCAGCTTCTGGGGTCCCTCTTGCTCCGCTTCGCTGTCGGACGAATCCTCTCCGGGCCCCGCCGAGGCGGCGACGGGGGAGACCGCGGCGCCGGCCCCGGCCGCCGCTCCGCCCGCGGCCCCCGGTGGGGGGTGCTGGCCGCCGGCCCCGGCCATCCTGTCCGACTCCTGCGGGGACACAGCACCGCCCGGCGGGGGCGGCGGCGGCGGTCAGGGGGGAGCCCCGCGCCCGGCCGCCGCCGCCATCTTCCGCCCCCGGGACCGAGCGCCCCCCGGGCTCGAGCGCCCCCCGGGCTCCTCCGCCGGGCTCCGGCCGGAGCGGCGCGCACGCCGGTCCACGGCCCGCGGGCGCCGGCCCGGGGAGGCGGAGGGGTCCTGGCCCCGAGCGCGAGCAGCGCGGGTGCGCACACGGGGTGACGGGGGTCGGGACAGCCTCCCACGGCCCGCGTGGCCTGGGCTCCCGGGGTGGGCGGGAGCGCGCGGGAGACAAGCCGCCTCCGCAGCCACCGCGCAGGCCCTGCGCTGGCCCTGCTCCCGCCCCCGGGTCCTGGGCAGCAGGGGCGCGCGCGGCCCCTGGGGTGGAAGGGGGCCGAGTCTCCTCCCCACGCCCCTGGGTGCACCCCGCCACCTCTAGGACCCAGGATCTCCCCGGAGAGACCTGGGCCTCCTGCTGGTCAGAATGATGGCACCCCCCCCCTGCCCCCCTTTACTCTCTATCCGACGCCCCACCTCTCCCGCCTGCGCTTCGTTGGGGCCGGCCCTTCCTGACCGTCACCACGGCGCTGGGTTCCCAGCCTCCCCCACCCCATCCGGCGGTTTGGAAGACGAGAGCGTTTTCCGGGAGGCTCCACGGCGCTCCGGGAACTTTTCGTTCAGAGAGAGCGATCCCTGTGGCTCACAGGAAACTGGGACGGGCGGCGGAGAGCGCGCAGAAGCAGGGGAGGACTCGCAGCCCCGGACGGCAGAATGCAAAGTCAAGGTCTGAGCCGAAGCGCCACACGACGCCGCCGGGCCCGCTGAACTCCAGTGCCCGAGCACGAAAACGCGGCAAGTCCTGGGAGAGCCACTCCCTACCCGGGCGGCGGCGGGAGGAAATGGGACCAGCAGGCAGCAGCCGCCGCTCACGACTCGGCTCGAGCGAGCTTGTTAAGCGGACACTTGACCCAGCAGCCGCTCGGCGGGCCGTGCACGCGAAGAGCCCAGGAACCTGTCCAGGTGTGCTAGGGCTTGGGAGAGAAGACGCCAAAAGGACAGATTGCTCTTGTCAGCCAGACAGCTCCAAACGGATGTTAGCTAAATGTTTAAGGACGGAAAGAAAAAAAGGAAGAAAAGCCCGGAGTCCCTTCGCGCTTCCAGTAAAGCAGACCGGCGTGTTGATGCCCTTCTGTACCCGTTCGTAACTTTTTTCTCCCCCCAGTGGACATGACCTTAAGGGCCCTCCAAACTAAGATCTGTTGGGTTCATTTTTTAATTGCACTCTTACTCCCAATACTTTGAGTCAGAACTAAGAGTAACAAAAGATTTTAAGAAACAGTATGCGATCCCAATACTGTATGTCCACATTGTAGATTAAATTCACTAAAAGGTAAAATGTACTGGTTAGTTTGAACCTTCAAAGACAGTAGGTTGCCGCCATGTAATGCCAATTGATGGAAGCTACTTCTCCAGCTTCAGCTGTCTCCTCTAGGAAAGAAAGAAGCTGGGCAAAATAAACTTAAAGAACCCTATGGCTCTGTAAATAATTCTATATGTCTACAAAGATCATACTGCTGTGAAGGGAATTCCTTAAGAGAAAAAATAAATAATCCAAATAATGACCTTTATCTCAACCCGTTTAGTCCAATGGTTCCGCAACGTGGACAAGAACAACTAGTAAAGGGCCTTTTAAAAAATAAACCTAGTTCAGACCTCTTTTAATGTAAAAAAGCTGAGGCCCCAAATCAGGAGCTGAGACCAAAGTCAAAATCACGAGAACACTATTCTAATGTTCTATTCGCTTTACCACAGTATATAACGAAAGTTAATGTCAGTTATCATGTTTCTGTGCATACCTTATGCTTTTAAGTTTTATACAGTAACATTTCCCAGAATCCAGGCAGAGAGTGATTAAACTGAAAGGCGTTGTGCCTATGCCTATTCAATCCTTGATCTTAAGAGGACTGATTACATTTCTCTGATGCAAGCAGTGATCGCTTAAAGATGCTTTAACATAGAGTCAAGTGCAAGTGCTGGGCAATTGGTACCTCAGCGTAAAGGTATTCATTGCTTTATAAAAATTTAACCTTGCAGTTATCCCTGCTCTTCAAAGACTCCTGTAACAAGTTCTAAAACTTGGTTGTGACTTTGAAAGCACAGCCAGTCTTAGCCTGCTCGTGCTAAATAAATGATCCCTGCAATGTCCATAGCACATAGAACACTCAGAATGAAAATTACTGTCGAGGCAAATGAAGTAATGTCACTTCATTTCCCACTAAAGGCAGCCTGTGAAAAACCCTAAGGAGAATGTTTCAAGTAATGTCTAATTTAAGGTACCTGACCCTTACAAATAAGGATCATTTAAGGGGTAACGTCTCAGGTCTGATCTGAAAATTAGAAGTTTCCAGAATGAATATCCAGCCTATATGGTATACCTGCCATGCACTCCAATTCCCTTAAAATATAATAGCGATGTCAAGAGCTCAATATTTTCAACCATTTTAATGTAGCTCAAAATGACAACTGAAACATTTCAAATGTGTGGTATATTACATTATTTCTTTGCTTTATAAGATTTCCTTGACTTTTTCCTTACGTGGTTTTTTCAGATTTTCAAATAATTTCTTACATATTTCTTTGATGTGCCTTACATATTTTTTTTATTATTATTACTTTGAAATCTTTGGAACCTATCACAAACACACTATTAAAAACTTGGACATAAGCCACGTAGACACTACATTCAAGATGAAATGGAAACAGAAGCTACCCCAGATTAGGCTTCTTCTTCATTGGGCTTCCTGCCCATTAAAAAAAAAGCTATTACACTGAAGATCTGTGAGTCACGGCCAATGCTCACATTAGCATATTTCACCTATGGATATTTTGAATGATTATTATTGATCACTATTCATAACAAAAGAGGTTTAATATCCATTTGCAACTTTTAAGTCACATGTTCTATGGTTACATTAACTATTATTATTATATCATAAACACGTGGAAGTCTGCATTTATATCCCGAAGAACTCAAGTAGGCGCTTTATCACGTCCTGGGACTGACATTCCTGACCGATGGGAACTACGCGAAAAACACTGCGGTTTGAACAAGTCCAGGCCTGCTTCCAACCAAGCTTTAGAACTACTTCCGTAATAAGCTGTTACATATTTAGAATTTAACATTCAAAACTTTATTAAAATTGCCTTAGTTGTTACCTGAATGGAAAAGATTTTGAGATTAATCGTGCCATCGGCTGCATGTCCATATGGTCAGGCCTGCACCTAAGAAAAACCTTCCATCATCTAGGCCTAAGCCATAAACACAACCTTTCATTTCTATTTTGACCCTTTTTCCTTTGAAACTCTTCACTCCTAATTTTCCATTAGTTCGGGATAATTTCATCAGAGCCAATTAGATAAAAGCCATTTGGACATTAAAAAAATTTTTTTAGTAAGTAAAATGTACCTTAATATCATTCCACTGTCTAAGAACTACTTTGTGAATCCCCTCCCCCACCCCCCCACCCCACCCGCCCCATACACACACTTTTAAGTTTTGGGTAGAATTCTAGCTGCCTATTTTGTCCCTAGGGTATCATATATGAGTAAGGGTTGTCTGGCTAACTATCTTCCTACCCACCTATTCCCACCACCAAAATATTTTTAAATGATTAGAAATATAGGTAATGCCTCTATTTCCACTGGTTTGATTATATTCCGAAGCTAGCATTAAAGAAAACACACAGAATCCTGAATGCTAACATTTACCTTCCTTGGGGCTCAGTGCCCTAGCTGGGGTAATGATAAGGCTAACAGTTTACTTAAATGCCCCCATTTACTAAATAACTTCATTTCATCTTCAAATAGAAGAACGTCATGAAGTCCAGCAGCTGCCTCTCAGCTCCGGCCGTGGGTACGTTTCGAGCAAGATGCACTGTTCTCTTTACTATTACTCAGCATCACTTCCTGAGGTTATGTTTACTCTTCTGTCTGAACAGTTCATGTAGAATCATAACATCATGTTTTAGAGTCCATCCAAAAACCTATGCTGTTATAGGCAACATGGATCTGTACGATTTTGGATGTTCCTGTTCACAAATGTCAATGAGTATACTTTTATAGTCAAGTATTAAAGTTACCTATATTTGACTCCAAAAAGCAGATTTTAAATGACTGCAGAATTGAGCCCAAGTCAAAGCAGATGTTCTCATCTCAAGGTCTTTCAGGGTCCACAGATCCGGCTTCAGGAAATCTGCCGATTCCCTTGAAATGTCATTAAAATTTTTATATGGAGGTTGCACAGGTACACTTTTGGGAGAAATTCCACGGCTTGATTAGATTCTTTAAGGGATCCGTGACCCATGAAAAGCTCAAGAATACCTGATTTTGGTGAATATCATGCCCCTTCAAAACATATTTATATTCAATCGATATTTCCTTCCTTAGCTCCAAATTTCTGAAATAAACATTTAAACACTCTTTTCCCCTAACTTATCCCTACCTTTTTCTTGTGCATGAAACTTTTCAGTGATATGGATAACATCTCTTTTTAAGGACTTAAATGAGAATTCCCTTGATTCTTAGAGCTTGTGGTCATACATGTATGGCCACAGCATTTCAAATAAAATCACTTTATTCGAAGTATCACTTTATGCCACATACCTGAGATCTCCAAAGATGCTTTTTGGCCTATCTGAATGTAAACCATTAACATATATGAAACAAGGCGTCTGTTTAGTTAAGAACGAACGTACGCTCTGTGAGGACTTGAGGATTTGTTTCTGTTTTGCTAACTGCTATATCCAACAGTCCCGGAACATGGTAGGTGCTAGATAAAATATCTGTTGAGTAAATAAAAAGGCCTTCGGTGTTGTTCATTTACACATTTCTGTTAGGGCTCTGTTTTAAAGGCCAATCCATGAGCATTTTCATTGTTGTCACGTTGACACATAAAACAACAAAAACAGTTTCCCTCTATATTTTCAGGCACCAACTAGCTGTCGCATCAGCACCCTAAAGTAAAATACATAGAACTGGGTATTTTTCATTGTGACTAGTGTTGACTTAAAGTATTCAGGTTCAAAAGGGACTTCATGAAGTAGAAAGGCTTAAAAGTAACAAAGTAGCAAAAACAGATCACCAAATTTAGCTCTCGGTGATCTTTGATTTAAAATTCAAAACTGAACTGATGTTTAATTTCAAGAATAATTTAATCCCTTGTGATCATCACAATAGACTATGAGCAGATGGACAACCTAACAACACGTTCAAATGTAGCAGAGCAAAGACCGCCGCAGATACAGAAGGATCAGAGTGGAAGGACACTTCAGAACGGTGGGGGACCAGGGAGCGGAGACGGAGTCCGGGCGAAGGAGCTGCGAGTGCACACGCATATTCGAGGAGAACCGTGCCCGGCGCAGACCTGAGGCTCTCAGCGGGCAGGGGGCCAGCCTGGGCACACGCGCGCAGTCCCTGGTTAGAGCCTAACCGAACACGTTGAACGGAACGCGGGTGAGCCCAGAGGCGCCGTGGCGAGCACCCAGGCGGGGCGAGGGGGCCACGCGAGTCGATGGCAAGGACAAGGCAGCCCACACACAGGCCTACAGACCGGGACTCCGGGAATGATGGGGAGGGGGTTCTGACGGTCTGACTTGGAAGAAAGAAGGAAGCTGAAGGAGTTGGAAGGAATAAACCCCAAACCCCCCGCCCCACACCGGGGCCCCTCACACACACACACACACACACACACACGATGTTCTCGGTCCCCCAAACTATCCGCGTTGCGTGAGCGGCGAAATCGAGGCGATTCGCTTCCCGCTTCGCCCCTGACAAAACTCTCCAACCTCGGAGAAGCCGGGGCTCCGGCGGCGAGCGGGGTTCGGGGGCGCGGCTGCGGGCTGCGGGGCGGCGGCTCCTCGGGAACCTGCGCGCCCAGGTGACCGCCAGGGCGCGGCCTCCGGAGGGGCGCCCGGTGCCCGCGCGGCGCCGCACGCCGACCCCCGGCCCGGCTTCCCCCGGCCCCCTCCCCGCCGCCCACGCTCTCGGATCCAGGAGAAAGTTGAGAAGTCGCCGGAGCGCGGAAACGGTCCCCCGGGGGCCGTGGTCAGGGGCTCGCGGGCGGCGACCGCGGCCGGCGGGACAAAGGCGCCCCGGGCGGCGGAGGAAGCGCTGCCCCGGCTGGGAAGCAGCTGGAGACCTCGTCCCGGCCATTTCCTGAGCGGAACCGGCCGGGGCGGGGGAGCAGGGGAGAGCGGCGCGCGGCGGGCGCGGGCGCGGTACCCACCGGTTCCTCGCGGGCCGGGCTGCGGGCGCCGGGCGCGGGGCGCACGTGCTGCGGCTCCATCGCGCCCGCCCGAGCGCGCGGCCCCGGCCCCGGCCCCGCCGCTGGATGCGCCTCCCTCGCCGCGGGTCTTCCCGGCCGCGGGCCTCCCGGCCGGGGCAGCGCCGGCCCGCCCGCCGTCTCCCGCTCCGCCGCGCCGCGCCGCGCTCTCCGCCCCCGCGCCGGTCCCTTCCTCCTCCTGCGCGGTGCAGCCCCGCGCGCCCCGCGCCCCGCAGCCGCCGCCGCCGCCGCCTCCCACGGCCGCAGAGTCCGCCCCCCGCTCCTTCCTCCGCCCCCGGCTCCCTCCCCTTTTCCTCCCCGCTTCCCGCCCCTCCCCCGCCCCCGCGGGCGGCCCGGGACGCACGTGACCCCTCTGTCAGGCCTTATAAGGCGCGGAACCGAAAGCGGCGCCGGGTGGTCACGGGCACCGGGCGGCCGGGAACGGCCTCTCCCGGGACCGGCCGCCGGGCGCGCGGGCAGCGGCGGAGGGAGCCCGGGCTGGGCAGCCCCACGCGCCGGCCACCGCAGCGGCGCGGGTCGCGCGTCGCGAGAGACGCCCCCGGCGCCCGTCTGCGTCCCAGCCTCTCCGGTGCCCGCAGCCCGCAACCAGCGCTGCGTCCCTCCGAGCGCTGCAGGCGCCTCTCCGCTCTGGCCGCTGCGGCTTGAACGAAAGCGCCCTGGACAGTCACCGACTGGCACAGAGCGGGAGACCCAACGGCGCTGCAGAGTCGCTCGCGAACCAGCTGCGCCGCGGGTAGTTTACTCTTTGTGATGCTAAAGAGATTGCAGGTCGGTGAGCGTCTGCAAGAGGGGTCAAGCTTGAGGGCGTCCTTCCTTTTTATTCCTCGTGGACTGTTTCCTGGCGGGAAACCCCGCTAAGGAGCCGATCTGCCTTCCCATTCGAGCGCTACCCTCCGACCAGGGAGCGGCTGGCTCGCCGTGGATGCCCAGTGAACCGCAAGGCACCTTCTCAGCCCTGGGAAACCCGTGTGAATGAGTAGCTTTCCCGATCGTCTTTCTGGCATCTAAATCGGTCTCCATCTAGTTCCAATCCAAGACTGGCTTTCACAGCTTATTCCCTCTCCCGGACTTTCTGGCTCCTATCAGCATGTTCCCATGCCTCTTAAACATGTCAAACACAAATCATACATTTAAAAAAGAAACCGAAAAATTAAAAACACTCGATCCAATCCGCCTCCAGTTCTCACCTGCCCACAGCCCAGCTCTTTGAGAGATACACATCCAGTTCCGAATCTGCCATTCATCTTTCCCTGCAAACTGCCCTCTGTGGCAACTATTCCCTAAAGAGGACCCTGACAAAGGTCATGTGTGGCTTTGAAATTTTTCCGAACCGTCGGGGTTGGTTTCTCCCCAATTCTCTTCTTAACCTTTCTGCAGCATTTGCCATTGGCGACCAGACTTTGATCCTTCAAGCTCCCTTCCGCTGGCCCCTTGTCAGCCCCTTTGCGGCCTCTCCCATGTTGGAGTGCCACCCCGGGTCCATTTGTCATGCTGCTGGTCTCTCCAGACCCTCCCTTGACTTCAACTACCAACCACATGCTAATTCATAAATTTCTAATTCTTCCCCAGATCTCCAGTTCTGTAAAGGCAATTTCTTGCCAGAAATTTCTACCAGACATCCCACGGGCCCTAAACTCAACTGACTGAAACAGAAGTTAACTTTCCTGCCAGCTGGCTTCTCTCTCTAGTCTCATTCTCTCAATACATGTCTCCACAATTCACCCAGCCACCCAAAGGTGACATCTGAGAAGTGTCCCAGGATCCTCCCATTGGTCCCATTGCCCTTGGGCTCCCCAGATGTCTTGTCCGACACCTCCCCTTCATTTCACTGCCGACTTTCAAGTTCTTTTTGTTTCGAGTGACTTTCCTTGTTAATGTCACTGACTCTAAACTGGTGCTACCTCTACTTCTCTGCTACGTCTCACCTTCTGGCCAAAGTAAGCCTTCTGAAATACAAAATCAAGGGAGTCATTCCCTGGATAAGCCCTTCTGATGGATCCCCAATACCTGCAGGATGAAGTCCTAATACCTTAGCCAGTATCTATTTCTCCAGTCTCATCAGACACTGTCTTACGTGCAGCTCCCTCTCAAGTCACTTACTTTTATTCTGTTTTCTCATAGATGTCCTTCCACTTACTCCAGCCTGTCTGAACACCTGCTCATCTTTCAAGATTCAACCTGAGAATCACATTCCTGAGGAAATCTTTTGACCTCACTGCAGGTTAAAATTGGCTACTCACTCTCTCTAGACTAAATAGACCCTCTCCCCATCATAATGCCTCAGGAGACTTGATTAAATTCCTTTTGTACATATAATCTCCTGATGACAAGTATTATAACTGACAACTCCATCTTCTTAGTTCTCAGTACAGTCTCTGACACATAGTACCTACATAGGTGCTCAGTAAATGGTGAATGAATTATGTGATAGAACTTTGTTACTTTATTTATAGCTATGGAAAATCAGTTTCCCATGCATTATCTCCCTTAAGTTTCACAATTCTTCCAATAATATATTATTATCATCTTTTATAGCAATAGAAACTGAAACTAGAAAAGAATAAAGCAATTTGCCCAAGGTTCCACAGTATAAATCTCAAAGCCAGGACTATAACCCAATTTGCCTAGTTAAGTTTATTACATGTTTATCCGTCCATTGTTTTTTCCAGCTTAAATTCTATTTTGTATGATACAATAGCTTTCTTTTTGTTTAGTGGTTGCCTAGTATATATCTTTCCATCTCTATTTCCAACCGTTCTGAGTCATTATGTTCTAAGTGTGTCATGTAAATAACAGTTGAATTTTGCTATTAACTCATTCTGAGAGTCTGCCTTTTAGCAGTCTATTTTAATCAGTTTTCATTTATCATGTATATTAATTAGAGTAAAACTTTATAAGAATGAAGTCTATCTTCCTTGCCTTTCTCCAAACACAATGTATATTTCTCTTGAAACGGTCTTGGGATAAGTGGGCCAGGTTGTTGGCGTGGCTCCATGTTGCTATTCCATACCCTAGGCACATTCCCTGTATCTATATGGTAGAACTATGGAAGCTCCAGCTCTAGGAAGGAAGAAGAGGGTATGAAGGAGCACAACAAGCCCAGCTTCTTAAAGCCTAGACCCAGAGTGACACACTTCTCATCTGCTCATATCCCGTTGGGCAGAATATAGTTACATGGTCACACCTAGCAGCAAGGAGCAAGAACATCCCAACCACAACTCTGTTACTATAGAAGACAGAAAATAGATTTGGGTGAAAACTAGCCATCGCTGTCACATTATCATCGCCATCTTTGGATTTATTACCATCCTCTCATTTCACATATCTTTAACTTCCTTTTTATTTGTTTTTTTTTCTTTCTTACCTTCTTTCTATTAACTGAATTTTCTTTAATTTACTTCCTTTTCCAAACTCTTCTACTGATTTGGAATTTATACTTTTATTTCAATTCTTAGTGGTTACCCTTAAAATGTTAACATTTATACTTAACATCCAAGATTAGTCAATATCGTCATCACCTTCCTTTAAAGATAATCTTAAACAAATGAAGAAGAATAAATACAAACACTTTAACTCCCAAATTTCTCTCCTATAAAGTATGTATGGCTATCTAGGATTTTTTAATTCTCCATTTATTTTTCAATTATTTACTAAATTAGTCATCGTTGTTACTGTTTTTATAGTTAGTATTTAATTAGTTTTTCCAACACTTTTTATCAATGTTGGTCCTTACTTTTGCTTTTTATATCCCATGCTTTCCTTCTGTGCTCGATTTATGTCTCGGCAAAGTACATTCTTTAGTATGTTTTTCATCATATCTGTGAGTAAAATTCTCTTTGTCTTTGTACATCGCTCTCATTCTATATTCTCTCACATTCATAAATCATAATTTCACCAGCTAAGGAATTCTAAGGTGACAATTACCGACTCCAATATCTTGAAGTTACTCTCTGGCATCTACCGTTGGTGATTAGAATTCTGTAGTCGGTCTCATCGTTATTCCTTTGTGAATGCTTTTTCTGTGTAGTAACTCAATATATTTTTTTTCATTTGATGTTTACATTATGGATTAGTGTCTAGGTGGATTTCGATTTTAGATATCTTATTCAGGACATGGTATGTATTTTAAAACTGAAATCCTTCAGTTTGGGGAATTTTTCAGCCCTTATGCATTTCAAATATTTTCCCCCATCTCCATCTCATGCATTTTTCTCTGTTTTATCATTCTGGAACACCTATTAGGTAAGAGTCGGCGTTTCTCATCTTTTTACTTCCCTTCGCCAATCCTGGGGAATTTTCGCGGCTCTCTCATCCGGTTCCCTAATTCTCCTTGCAAGCTACACTTTCTACTCTTTAATACGTTCATTGAATGATTATTTACTTACATTTCTAGGATTTGCATTTCATACTTTTTTAAATCTACCTGTTCCTTTTTTCATAGTATCTTGATTGTATCTCGGAGTCGATTCTTTTCGCTATCTCTTCGGACCTTTTAAACACATTTCCTGAAAGTCTCCTTCAAATTGCTTTATTATCTGTAGTTAATAGAGTGTAACTTCTCTCATTTGTTGCCCTTGCTGAGTCACATTTGTGGTGACATGTTTCCTTATGAGCTTTATAATGTTTTAAGTGAGCTTATCGTCAATGGGACTTGTTTTCCATGGGAGTAATGCGTGCCCTATGGGGTGTTACTTTTGCCTCTGCCAGGGACCTACAGGTTTTCCTGGCTCATTTGCATGTCTGGCAGTGGATGCTGGGAGACTCAAACAGATGACAGCGGGCCAGCTGGGGCTCCTTATGTATTTCTCTCTATTCCCAAGAGGCCTCTCCACTACTCTTCTCAACATGGCGGCTTCAGGGGACCTGAATTGACTTCTTATACATAGGATCAGGGCCTCCAAGATGCGTGTTGAGAGGGCAAGCCAGGTGGATGCTGAGTCCTATTACGAACTCACCTCAGAAGTTAAATAGCATCATTCCACCAAATGCATTGATTAGAGCTGTCACAAAACCCTGCCCATTTTCAAGGATATGGAACAGAGACCCCATTCGTCAGTAGGAGGATTATCAAAAACACTGTCAGAGGAACGCACGGGGTAAAATATATATACTGTGGGGCCCTCTTTGGAACACACGATTTACCACAATGGTCCACTTCGGTGAGTTCCCATGTCCGACCAGAGATTCATTCTCACATTAGATTATAAACACAGAGAGAGACATCTTCCCTCTGACACAGCACCCGAAGAACATGGATTATTGTCCGTGGGGAGTGCCGTCAACCAAAATACAGGCCTAGAGTTTTCGCACTGGCGAAGCAAAGGGCAGCAGCACCCCACAGTCCCAGCTAGATCTCTTAGGGAGCATATTGGAGTCACCGACCTTCCCCTAGAAATCATCCAATAAAGACTCTCTACTTAAGGATGGCACTTGAAGCAACTTTATAAATGGATTATATCTTAGTAATAATGCCCCCTGAAGCAGGAAATAGCAAGTCCAGCCCTCGTTCCACATTATCAGAGTAGCGTGGAGCGCACAGAAGGAAAGGGCCGGCAAACTCATCTCTGCGTGAATCACGCTGGCCGTGGGCCCTGCCGTCTGAATGAAAAGACCCTCTCTGGGTCTTCACGGCAGCAGGGTCTGACGATGACCTCCAGTTATGACAACTGGGAGGATTTGTGCAAATTCTAAAAGTGATCTGATCTTGCTCTCCTGCCCTCATTTCATACAATATGAAGAGAAAGAAAAAAAAAAAACCTTCGAAAGCATTTAAAAATTTGTTGACCGTGAATATATCTACCTGTCAGGAAGCTAAAAATACAATAAGCGAAAAGGCAGGTTTTAAAACACAACGTGTGAAAAATGTAAATGCTATATAAATGTGCGTTAAGAGGCTTGGCGGTACACATACCAAAGGGCTTAGTGATTATCGGTGGGCAGTTGAATTCCATAATCCCACGTATTTGTCCTTTCTTGCTTTATTTGAAGTGTGGGAGGATAATGAGTGTCCTCTAACTTTATTTTCTCACAATAAGCATTTATTGCTTTCAAGAGAAGAAAATTACTAATAATTGATCATAATTAACAAAAAAATCAATGCATTTAGGAAAATACAAATCCCTAAATGCATGAAAGGAGATATATTAAGACTAAAGAATGAAGCAGAGGAAAAGGGAACATAATAGGGGCATAGAGGTTCTATCCTCTAGGGCAGACAAGAGTGAAGAATTCAGTCTAGAGCTAAAAAGCGACAAGTTTAGTTGCGATTCACGCGATGGCGAACTGTGGGGTTCCCACCAAGGGAGCAGAGCCAAGTGGGGAGAACCTATTTCCTGATCCCTGAGGACAGTCAGTAGACTGCAGCAGGGCCACTTCGGATTCAAGGCCGGAGTTCTAGACCCTGGGGACTGGGCTAGCAAGAAACAAGTAGCAGGAGCCAAGCCAAGCGAAGAGCTGGGGACACAGGGGCAACAGGTGGCGGGAGCTCACCCGGGTGGCCCACACCCTGCTCAGCAGCCCTCGGGGAGTCGAGGAGGCCGGAGAGGGCAGTGGGAGCCAGTGGCCAGCGGTGGCCTTCGAGATTGGCGACGGGGGCAGCCAACGTCAACGAAGCCAGCCCAGGCAGAGGGACAGATGTGTACACGCTGGTTTTCTCAGACGGGGTTCCAAGGACTTTCTGCTGGAAAACTGCACAGGGGAGAAATAAAGGCAAGAGCGAGGTGTGGTGCTCTTGGTCATTGGAGGCACGGCGTGTGGAAGGCGCATGGGATTCTCCTTGTCACCCTTGAGCAAGTTATTTCCTCCACCGGCAGTGAGCATAATCACTAATTTCTCGGTACTGTCCGAGGGCTAAATGGAATTCTGTACTAAGGACGTCTGGCGTGACATGGGTGCTCTCGCAGCATAAAAGTTCTGACGGGACAGGAAAGAAGTGGGGGGCTATCATGTCACACAAACTAGGGGGGGCGCACTGCCCCTCGCTCCCTCCTGAGGAGAGTCATATACTCTTTGAAAAGAGCAGCTACTGGAATTAGCAAAGTATAGAGTTTACAAAAAAGTGTGCACATGACAGGTTTTCAAAGCCCCTTTCAGTAAGTGACACTTTGGGTTTAATCATCACGACAACCCTAGGAGGTAATTATTATTATCCTCGTTTTACAGATAAGGAGGCTGAGGTTCAGGGCCCAAGCAATTCGCCTGAGGTCACGGAACTGGAAAGGGATGGAGCCAGCATGCAGAGGCAGAAGAAGAACCCGGAGGATGGAGGATGGAGCCGCAGAACAGGCCACCTGTACTTCGAGAGCTGTGCGCGGATGATGTCCGTGTTGTCTGTAGACGGAAGTAAACGCGTTTTCAGACAAGTGTAAGGAAACCTGACTGAGACGCCTAAGTCCAGGGATGAGTTCCCACGCCCAGGTAGGGAAGAAAGGTTCCAGAACGCCGAGTCTCCAGAGCCAGAATAAAGGAGTCGAGGAAGAGGAATGCGCCATAAAGGTTAATTGTTGCTATGACCTGAACTGGAATCCGGGCCGCGAGTGTGTTTTTCTCCTGTTGCCCCGGGATACAGCAGCGGCCTTCAGTACAAAGGTCTAGACAGGCTGGGCCTGGCCGGGGCCTCTTCTCCCAGACTCCTGCCCGCTTCCTGGGCACTGTCCCTCTTGCTTTCCTGGGCCTGTCGCTGTAGCACGGCCTTCCCTCCCACCCAGGGGCCTACCCAGTCTTGCCGAGGCGCCCCTTCCTCTCCTCCACCCTTCCGACTCTGGCCTTTTTAGCCCGACAGGGACCTGGAGAACCACGGCAGATGATGAACACAACCTCAGGGCTCTACCTGACCCCGCTGGCATCGCCTCGGCTGTGCCAGAGCCCCAAACAAAGCACCTGTCACGGCGTCTGCCCCGTCCTGCCTCTCCCTCTTATGCAGCCCCAGGGGACACTCACACACGTGCACCCAGTGAGATATCACAAGGGCCGTGACTGAAGAGGTGGGGAAGGGTGGGAACTTGGGGCGGGGGGCTGGACGAGTGGGGCTGCCTTCACTGAATCTTCGCGAGGGGTGTGTGTGTGCAATGCAGCAAGTCAGAGAAGATGTCACGGGGCTGCTAACCTGGGTGTGAAAACCACCTAACGATACCTCTGCTTTTCATGTCACCAGAAAAGTGTCTCCAAACCTTACATTTTGATTTCTTTACCCTTTATTGAAAGACCCTTACCATTTGTACAAATCATTAACTTCGTGTAAATCACGCTAAACTGTCCCCTCGAAAATTAGCCGAGTATCTCTGGTCACGAGGCGTGGGACTTTGGGAACTTTACAAACCGTTACACTGAAGTTAGAGGAGTTAACTCACTTAACGCTTTCTTTATCCTTGTAATTTTTTTGACTGTGTTAAGGGAATTTTTTTTTAGATTTATTACTTACAAAGTCATAGTCATTCAGTTCATTCATTCGGTGACTACGTATTGAGCACTTACTAAGCCCGAGGCTTGGAACCAGGAACGCATCTGTACCTTTACAAGAGTGTGCGAAGTGCCACGATGCGAAGGAATGAGTAGCCCAATCCTGGGTGGTTAGGGGAGGCTTCAGGGACTGACAGCTAAAAGTGGGCCCTACCTCTCACTCACTGGCGAGGCCGAGCCGGGTCGGAAGGGGAGGGGTGGAGGGAACGTCGTCTCAGGGGAGAAAAACCATTCTATATAAACGCTAAGCAGCAAGAGAGAGCTCTGCTGGTTCTTTCAAGTCCTGAAAAGAGTTAGGATCTGACTGTTAGCTATCAAACAAGGCGGCGAATACGAGATGAGACGGAAGAAATGAACACACGGTGGGGGATGACAGGCTTCAGGTGGCAGCAAAGACTGAGTTCACATCTTCAACGTAATGACAATAGCGAGCAGTGAGCGCATCATTGGATTGATTAATTAGTCCTCATAACTCCTAGGAGGCAAGCAAGGTTCGATTACAACAGCTGATTATCCTCTATCTCATTACCCTGATATTATGTCTTCAGAACTGGAGAGCAGATACCATTTTAAAAGATCGACTTCTCTTTTCAAATGCACACGTATGTTCTTTAAGAGGGGCTGGGGGAGTGAGAAATCACAGCCCTGGAGATTGAAGTGGAGAGGGAGGCATTTCGAAGGAGCTTAGAAATCCTCTGACTAACCGGTCTGGCATCTTGAAAGATCTAGAAATGAACAGTTTCCTCCAGGGTGGAGTAACGAATACAAGCCAAGACAGGCTTTGCCCTTTAGGAAGGGGTTGGGGACGAGGTTGGAACTCTATTTCAAACACAGGGTTCTTCTCATTCGGTTTCTAAAGCACGGCTTTGAATAAAGAGATCAAAGTGAATAAACAATTGCAGGTTGAACTGACCTATTATTAGAATATGATATTTTTGTCTCACAGTCTAAAGAGCATCTTATCTGTGACTTCAACATCAGATGAACGTACCTACAGTGAACTTTCCTAAAGGAAAATTTCCTGTTGGAATCAGCCAGTGACTAGGCCACAGAATTAGTCACGTTGTTTAATTTGTTTAAGCCTATAGTTAACAAGATTAAAAGGCTTCCAAAAGCTGCGATCCAAGGTAAAGTATTATTAGCGTTGAACACCTATGCCCACCCCCAATGCAGAGGGCTTTTATGAAATTAACATTCCGATGGTTACTTTTCAGTCTTGAAGGTAACTGTGGGTCGGGTTTGTCAGCGAATAGAGAGAGAAATAGACAGATTGTGACAGAAAGTAGGATCCTTGCCCCACCAAAGTTTCTTCAGAGATAAAGAAATTGGGGAGAGGGACAGTGCGCCTCTGAATAACAGGGCGGCTTTGTCCCAAGCCTCGATGCAGTCCCTTGCGGGGCTAAGGTGGGCCGAGAAAAACCTAGGGTCGGAGCCAAAGCAGGCGTCTCTTGAGCTCTCTTCCTTGCCTTCTTTCTTACTCCTCTCATAGTGAGGAAAAAGCATCCCCAAGAAAACGGCCGCCAACTCCGCTTCCCGCTCCGAAACTCTCCTTACATCGTTTATGACCCAGCTCTGTTCCTCCGTAGGACCCGGGTGTCCAGGGCAGGGGCATCCTCCCTGTTGCCTGGTCCAATGGACACTTCTCAGTCCTCACCGAACAGCCTGTCAACAATCCTGGACCTTTCGACAGAGTCGACCTCTCCCTACTTCTTGAAATATTTCTTTCTCTTGACCTCTGTGTTGACAAAGAGCCGTGATATGACACTCACTCGGTGTTCCTCCCACCTGGCTGGCTGCTCCTCCTCCGCTCAGACTGCATGTCGCTGAGACCCAAGGCTCAGCTTCACGGCCCTTTCTCGTCTCCGTCTACACCCTCTTCCCGGGTCCTCTCGTTCGTTAGGTCTCATATATGCCGATGACATCTATCTTTATACTTCCCGCTCTGCCTCTTCCCCAAACGCCATTCTCGCATAGGTGCCCGCCCACCTGGCGACTCTTTTTCAATATCTAATGTGCATATTAAACCGAACATATCCAAATAGATCTCACTTATCACCTGCTTCCTTCCCGATTTCCTCACACCCATAAAAAGTATCACTGTTCACACACTGGCTTAAGTGGAAAACCTGAAACGAATCCTCGTTAACCTTCAACGCACCTCAGTCCAATCCATCAGCAAGTCCTGTCAAACTGACCTCCCAAATGAATCGAGCATTTCCAGCTCTCTCGACTGTCTCCCCGGTGCGAGCCACCGCGATCTCCTCCTGGATCTCTTAGCTGGTCTCCCTGCTTCCAGGATGGCCCCTTCTGTGCAACCCACGTTCGACATGGCGCACAGAATGATTTTATAAAGCCCAAGTCAAATCATGTCCGTTTTGCATTCTGCTTGGCATTCACACACCGATAGCTTCGCATGCCGCTCTGGAGATATCCAAATTTCTGACAAAGATTCTAGCTTGTTCAAGGTCGCGTCCCTCGGCTCCGGGACGACCCCTCCGACCTTGGGCCACGGCACTGTCCCTCCGCTCTCTCTACGCCAGCCTCATTGGCCTTTGTGCTCCCCAAACACGCCGAGCATCTTCCTGCCTCGGAGACTCTGCACAAGCTTCTTTTTGTCTGCGAAGTTCCTTCCCTCACCTTCACGTGGCTGGGTCCTTCTCAGGCAGCACCATCTCCCCTGAGAAGCCGTCCCCACCATTCAAACTAAAGCAGTTCCTCAGCCTCTCCTGATCGCTTTACCCTCTTCCTATGTGCTGTGTCAGCACTTACCACGGTCTGATATTATCTCGTCTTTTTATTTGTTCGTTTGTTTACTACCTCCCTCCCTTCTGGAATGTAAGCATCACGGAAGCACAGACCTGCCCTCGTTCACGGCTTCATTCCCAGGATTTACATGCCTGACACATAATCGATGCTCGCTAAATTGTCAGATAAATGAATGCTCTGTCCCAGTATCTAAAGGCTCACACCTGTATGACACTGGCCATGGGTCAGAGACTGTTATAAAAATTGTACACATGCGCCTTCATTTCAACCTGAAGCAACCCTAGAACCAGGCACTATTATTTCCGTACTTTCCAGATGAGGACATTGCACTGACAGGTCGCGCACCTGGTAAGTAACAGAGCTGGGAGTTCGCCCAGGCGGCCCAGCTCCCGAGTCTGAGCTTCAATACTGTATTACACTGTTGGCTCAGACGGCCCACCTAAGAACCCTCCGGCCTGTCAACCCTGACATTCCCACGGGAGAGAGAATCCTCGGGGAAAGTGGAAAAAACAGCTAAACACCGAGTTAAAGAAAGAACACGTCACCCTGGGCTTCGACCTTTGTGGCTTTTGTTGTCATAGTGAGATGCTCCAACCGCTGTGTTCTCATACGGTGTCCTGACTGTACGTGAGTGTGTGTCTACCCACCTCACGCCCCGCTCCGAGAGAGGGGAGGGAACGAGGAGAATGAGGGCCATCGTTCCCCTGGTTTTTGTTCTCACACAGCCACGGAGGGGAAGAGATCAGTACGACACTGGAAGAACCCTGGCGACACCTACAAAAGGCTACGGATCACCTGCCCATGAGTTACCTCCCAGGACTCACAAGGTGGGAGACTCAGCCCCTCGTGGTCCCTGCATGGTCTTTCTATGTCTCTGTCCCAGAGTACTAAGAGGGACCTTTCATCCTTCCCAGGACCTGGGATCCCTCGTCACTGTCACCAGGAATTCCAGCTTCCTCCCTGAGATCTTCCTTCTGCCTCTATAAATCACGTTGAATCTAATCACCAGTCCTGATCGCAGAGCAGCTAAATGCCCCTGCTTCCTCCAGGGCGCAGCATGAAAAGCAGTGAGACCCAGGTACGTGCTCTTTTCCCCTTCACGCCGGGCCGGGCCGGCCCGGCCACTAAGATCTCAGGCCATCACTTCTCTGGGTCCTTTTCCCCTTCATCTCTGTGGTCATGTCTAATGCTAAGATTGTTTCCTAGGCAACAGCTCTCTGTGCATTTGTAACACCCTGTGCTGCTCTGCCAGCTGACCAAAGATGTCCCACTGTTTCTGTACCAATCTGACTCCCTATGGCCAAGGCCTTTCAAATACAGGTGGTTTTTTTTTTTAGAGTAATGTTGATGTTAGATTTTTGATGCTCTAATTTAGTCTTGCTTTTGCCCAAGAAGAAATTATTTTTGCTCTGTGGCAAATCTACCTATTCCTTTGTATCTCATCACTGACAGACTTTACCACTTTGGGACCCTGAAATCCATAGCCACGATCTAGACTTACCCAGCACCCCTGGGACCTCCGTGAGTCCTGCTGTCAAACCACATAGACCACTAGGACTGGCCTTGTCGCTTACCTCTCTACCTCCCTATGTGGCTAAAGAGAGCAGAGGTCTGTGACTGGAACCCCCCCGAGAGCTTGCAGTAGAGAGTTCAGGGAGAGTGCTGATACACCTCGGTGTCCCCACAGCGAATGCCACCCTGGCCCCCTCCTCCATCCTGGAGTGGCTCTAAGATGTTGGCAAAGATAAGAAAACTGTAAGAAGTGTTTATAAAAAGGAGCATGACCTGGGACCACTAATCTAGAAGCATATGGAATGAACAATTAAAAAGCCCAAATTCTCACGCACCAAGACGGCTCACCTGAAGGTGGCCTGTGGCGACCAAGTGCAACTTCAAGGGCAACCGGTAATGTGCAAGCAAGACCGACGAACCCAGAAAGAGGAGAAAAGTGACTGGAGAACAGCGTTTTGTCTGTTGAAATACAAAACATTATTTCCCGCCTCCTCCTCAAAAGGGAAGGGCTCTCGGCAGAAACATGTATTACAGTGACATTCCTCTGTTCCTTCAGTGACACGCGATTTCCTACCAAATCTAGTTCAAGGTCTTTAATACAGATCTGAGACCTTCGATAATTTGGCTTCACCCGTGCTCCCTTTTTTAGATTACTATTCACTCGCTCTAGTTCCCAGACTCTGGAATTTCATAAACCAGAGACATGTTTAATTGAGAAATCAATACGGGGATGTCGTAGCTAAGAGCTGTCATTCACAGCTGCCCCAAATCTTTTGAATACCCTCTCCACCTCCTTCTGGAAGTCAATGCCGCGAGGCTCCACCTCCCAGGCTCCCCTGTCTCTTGGCTGCAGACCTGTGGCTGAAGTTCTGCCAGTGAGACACACGCCCCAGGGAGACGTTGATTCCTACTAGTTCCAGGGGCAGAATCCAAGCCCGGGCAGCGTGGTCCCTGTGAGCAGCTGTGGTGGTGGCTTCTGATTAGGGCAAATTCCTGGTCCCAAGAGAATCAGCAGTTCACTTGGGAGGCCAGCGCTGCCGTGTGGTTCTGGGAGTTATATCTAGAATTCATTTCTTTCGCCTTCATGATAAGCTAACTATATTCCTTAATGAATCCCTCTATGCTTAAATTAGCTGGAGTGAATTTTTCTTTTTGTTGCAACCACAAATCCTGTGCAAGAGAGCTGCCTATTATCTCATTTTGAACGATTGAACGTATTTTAAAAACAAACAGATTTCTTTTCCAGTTAATTGGCATCGGAGACACACGTCTGCTTAAGACTTCTGTTCCCTGGGAGGGAGAGGGGGGTAGAAGGCCAAATAGCAATCTTTATTCAGAAATATATAAGCTAGAGGATCTAATGAAGTGAAATACAATCCCACATCCGCCCAGGGAGAACTAATAAACATGGCATCAGAGACCCTCCCAGTTTCCCGCAGACGGGTTCAACAAAGGTGAACACCACCGGCTCCGAATAATCCCTGCCCCGCCCTCTGCCGCTGAGCTCCCGCGGAAAAGATTCCTCTATGAAGACAAGTCGTCTTCACCAAATATCTGTGTAATCTGATCAACCGCCGCAGCGCTTTACCCTTACGGTATCCTAAACTCGGCTTTGATGGTTTGGAAATTTTCTTTCCATTAACGTCTTTTTCTCTAAGATCATTGTCTTCGGTAGAGCAAGGAAAACGAAGAAAGGGCCAGATCATAAGGAGAAGACAGAACTAGGGAGGGAAGGAAAGAAGAACACTGAGATGGAAAAGGAAAGAGTATATTTCAAGGCTGGGAAACATTCCAGACTAAATTCTCCTTTCTCTTTGCAGAGCTGCCTTGTATTTTCATGTTCGCCTCCAGCTCCCAGGTGATTGGCCCCACTGTTCATTCAGTACCTGGGAAGGGGAACTAGCAGAAAGAAACGCTCCGTACAGGGCTGTGTCGGGAGGGTTCCCCTCATGGCCTCCCACTTAATTCTAATAAACACCTGTTAGACTGGTAAACAGAATTCGACTTCATAGCTCTCACCTGAATGAAGCCACTGGCTGTGCCATTTCCTTGACAACGCCTTCCCTGACCTCTGGACTCAGGTTGACCCCTTCTCACAAGTTCACACGGCACCTGATATGTCTTCACTTTGGGATTGACCAGTACTGTAAGCGACTAACTAATTGTGCAAAAAGAAACCATCTACTATCACCTCATTTCATAATAGAAGGGTCTTTTAAATAAGAAAACATTTAGGATGAAACAAACTTTTTTAAAGAAGATACAAAAGGTTTTTGAATGTAAAAAAAAAACGTTCTGTAATTTAAATTATACATTTCATGTCATTGTTTTCGATGCACGTTTGTTGACTTTGGCATATTTATCGGACGCTGCAATAAGGACTAAGAGCTCAAATGTCCAACTTATTCCAGGTTCACCAAGGATTTTGAGCAAATGGATCCATATTCTCACACGATCCAGAGACTTTCTGGGCGAGCTGAGAAAAGCTAAGGACCAGCAGTCCCCACGCGTTTAGCTGTTGTTCCCATCTTGTTCTCGGACCATCAGGACTGCAAGGACCCTCTGCCCGGGCTGTCCAGCCCGGGCCTCTGCTGGCCCTGAGCCGCCAGAAATTCATCTCAGAGGGAAGCCGTTGGCCAGAGGACACTGGGGATGAACTGGCATTAGCCTGTGGACAGCTATTTGGAGCCCACCTTGTTTAGTCCTTCCAGCCACTCTCCACACACGCTCCTGGGTGCTAGATTTAGGAGCTGGTACTTTATCCATATCCCGTTTAGAAGTACTTAAATGATTTTAATGATTTTTCATCTTTGTCAACCCTAGTGCTATTTTTCCAATATGATTTCAAAGTTTAAGGTATTTATAATTTACTTTGGCAGATGCTCTGCAAAGATCAGAGAGCTGTTCTTAGTTTGCACGTGAATATGTGGTGGTTTCACCATTTGTTGGAAAAAACATGAAACACCCTGTCTTAACTGCATATTACTGTGTTTTTTTATTCTCGGTCTGACTTCTGTAAGAATCCATTGACTTCTGTATATCATTTCAGTAGAATTAATTCAAATAATAGGCGGGACAGCTTACTAATAAGGTGTTATTAATACGTAACTAGCTTTAATCTTAAGATTTCTCAAAATGATTTTAAAGGTCTTCTTTAAGAAAAATGACATTTTTTTTTACAACTGGCAACTGCCAGTTATATTAATATATAACATACATAATTATTTATATGTAATATATAATTATATAAGATATGACATGTAAAATATATGAATATTTATTTGTTACAGTATACATTTAATATTCACATTAATATATAATTACTATATTACATATTTATATATTGGTATATTATATAATTGTGTTATATTAAAATATTACATATTATATAATATGCTATTATAATATGTTAATATATGACATATTATATATAATGTAAATTCTCTATTAAACCAAAGTAATTCCTAAAACCTCAATGGGTACATCTATCTATAGCCATTAACATGCAAAGATGTTCCTAATATTTTTAAAAGCAACTTATGGGACAACATACACAGCATGATGCCATATTTAAAACAAACAACAAACACCTATGTGTGTGTACATATACACATGCATAAAAAAGGTTTGGAAGCTTACATAGTAAATTGTTAACAGGGCTTTTTTAATTGAAGAAAAAAATTCTAAATATACACATCAATATAATCAATTAATATAACCAAATCTATCTATCTCTATATAACATATAAAATTATGTGTAAAATATCACATATATAATCAATCAATACAACCAAATATCAATTTACCCAATAAATCATATATTAAAAATTTACATTTGTCAAATACCCATTTCATACTATATAGAAAAGCTGAAACTTAAGAATTTTTTAAGATTTCTACTTTTGAATATTTTGAGGATTACTTACTTAGCTAACTTTATATTATAGCCATACAAGTAGATTTTAAGTTACTAATTGGACAAAGGACCGATGCTCTCATAATGATGAGAATAATCGCAGCATTTTGCACGTTTCTTTGTCATCTCCTTTATCTTATTTGTTTTGTTTTGACAAGATGGCGAAGAGCAAACAGAGACCGAGCATAAAGGATGTCATTTTCTGGTAATGCCTATTTTCTCCGGTAAACTATAAATGAACATTCAGAATCATAGTTCATACCATACACCAAAATGAATTCTCATAGAGTAGGGACTTGAATGAAAACAATCAGTTTTGGAATTGCTTCTGACCTAGGAACTAATTTTACAGTAAAAGAAGTGGTTCAGTGGGCTCGTGCCTATGGAACTCACTGATTTCCGAGTCCCCATCATCCAGCGGCCCCTTAAGTAATGCCGAAGTGGAGTGAGGCTGGCGTGCTGTCCTATAGGACCGAGTGCACGCTTTGAATCAGTGATCAAAGTGACCAGCATATGGTGGTGTTTCTCCCACAGCCAGGACACCAGGTCCAGGAATCAAAGAGGTCGGGTGGGAGTTATTCTTTTCACCATCACATGTAGGAACCCACTCGCAAACATTTGCTCCCCATCCCTGCAACCTTAGGCTCTGCTAGTCTCTAGGAAGGAAGTAATGTTTCTTTCAAAGCATATAACAATACTTCTTCTATTCAACTGGAAGTTGAGACTGTCACGTGGCCATTTGGAGCTCCACTAAATTAACCCATAAAGAAGAATAAACAACACAGGGGCCTCTTGTAACCTAAGCACACCACGAGGGCAGCAGGTATCTTTAAAGGTTCAGCAGTAATAGTAAGGCAAATCCTAAGAGAGATGGTTTAGAATTTAAAGCTTCAATATCTACCTATAGACCTAAAAAACAAACAAACAACAACATCGACAAAAAAAACAGATCTTTCCAATTCGATCTGTGAATAGTGTTGCCAGAGAATAAAAGAAAAAGATCGTAGCTCTTAGAAAACACACTGCAAGAAATCATTGAAAATAACTTGTCTTCACTTAAGAAAGAACAAGAAATCTCTCTTGGGTATCTGGAGGATTATTCCTGGATAGCAATTTGTCAAATTCTTCAACTATAAAAACATTCGATATTTGATGAAAACAGATAAAGAAGAGAGAGACCATTCAAAGACTCAAAGTATAAGATTTTTTAAACTTATATAATAGAGAGAAGAACATAAGCAAGCCCTAGGAATAAAATTTTCACAGATCTCTTAAAAACACTTGATTCTTACTACATATCCATCATAATTCCACTGTTTGCTTTGGATATTCCTCGTTTTGCTTGGTTTGGTTTGGTTTGGT